>NC_137894.1:104048604-104410186 GCF_963455335.1 Martes martes | reverse complement strand
AGGGAACAGAGAGTAAAATATCTGCTTGCCAGGGGTTGGGGGTGGAGGTGGGGATAAGATGGATGTCCACTGAGAGAACAAACTTGCAATGAGTAACAAATAGTCATAGAACCTAATGCACAATATAATGGATATAAATAATATTGTACTGTAATTGTGTAACGTGGTAAATATCAGTGGCAATTGTATTACATTATATAAATATATCAAAGTGGCAATTGTATTACATTATATAAATGTATTAAAGTAACATACCCTCTACTTTAAATTTATACAATGTCACATGTCAAATACATTCAATTTTTTAAAAAGCTGAAAAAGAGGAAGACAAGAATGAGCATACAGAAGACCACACACTAAAGGGAAACATGAAACCTCAACTCTAAGCTTAAAGGGAAGAGAAGTGTACTGGGAGGCAAACTGTAAGTTCAAAAATGCCAAAATCACTGATTCATATAAAAGAGAAAAACTGTGAGTTTCTTTTAAGAACCCACAGGCAAGCCAGCCTTCCTGAATTTAAAAGATATTAGTTAAGGTTTCCAGGCCCCAAAATATCAATGCCATTACCAGTTATTCCACCATTATTTATAACTGATTTCATGGCAAGGATGTCTAAAACATTCAAGGAGATTATTTTAGAAGAAGCATGTGATTATTACAATAAAAATTAGAAGTTAGAAGTTGATGGGCTATGTTCGTCTTTGTACACATTTGGGTTGTGGAGTAATTAAGCAGGTTAGCCCAAAAAGCTGCAACACACTGCTCACTCTGAGGAGCATCCTGTGAAACGTGACCTGGAAAACCAATGTCCTGGGGCCACCTGTGCTGGAGACATGAAATCCTGAAGTTCCACAGCAGGCTGTCCACTATCACCACTGCTATTCAACATAGTACTAGAAGTCCTAGCCTCAGCAATCAGACAACAAAAAGAAATTAAAGGCATCTTACTCGGCAAAGAAGAAGTCAAATTCTCACTCTTCACGGATGATATGCTACTTTATGTTGAAAACCCAAAAGACTCCACCCCAAAATTGCTAGAATTCATACAGGAATTCAGTAAAGTGTCAGGATATAAAATCAATGCACATAAATCAGTTGCATTTCTATACACCAACAGCAAGACAGAAGAAAGAGAAATTAAGGAGTTGATCCCATTTACAATTGCACCCAAAACTATAAGATACCTAGGAATAAACCTAACCAAAGAGGCAAAGAATCTGTACTCAGAAAACCATAAAGTACTCATGAAAGAAATTGAGGAAGACACAAAGAAATGGAAAAATGTTCCATGCTCCTGGGTTGGAAGAACAAATATTGTGAAAATGTCTATGCTACCTAAAGCTACTTACACGTTTAATGCAATCCTTATCAAAATACTATTAATTTTTTTCAAAGAAATGGAACAAATAATCCTAAAGTTTATATGGAACCAGAAAAGACCCTGAATAGTCAGAGGGATGTTGAAAAAGAAAACCAAAGTTGGTGGCATCACAATTCCAGACTTCAAGCTCTATTACAAAGCTATCATCATCAAGACAGTATGGTACTGGCACAAAAACAGACACATAGATCAATGGAACAGAATAGAGAGCTCAGAAATAGACCCTCAACGCTATGGTCAACTAATCTTTGACAAAGCAGGAAAGAATGTCCAATGGGAAAAAGACAGTCTCTTCAACAAATGGTGTTGGGAAAACTGAACAGCCACATGCAGAAAAATGAAACTGGACCATTTCCTTACACCACACACAAAAATAGACTCAAAATGGATGAAAGACCTCAATGTGAGACAGGAATCCATCAATATCCTTGAGGAGAACACAGGCAGCAACCTCTTCGACCTCAGCCACAGCAACTTCTTCCTAGAAACATCGCCAAAGGCCAGGGAAGCAAGGGCAAAGATGAAAAATTGGGACTTCATCAAGATCAAAAGCTTTTCCACAGCAAAGGAAACAGTCAACAAAACCAAAAGACAACTGACAGAATAGGAGAAGATATTTGCAAATGACATATCAGATAAAGGGCTAGTATCCAAAATCTATAAAGAACTTATCAAACTCAACACCCAAAGAATAAAGAATTCAATCAAGAAATGGGCAGAAGACATGAACAGACAGACATTTCTGCAAAGAAGACATCCAGATGACCAACAGACACATGAAAAAGTGCCCCACATCACTTGGCATCAGGGAAATACAAATCAAAACCACAATGATATACCACCTCACACCAGTCAGAATGGTTAAAATTAACAAAGTCAGGAAACAACAGAATGACAACAGAATGCAAGCTGGTGCAGCCACTCTGGAAAACAGTATGGAGGTTCCTCAAAAAGTTGAAAATAGAGCTACCCTATGACCCAGCAATCACACTAGTGGGTATTTACCCTAAAGATACAAGTGTAGTGATCCAAAGGGGTATGTGCACCCCAGTGTTTATAGCAGCAATGTCCATAATAGCCAAACTATGGAAAGAACCTAGATGCCCATCAATAGATGAATGGATAAAGAAGAAGTGGTATATATATGCAATGGAATACTATGCAGCCATCAAAAGAAATGAAATCTTGCCATTTGCAACGACGTGGGTGGAACTAGAGGGAATTATGCTGAGTGAAATAAGTCAGAGAAAGACAATTATTATAGGATCTCTCTGATATGAGGAATTTGAGAGGCAGGGTGAGTGGGCCCGGGGGTAGCGGGAGGGTGGGGGGGAGGTGGGGAGGGTAAAAATGAAACAAAAACAGAAGTCTTGGAGTTCTATCTCCTCTAGATGCCAAGGAACTAGGACCAGGCCTGTAATAGACTAAAGAAAGTCCACTCTAGTCCCCAGGGAATCATGAGGCCCTCAGTGATTGCCCCAAGGTATTCTAACAGCAGTAACTCCCAGTACCTATGAGGCAATTTTCTGAAAGAGGCTTAAAGGAGATTAAGAATTCAAACCAGGCACATTATATATCTCATCTCCAGCAGCAACCTGGGGAGGTAGATATTCTCATCTCCCTCTTACTGGTGAAAAGCCTGGGGCTCATAGGACTTAAATACTTGCCCCAGGTCACAGAGGCAGGAATAACAGAACATGCCTCTGTCAGACCCTACACGTTCTCTCTGGTGTCTCTACCACTGGCAGGACTCTCCCCACAACTCCTGTCCTGAGTTGGGAAGAGATAAAAAAGGGTCTCTTCATGGCCCCCGATCCCTGTTCTCAGTTTGAGAGAGAGAGAAAAGAAAGCAGAGCAGAGCATTCTAGAAAACTACTTCCTCACCCTCTAAGACCAACCCTCTGCTCCAGCTCCTTTGTATTTTCTTTAATTTAACCCTTCTCAGCCTTTCCTCATTTTCTTGCCACAATGGCCTCCCTCCTGTACTTACTTTGGGGCTCCTCCCACCCTCCATCCCTCATCTCCTAGCCAACTCCAACCCCACAAAAGCTTCCAGGATTGGGTGGGTTATGTATCCTGGATCCTCACTGTTTACATTCCGCCCCCCTCCACTGACCCCACCCTTGCTCAGTCTGGCCCACATGAAAGGTGATGCCTGCAAAAGCTCTGTGGGGGATAAACAATAGCAACAAAAGCAAAATGGAAGAGGAAGACATAAATATTTATCTATCCAAATATATTCCAGAAACACAAACGTGTATGTTTAAAAATCAACTTTAAAAATTAAGTGTTGAATATCATGACACTTGTGTTTCCAAATGTTCATGCCCTCAATAAAGAAATACTTGATATTGGGGCACCTGGGTGGCTCAGTGGGTTAAAGCCTCTGCCTTCAGCTCAGGTCATGATCCCAGGGTCCTGGGATCGAGCCCCACATTGGGCTCTCTGCTCAACGGGGAGCCTACTTCCCCCACCCCCCCACCTGCCTCTCTGCCCACTTGTGATCTCTGTCTGTCAAATAAAGAAATTTAAAAAAAAAAATCTTTAAAAAAAAAAGAAATACAAGATATTAAAATTGGATTGCCACTAGGGACCTATCTTTTCCCTGTGATTTGTGGGAATTTGTATGCTTTCCATGAAAGAAAGAAAGAAAGAAAGAAAGAAAGAAAGAAAGAAAGAAAGAAAGAAAATAAGAAAGAAAGAAAATTCTAGTAATTCTAATTCTCCAAGAGTTTCCTCTGAATCTACTACATTCCTTATAGATCAAGTTTATAGTCACCCTGTTCTACTTTCTTTAATCAATGTCTGAGTAGAAAAGAATTAGCGTATTTAGAAGCAGCAGCATGGAAAATCTGATGTCTTAACTGACTTTTGCAGATAAAAGTTCTGGTTCAGAACAGACCACACTGTAAGAGATCATCCCACTTAAAGTGAATCAGCTACACGTAAAACCTGGGCTCCCCAAGTAAATGAATTATTTCGCCATTCTTTACCATACAAAGGTTTCACACACACACAAAAAAAATTCTTTAAAATGTGCTGATCTTAAAGAGCTGAAGCAGCATTCAATTTGTCATATACTCGTGTGCGTACGACTCCTCTGGACTGGAATAGCTCCTCTGGAAGAAGTAGCTCTATAAGCAAAGCTTGAGTCAAGAAACCCAACTGCTGATTCATAGGAAAGACAGAAGATTGTTGGCCTCTTGGAAGAGCCCACAAGCAAAGCCAGCCTTAAAAACACCAGAATTTAAAGGGTGTTTTTCATTTTCTCCAGGCCCCCACGTATCTACCACATTATCCTTCATTTCATCACTAGTTAGCTCTAGCCTAGAGTTCTTAAGAAACTTCAATGCTAAGCACAATTCCTTAAATCCTTTAAGCTTTTGTTGTTGTTGTTGTTGTTGTTGTTATAAAACTCTTTAAGATTCTGATTTAAAATTTCCCCTAAAATATGCTCCTCTACCAGAGCTATACCAGATTTGGCCCAATTTTTTATTTATTTATTTATTTATTTATTTATTTATTATTTATTTTTTTTTTTTGAAGGGTAGGTCAGTCCCCCTGCCTTAGGCTAAGGCCTTAATTATCACTTAGCAACTTAGCAAGAAACTAACAGCCCGCTGAGAACAAAAACAGAGCAGAAGGCAGGCCCTAAATTCATGGCAGCAAATGAGAGGAAAGGGTCCCATGAATCAACAAATTCTTTACAATATTACAGACCACCAGCCCAAGCTGGAAGAACCCATCCTTGACAGCTCTGAAAATTGTGCACTGGGGGATGAAGGCACCAGAGGTTGAGAATTGTTTTAGAAAAGAGTTTTGCATAACTTTCTAGTTGAGTGGAGATCAACCCCCCTGAGAATTCTGTAGGACAGAATTCTGCCATATCTACACAATTTCTTAAATTATACATTCTCAGACAATGAATAGCCAAGATGTGGCCAGAGCTGTTTAGAAACACTTCAGAGCATGTGAGCATAATTTCATACTGCATTAGAAGGGATTCCTCAGAAATTACACGATGTATCTTTCTGAACTTCGAGTCCACCCAAAAACAGAAGTGCTCTAAAACTTATCGGTAAACTCTGATTATTTGCTTTCTTATAACAAAGCCTTCAGAAATGCAGAATATTTCTTAAGACTGCGTTAATCAGCCAAAATAGACAGTTCCCAATTTAAACAAGAGAAGATTTGTCACTAAATGGCAGACTTGGCCAAGCATAACATTCTTTTCATCACTTTCTTTTTTACCCAGTGTTTTTCCGTCTTAAAGATACTACATCTCCTAAACTTTTCTCCAGTTTTTCCCTCCAGCAAATCCACGTAAGTCACAAAAACTACTCATTGAAAATAAACGTCTTCATTAGCCAACAAACAATTAGAAAGTTGGTCAAATTTTCTATTTCAGTTCTATTTTAAGGCAAAAACTATTCTTATTCTTGCTTTTTATCCAAGATCACTGGGAAATCCAAAAGCCCTTCTTGAGAAACAGCTCAGCATTTCTGGCAAAATACTTGGAATCCATGGAATATGGATCTGACCACCCAAGATGGACCACCTAATACATGTGTAAGAGAAGGGCCAGGTGTATTGTCCAGTTGTTCCAGAAAATTCTAACGGAACTCAGGCTCCTTGAAAGATCACCCTCCCATTTGGACAAATACGATCTAAGTGATTAGTATTCATCTCTCAGTTTTGCTGACACTAGTCCAATGTGCTAATAAGACATTTCCAGCTGCCTGAGGAGTGCTTCTCGTTCATGTATGTCTAGGAGTCTCCAGAGTGTGTCTCACAAGTGCGGTTCCCATGGCACCAACCCGGCATGGCTGCGTGCCGCTGCTCCAGGAAGGACAGCAGGCCTGTGCCAGTGGCCACCTGGCATACAGGGTGAAGTGAGACCTGCTGCGGCCCCCAGTTGCTCAGAGCACTGCAGTCCTCTGTGGAGGAGGGGAGAGTCCCTCCCTATGTGGTGCACCCTACTAAATGGGTCCCTACGTGGTATGTATGTCACTGAGCCCCCTTGTCTCAGATGGTTACGGCATGGCTTTTATTTACAGTGACCCCTCTCTTCCAAGCCCAAATGGGCTCCAGGAGCTGGGCTCTGATTCAAGTCTCATAACAACTCCATGCTGGACTCTCTCTTCCTCCTTCTCTCGGATGAATAAGGCTTTATTAGAAAATCCTCCCCCAGCCCGAGGCCTGTTTCTCACAAAATCTCCTTAGCCCCCTGCAAACAGTCGTCAGGTCAACTCACCTGCTGTGGATACAGCGAAGCCCCAGGGAGTCCTCGCTGCCCAAAGCTTCCCTCATCAAGGCTCCACACATTCCCCTGGAGGTGATCAGACACTATCTATGAAATAAAACCACCTTGGAGCAACTAACATGCCCCACATCATAAAGAACAAAAAGGATTTGACTCAGGAAACAAAAGACCACTCAGGGCAAACAAATAAAGAAAGGCAAGGAGAACAAAAAAGGGAAAATATAAGAAGGAAATAGAAAGCAGCAGGTTTGTGCTAGCGCAGGGCTTCCTGGTAACGTGGTTGACAAGGGTTAAAAGCAGCTTTTCATTCCTGCAATGATAAGATGGTCATTCTCGGTTGGACCGGGCCCCAGGCTCCACTCCAAAGCACTTTGCATGAAGGGTGGGTAAATGTAATGTGACCTACTTGTGTCTGTAATCCATGAGAGCCAGGAGAGGAATAATGACAGGGTAAAGAAAATTCATTATGCTATTTACCCCCCCTCAGACCCAATGCCCCAGCTGTTTGATTTTGCTGATCCTCACGGGCTGTTATGTGGTGTCAGGGATGGCTGTAGCCTGCCAGCATTTGGACAATTCTGTGGGTTTAATTATTCTCTGGTAATAACTTCTCCCGATTTCTATAAAGAACAGATGATCAACAATACCAGGCATATTATGCAGGAGAAAGATAGAGTTTTTTCCTGAACATAGTTTATGAATGTCATGCCCCCATTTTGATGTACTCACTGTAAAGTTTTAATATCAATAATAATGGTCTTTCCATTACACATATTTACATAAATGCTTTCCATGTGAAGCAAGAGTAATTATTATCAATATTTGGGTGGACCAGAATGCCAGTGACAGCTCCAGCAGCTGCATTCGCCTTTGGCTCAGTAACAAAACACAGAAAGCTCCCCAGTGAGAAACAAGGCAGGGCTTGATGAATTCCGCTCAGCTCTTCAGTTACAGATTATTAAAAGATGAATTATAAAATTGGCACGATGATGGCCACGCACATTCTTTCTGGCCAGCATCATCTCTACGGCTCTGATCGTCACAGAAGAATCTTTAAATCCGAGGACGATTCAGGTCTAACTCAGATTGACAGTGTTTGTAAAGCTGCCATGCACCATTAGCGCGTGCCCGTCCCTGAGTGACTGTTCGATTACTTACCACAGACAGCCACATGCGGTGGCTAATGGGACAAAGACAATACGGGATGACATAACGGTGTGAGCAGTGCCATTTTCTAGTCCCTGGATAAGAATGAAGGAGATGGAGGCGACTAGACAGTGGAAGTCAGCAAACTATGCTGAATCCGTTAGGATGTTGGGTATTTCCAGTATCACACACTAAATATTTATTCCCTTTTGGGATTCCTGTTTTAGTAAGAGTTCTCCAGATAAACAGAACCAATGGGATAGATAGATCTAGATATCTGTAGATGGATAAATAGATAAATATAGATACAGAGACAATATAAACAAGATACATTTCTATTACATGTTATATAATATATAGATACAATATAGGTTATACTATATTTATTATACATAATTATATTACATATTATATACATACTATATAGAGAGAGAAAAGGATAGATACACTATATCTATATCTAGCTAGATACAGAGAGATTGAGTTTTAGGTATTTGTTCATGTAATTCTGGGTGCTGGCAATCTGAAGTCTGTAGGGCAGGCCAGCAGGCTGTAAATTCAGGTAAGTGTCAGTCTTGAGCCTGAAATCTGCTTGGCAGGCTGACAGGCAAGAGATTCAGGCAGGGTTTCTATGTTGCAGTCTTAAAGCAAAATTCAACTGATTAGATCAGGCCCACCCACATTATAGAGAGTAGAAAGTAATCTGCTTAATCGAGTCTACTGATTGTGTTTATTACATCTAAAAAGTATCATCACAGCTACTTATTGACTGGTATTGGACCAAAGTACTAGGCACCATAGCCTAGCCAAGTTGACACTTAAAATTAATCACCACATTACTTCTTCCCAAAACATAATGGCTGAAGACAAAATACATATATTATGAGGGTTCTCAGCATTCCACATATATGGCTGAGTATGGCTGATACCACCTGCTTCACACTCATACACATCCCCCAGAACATGAAGACACAGGCATCCTTCAGAATGGACCCAGGAAGGACATATGTGCACAGGACTTCAGTGAGCTGAAGCCTGGGCTGGTGTCTGCCTCCCTTCATCTTCTACCCTTTCTAGGTTGACCTTTTTCTAGCACATCTGAGGGGAAGGGATCTTTGACACTGCCCTGCCTACCCATCACTTGACTCTCTTACTGGTCTCAAAGCAACTGTGGACTTCCACTTGTGATGTTCCTCGGAGTCCTCTGAAGAAGGCTAAGAACATGGTTCTCCCTTAGCAAAAGGCTGGCCTAGACAGATGGGGTCAGAAGGAGAAGCCTCAGTGCTCTTTCCTTTAGTTCCTCATCTGACACAGCAGGTGGAATGGGTACAACAGACTTTGCTGAGGTTTGGAGATAGCTTGAGGATACTGCAGCATAGGAATAAATTAATACTGAATACTAAGCATGATTGTCCAATATCCATAGAAATTTACCAAGACAAACCCCCCTAAGGGATTCCCCTTAGGATACAGCCCAATTCCAAATCTGAATTGCCTGTCTTATCATCCATCTTTCCCTTACGTCTTAGAGGCAGAGCTCCGTCTTCAATCCTTCCCAGAGTGACTATCCATGCCCTTTCCAGGACCAATTTGCTACCCTACTGAGTCAATCTGTGGGCCTCCACAGTCTCCAGAAATAACCTTTCCAATCCTGGGATTACTCACTAAAAACGTGCTTTGGTCAATAATCCAGGTTGGGCGTTGGTATTTCAAACACAGCCGCCATGCAGATCTATCCATGGTGTGATGTCATATATGATCTAATATGTCCTAGATTCTTCTTTTAGTCTTCCAAGGTACTATGGATAACTTCTGGGAAAAACACACATGCATGATGCAGGCATATACATCTCAAGAACAAAAATAATTCTCCAAAGCAGTGCTGTCCAAATTTATAACAAAAATATTTTCTTCAAAATAACCCTCCAAAAATCTGTCAGGCTTTTCTCAGCCCACAACAGAAAGAATGTTTTATGTTTTTGTGCACAGTGATTTTAGTTCCCCTTTTCATCACCTCCCTATTGTTGATGACTCCTGGGAGCCCAACAAGGCCTGAGCATTGGAACACATCTCAGGGCCTTTCCTAACTCAGAATTCCTCTCCCCTGAGTCATAACTTAAGACAGTCCTGCCCAACCTTGATCATGGCACATAATAAACTCACGGTATGATAAACTCGTGGTGTAATAGGACAAATGGACTAGTCAGTTTATGGCAAGAGGCTTCCCTGGGCCCCATCTGGCCTCCAGAGTGGGAACAGAAAGAGTACCTTGGCACAAAGCTACTCTACACATAGCAGCCCAGGGAATCCCAGCGCACCTGTTGGGAGGCTCTGCCCATGCTGTGGGCATCTCCCTTGAATCAGATCAAAATTTTAGACAAAACTTCCTATCCCAATATCATTGGCAAGTGGCAGGAGAACCATATAAAGATAGATCCTCCCGCCATTAGCAGAAAAACCCCAAAAGCTGGACTGAGAAGCTGGGCTGTGCTTTATTAAACACATCTATATAATAACTGGCCTTCAAAACTTCTCTTTGATTTCAGTTGTGACTATTCCTAAGTTGAGAAGATAGGGTTTAAGAAAGCTAACTGGAGGGGCGCCTGGGTGGCTCAGTGAGTTAAAGCCTCTGCCTTCGGCTCAGGTCATGATCCCAGGGTCCTGGAATCGAGCCCCACATTGGGCTCTCTGCTCAGCGGGGAGCCTGCTTCCTCCTCTCTCTCTGCCTGCCTCTCTGCCTACTTGTGATCTCTATCTGTCAAGTACATAAATAAAATCTTAAAAAAAAAAAAAGCTAACTGGAGAGGTTGACTATACTTTTTATATAGAAAAAAAAAAAAAAAGAGTTCTTATACTCAAGAAAATCTCCCTTTCTTCACCCAAAAAGGTGAAGAACACTATAATCCCAACCTTCTTGACAAACATGCAAAATTCTATTACTTAAGAGAATTTGTACCCAAATCCTGGTTTGTTGACTGTCATTGAAAGATAGGGACAGTATCTTTCTTATTTTCCATTGTATCCCAGTTGCTAGCAAAATGTTTGCCACCCAGTAAATGTTCAATAAATATTTATGGAAAAAATGTGCCCCCCAATTTAAAGGAGTGGATGACTTTTAAGATACTCATCCAAAATTCCGGGCATTGAAATTCATTCCACTTGTCGATTACAGTTTAAGGAGATTATCTAGCAGGAGACGGCTTTCTCAAAATAAGATTTCAGGCAGAAATCCATCTGTCAACTAATGATACAGATATTAAGAAATAAGAAGCCTCTAACAAAATTGCGAAGTCCAGCCTCCTGCCTGTGTAGAAAAGCAGTTCAGGTGCTATTATCTGCTTACACGGTCAGACAAGAGTCCTTCAATGTCTGTACTTCACCTTCAGAATTTGTTGAGAAAGCAAATACCCCACCATAAAGCAAACAGGAGCTCATGCTGTTTAAACTATAAGACATCCTGCTGGCCAAATTCTCTGAGCATTCAAAATGTTTCTAAACATATTCACTATTTTTCTTGATGAGAGTCAATAGTTAATGTAATACAAATGGTTGAGTTAGAATAAATAAAAGCACAGTTAAAATTTTTTGCAAAAAATTCTTCTTTTTGTTGTAGTTTTTCTTTTTCTTTTTTTTTTTTCTTTAAGATTCTATTTATTTATTTGACACAGAGATGAGAACAAGGAGGAGCTACAGGCAGAGGGAGAAGCAGGCTCCCTGCTGAGCAAGGGGCCCCAGGGGCTCCAACCCAAGACCCTGGGATCATGCCATCGGAGCTGAGTTTCTATCTTTAACAAGAGAAGTTGTTTAAGCAAATACATAATGTATATACAAGTAAATATATTAATAAGATTATAGGAGACCTCATTAATCCTACTGTGAGACCTAAAATTTCAAATACCTTTATAATAGTCATTTGCACATCAAAGGATTTACTCTTTTTAAAAAACAGTCATATATTTATTGAAAAATGGCTAACTGGATTTCTCCATCAATGTTTTGTTGTATTCTGTTACTTTTAATGATGCACTAAAAAGTGAAAACCAAATAATCAACAGTATTTCACTTTATAGTAGCTTAACTTAGTCTAAATTAGTGAGGTTTTATTCTCTGGAAATATTGAGGAATTGAGCTTATGAACACAAATAATACTGTTTAACCAAATGTACGGGATTTAAAAAAAAAAAAAAAAAGTAGAATGCTTCCCCACCAAAACATACAACCCTTTTAAAAACACTCATTCTTGTCCTTTCTCCTTGTCTATGAGCAACTGAGTATGAGTAACACAATGGGAAGAAAGCAAAATAAAGGAAATGTTTTCCTCTTATCATTTATACTCTTGATATCTGTCTAGTTTATCACTGAATAAACTATTCACTTTGTGGAATTTAGATCCTAAGTCACAAAATCACAGAAAAGAAAGTGAGAGCCAGACCATGTCTTTGTCAGCGAAGACAAATGGGTTTCTGTATCGATCTTAGATTCCCTGGAAGGTATTTTTTGTGATGTTATTCAACATTCACTTTATGCATACTTAATAAACATATTCCCCGTGCAAACTCACACTTCTATTAGCTTCTACAAATATTTCCCTTATTTGGTGACTTCCATTGGAGAACCCCTGATTAGCCACTTTCGGAGCTACTCTTTTCTGAGTTTACGCTTCCAAGAAGCATTTATTGTTTGACCTGCTACATGACAACCACTGGGCCTACAGAGAAATTAAGGCCTTGCCTAAGAAACAAACTCACAATCTCGAGGAAAAAAATAGATCTACAACAAATCGAGTTAATGCCACTTGATCTGGAATACAACAGAGGCAGTTACAAAGGAGGGCCAGCCAACCCTGTCTGGGTGCTGAAGAAGGCCATATGGAGAAAACAATAGTTCATCTGGTTCTCTGAAAGATGAGGAGATATTCTCTGAAGGAAATACGAGCACAAGGCATTCCAGACAGCAGAGATGGCTGTGCATGGTGAGGGATAAAACAGTGGGCAAATGATGCATGGACCATTAGCATCAAGAAACAATAGCATGGGGAATGGGTAAATGCTGGAAAGCCAAATTAAACAAATCATGAAGGATCATATGTGCCCAGGATAATTCTGATCATTTTTGTAAAAGCAGTGACTTTTAACCTATTTTTAACTTACAGAAAGCTTCAATAAATTGATGAAAACCATGACCCTTCTCCCTAGAAAACACACATTTGCACACTGTGTTCTCTGACCACACAGTGCCTCTCTGCTACCCAGACACACACCAACCTTTGTTGTTGTGGATGTTGTTTTTATGTTCCTTTCATGTCCAGACTTTTTAATCCAAAGATCAGGGTCCCCATTCTGATCTTGAAACAGAAACCTGAATATGAACAGGAAGAGTCCCAAGAGATTGTCTTCACAGCTTAGACATTTTCCCTTCTATATCCAGGGAAACTTCTAACTTGCCCCCAAAATCTGCCTTTCCCATATCTTCTTCTTCTCTCCTGCAGCTATGCCATGGAGAAGACTTCAATTTTTGAAAGATCTGATCTCCTTCTTTTGGAAGATCTCTTTCTCCCCTTCCTCCTTTATTTTCAGCTTTAGGTTGT
This sequence comes from Martes martes, assembly GCF_963455335.1. Classification (NCBI taxonomy): domain Eukaryota; kingdom Metazoa; phylum Chordata; class Mammalia; order Carnivora; family Mustelidae; genus Martes; species Martes martes. Next base: position 104,396,809 of record NC_137894.1, on the reverse strand, counting down.
AACAACCATGCTACCAATAGCTGTGATCATTCTCATCCAGGATAACCCAGCTTGCAACTCGGAAGTCATTTAGAGCCCCTCCTCTTCTGTGCCATCTACAGTTAGCTCCTAGATGTAAAGGTGGGCATGCTAAAAATACCTAGAAATCTGACATTTATTCTTTGATCTTGTTATTCTATTTTAATAACTTCCATTACCCTGCCCTGGATCTTTTATAGGTTCTCAACAATCTTTTTCATAATGGGATATAACATCAAGGCTGAGGGTAATGAGTAAATAGCTGTTCCCACAATTAGATGTACTATGCATACACCCTATATCACACTATCCCTCCTAACCCCAGAGTTTGTTTGCTATTATAAATATAACTTATAGCCCATGACATTTTTTTTTCCCCTAACACCTTAAGCCAGGATAAAAATATCAAACAGAGAATTGTGTCTCTATGGGAGAACAACAAATCCTGGGGTCCTATGAACAAGTCAGGAAGGAAACATTCTCCATGATCGTTACTCTGCTTGCCCATATACTGCTTCAAATATCTCAAAAAAAGATTCAGGAAAATGTGCTAGCTGAAGTCCTAAAGACAGATAAGGTAAACTCATGCCTGGCATAAGTAAGGGTATCTGTTAAAATAAATCACTGCCCCTTTAGGTGAAAAGGGTCCAGTGGGGTCAACTTGCCACCGTGAGGCTTCTGACAACTGGGCCTGTGTGGAAGCAGTAGCTAGATCTGCTGTGGTAAGTGGGAGCCCTTATTGTTGAGCTCATGCATAGTCCTTATCTCAACCACCATGACTGCTGGTATTCACAGGCTCATTAGGGCATTTTCCTTCACCACTGCCATTCAAGTCCACCTCTGAGTGGACTATAGTGCAGTGGTTTTTTCTCCTTGAATTCTATTTCTGAGTCTATCCATCTGCGAACCAAGCTTAGGATTTTCCTTCTCTGCCAGTAGGTCATGAGAGATTACTCCTATGTCCCTTCAGTGTAAACTGAGGGAAAGGTACTGAATGACTTCATAGGGAAATCTGGAGCAGGGATAATAATTCAGAGTTATTTCAAGTTGAGGTAAGGGGTACAGGTCTATATATTCCCAGGTAGACCAGTTTGGGATAAAAGCTATCCTAGGAAGGAGAGTCTCCATAGACTAGGTGACTCTCTTCAACCAAGGCAATTCCAAGGAGAGCTGATAACTGGGAAATGTCTTGCAGCAACACTCCCAGAGGCAGGCCTGAAGGGGGATCAAGGGGGATATCACAGAATCCATTATACAGCCTGAGTTCAAATCTAGACTTTGCCAATTTTTAGGTCTATAAGTTTGTATATTAGTCTGGCTTCTCTGTGAAGCAGTTACTAAGACAGGATTAGACATATAACACTAGTATAGTTATTAGACATAACACTAGTATACTGAGTTTCATATTCAAAATTCCAAAATTCCAAAATTCCAAAATTCAAAGTTTTCGCAGAACCTCAGGACATGACAAAGGTTGTTGCTAATGTTATTAGTTGAGGGGAGGTCGTACTGGAGAAGGGTGAGCCCTCAATCCAATATAACTGCTGTCCTTTCAAGAAAAGGAGCAGAGACACACAGTATGGAGAACACTGGCAAAGGCACAGACACCCCGAGAGCAGATGGTCATGGGACAATTGTGGCAGACACTGAAGTTGTACAGCTGCAAGCCGAGGAGCACCAAGGTCTGCTGGAAACACGAGAAATTAAGAGTAAGACTGAGACTGATTCTCCCCTAGAAACTTCAGAAAGACTGTGGCGCCGCTGACACCTTGATTGGAGATTTCTAGTCTCCAGAACTATAGAAAAAATATGCTTCTTTTGTGTTAAGCCATCCTGGTTTTGGTACTTTGGCACAGAAGCCACAGTAAACTAACACCACCTGTAAGGAAAAATGGAGGAAGGAGTTGGAGGAGGTTGGGACAGATGTGAGACTGTGGTGCACAACTGACACCCGCGAGGGAAAGCAGACAGGAAGGCAAGAGAGAAGGAAGAAAGGAGATGTTTTTGCTTGTCACAGTGAAGAGGGGTGCTCAACATTCCACAAGGCACAGGAAAGCCCCCACAACAAAGCCCCCTCTATCAAGTCCAAAATGTCCTTAATACTGATTTTGAGAAACTCTAAGCTAGAACAATACACTTAACCTTTTAGTTTCCACAGCTGTAAAATGGAGTCATTTATTTCTTGTACAGCTAGTACATGTTGGGTGCTGTAAGTGAAGCAAAGTCCCTGCCCTCACGGAGGTTATATTCTTGCTGAGGATAATATCACCTACTTCTTAAGGTTATGAAGCTTAAAAGATTAATAAATGGAAAACACTTAGAACAGTACTTGGCACACACTCAGAGCTCTTTTAAAGCAATTATGACATTACCTATCACATAGTATACACTCATTAAAAAACAACTGATAATACCATTAAACATAGATGAGTCAATATTTCCTAGCAAAAAGTTGGCTTCCTGAGTACCTTGTGTCTCCTGCGTCTGCCATTTATTCTCAACTTCCGATGGGGACCTAGAGGCATTCCAAAGCTTCATAGGAGTGATAAGCCCATGTTAAAGAAAATAATTAGTAGGTCTAGGTGGTACCTTTTTTTTTTTTTAAACAAGAATAGTTTCCTAATGTTCTCAAGCAGGAACAAAGAAAGAAGGATACAACTACACAAGGGGAAAAAATTCCTTGGCAAAGGAAGCTTAACTCCATCTCATACTTGAATTCTTAATTAATAATGCCCCTCCAGAAAGCTCAATACCCATCTAATGGAAAAAAAAGTCATAACAAGATCAAAATCATGTTGTTCCTTTGCACAAATTTCCATAGATACAGGCATCATTTTGTACCAGGCATTAGTCAGTTGATCCTTGTTTACACATCCTTTTGGGAATTTGTTTTGCTTTTCAGGCATAGCCATCCCTGGCTCATGAACAAGGAAGCCCTAAACATTTCACTCTGGGAACTCTTCACTGATTCAAGAGAGAGGCTGGCTAGGAGGCAAATCGTGCAGCCCAAAGGACAGAAGCTTTGAGTCCACACAGAAAGAGCTCTGACTTTTTTTATCTGGATAACTCCAGGTAACCCTCTCCTAGATTGCTTGGTAGAGAATTTGGGGAGGATAAGTTGCCTGTATGTGCTCTTTGCATTCCTGTCAGTATGAGAGGCTGTGTTCAAAATTCAATGAGGGATTGATAAACAAGAAAACCTCACTAGAGGAAGCAGAATGCAGAACTCATTTTTCTCTACTAGATCAGAGCTAATTAAGTCAGTATCAAATTCTTAGGTAATTATGAAATCACAGAGAATCACCACTGAAATTATTTTCTGCTGCTTATATTTCTCATGGAATTGTTTCTATAAATGAAAAATGGATCCCACTTCTGTACTTGCCCAAGAGAAAAGAATGACTATTAAGAAGATTTGTGTGTTTAATAAGGATTTGATTAGGATTGGTGTTCTTTCCAACTGCGATCCTGAGTTGAGTCCAGAATGTGGAGGATTTGCATTCATTGACAAAGATGAAAATAACAATGGGCACAATGGAAAATAAGGAATAGTTCCGTGGATGTTTAGGGACATGGTCTGTTTCATCATGACTAATGAGTTGTTACTTCCATCCCCTCTTCTGTGGCATTTAAAACAAGGTAGGGAGGGTGGGATTCTGCCAGATTTCAATAAGGCTTTCCATATATTCTTCCTCTCCCCTCCAGGGGACAGATAAACTTTATTACTTATAGTCACTTTCCATATTTGACTGTCCCATGATAGAATCTTAATTCTCTGTTTTAAGATCCAGGGATAAAATTGTGTTCCAATGCAAAAACAAAACAAAACAAAACAAAACAAAAAACTGTTCCTATTTTCCTCTCTTAATTTTTAACAATTTTCATCATACTTAAAATAAGAGCATTCATCCTCCTTACCTTTGCATACAACTTTAATTTATAAATGTCAGAGGTTTAGAAATCTGTTATCTGAAAAATTATATGCCAGAAATGAGTCTTAACTTTGTTTTTCTTAAACAGCACAGTTTTTGCAATTAACTCCACCCTACCTTAGAGGCATATAAGTTAACACAGCTCAAGGCCATGCTCCCTGACCATATCTCCTCGAGGGATTTGGCTAGAGCTATTTATATAATTTAAAATGCTTTAGAGTATTTTCTGAAATTGTAAATTTTGATAATAAACGTCTTCTACCCTAGAACTAGCAGAATAGTTTTTACAGAAATGAATATGTGAATAGAGTTTAAATGGACCCTGGGTAAAAATTTTTGCAGATCCTCTTCTGCGACAAAACATACAAATGACAGACATCCTTTTGATTCTGGCACCAAACTTCTGGTCTCCCAGTGTTTGTGACTACCACAATCAGGGATACAGTGAAAACCATGCTCTGAAAAACAATACATAAATCTTTTGATAGTCTACCTTTCTTTTCATGGGAAGTGTCAGGGAAAAGTGACATACTACACCAAAAACGTATGAATAACTAGCTGGTAGACTCGAGATTGGATGTGTTAGGAAGTTTCCATCTCTTTTCCTGTCTGATATCACAAAGAACTAAGCTTTTTTTGTTAGGGAATCAAGAAAAATGGTTGCAGTTGGAATGATAAAAACAAATCCCTTCATAGTTGATTTGCATGTGGTTTATTTTAGTTATATTCTCTGTGTTACACAGTTCTGTATGCTATGTATGGCACAAAAGTGAGGCAAACACACAACATGAAAAGAGAATACTTTCCTTGCCACTTCAGGTCACGTCCCCATACTTTGTTATGGCACATATGGCATGACATTTGTTTACACTATATTCCCACTAGATTCAGCTCCAGGAGAATAGAGGACAAGCCTTGGTCTTCTTTGTTTTCCTAAGACCTAACTCTTAGTAGGTATGCAAATATTCATTAAGTAAATAAGAATCAGGTAGTTCACTTCCATTGTTACTTCGTAGCCAGACAAGGACTAAAACTGAAAAACTTACAAATAAATCAATTACACACTTCTTGTCTAGTAATCAAAACAATCTCAGCCCTTTGAAACCAGAATTCCTCAAGAATCCTACAATTCCTCAAGCCCTACTGAAAATGATTTGATTGACTGTTTTCTCAATTCTCCCAAGGATGGCACATTTTGACGCAAGAAGAGAACTTAATTCATTATATACAATAGTTACCTTAAGGCATTAGGGCTTAATTCTTTCAAACTCTGGTTGAGAAGGGCTGTTATTGCCTGCTATTGCACAAATTTAAACTATGAATATGAAAAACACTTAAATCAGTTTTCAGTCTGATCTTAGGAAAATTAATGTCACATATTGATTAGGCCAATATGTTAATGAGCTAGTTAAATGTTTACTGATTAGTCTGGTATCCAAAGCCCAGCACACTAGAAAGCGGAGCCTGAGACAAGGATTTAAAGTACTAACACTTTATTTGGGAGACACAAGCCCAGGGCAGTAAGGAAAAGGAGAATATGAGTCAAGGAAAAATGCACTGTGATATGATGCAATTTGCTATCTCCCTTCCCTGCACCACTCCCACACATGACCTGGGAGTCATGTGTGGAAGGTCACTTGGCAGGCATGTTCACATGGCACCTGGGATTTCTCCAGAAGGAGGAACTGTACCCTAGTGCAGTCCATGGAAGATGTAATGGAGGGGGAAATTTATCTGCCCAACCCCCTCTTTCATCTCCCATTTCTCATTGGTCAAAGCTCACTCAGAGGAAGCTAACACCCACTCACTACTTGTTTGCTTCATCCAGTTCTTCTGCAATCCCTCAAGACTCCAGATTTCACACCTGCAGAGCAGTGTTTTATTCAAGTCCAAAAATGAAAGGACAACCAGGAGAGGGTGGGGTACCAACTGACAGAAAAAAAGCAGCAGTCATGGAAATCTAAGTCTTATTATCTAAGACACAAGGCTTGTGCCTCAATGCAGCTACACCTTATTCAGGGTGAAGAGCTTAGTATACTCTTTCTCCCTGGAGACCAGGGGTTATTAAGGCATACAGGGAGGCGGGGAGGGTTCCATTATAATAAAGAAAGGATTGTCCCAAGATTCTCTGCCTTGGCTTTTCAGGTTCTGAGGAAGTGGCTTTGGTCCAAGACATACACTCTCCTTTTACCTTATCTTGGAGAGCCCTGGGCACTAGTCCAAGCTACTATTTTACCATGTCTCCCAAAAGCTAAATTGCTGTCTCTGGGTATAGGTTGAGGAAGCACTCCAGTGGATTGTTTAGCTTGGTTTGTTTTCAATAAGCTTACTATTCATACAACTATTCAGCCAATTTGTGTTAAGCCCTGGTGTCATCATTCTTTCACCTTTATTTAGTCTCTTGGCTAACTCGACTACTATCATGAATTATTTCAACTAGTCCTATCTAACGCCAGATAAACTAAGTCAGGTAGAAGTTAGTATGATATGTCTCTTAAAATGGGTAGATGACCACAACTCTTAAATTCTCTGCTAGAATCTGTTCTCCTACAGTAAAACTGAACGCCTAAGATCTAGAAGCTGCACAAATGTCTAAGGGCAAACATAGCTTTTCTAACAGCATAAACTATATTCACCAACTCTTTCTAGGTTTTGATCCACTTTGACAATCGTATATATCATTCATTAACTACTTTGTGGAACAAATCTACCCGCAAGTCCTGCCATTCATTTAAAAGGTTAAATGTTGAGACCCATCTACCCAAGTCAAATCTACCCAGACCCAAGCATACATGACAAGATATTGGTAGAGATCACCAGAATTTTGCCAAGGGCTACAAGTATTAGGGCTTTACCAGCCAGTCCTTAATCTCTTGTTATAATGTTAAGAATCCCTAGAGCGATTACTCATCTTGGAAAATATAGGTTAAGAAAATACTTAAGTGTATCAAATCCATTAGGTGAGAAAAGTCTAAGAACATTTAGTGTTTGCTAGTGAAAGCTAAATAAACTGGAGTTGTGCATTGAACTAAGGCCTTGAGAAACAGAAAGCCTGCTGGATCCCTTGTGTAAAGGAGTAACTCCATCCCTGAGTTCTCACTCTGTGAAGCCATTTTTTTTGGCATCAGGCTTGCTTTTGATCCATTAGGCTTCATCCGTTTGAAAGTCTCATGACATCATCTGTGCATGCTTGTAGTACTAAAGGTTCCTTTTTGTGGAACACTCCACCATGTCCCATCATTTATCAAAAGCAGCTGGCCTCCATCTATACCCTGATTTGGTCTGAACTGTGCCTAAGAGCGCTGCAATCACTACAGAGACTGACTTATTAAATTTCTGCTGAAATCTCTGCTGGAATGAGTGATTGATGGCCAAAGCTTTCCCCCTTGGCCCATTTTTCCCAGTAGCCCCTCCTTCTACAATTCTTTCTATTTGGCTCAACTGTAACCAAAAGTTTATGCTCATCTTAATAGGGCAAAGCATATTGTGGTGAGACAAACACAAAGTAGGCCCCCTGCAGTGCCAGTCCTAGCTAGAAGCCAAACCGACTGAGGTCTTAGGCAACATGCTAGGTGCAGTTTCACAGACCACAGTAGACCATGTTAAGACTGAAATCCAGCTAATATAAACCAGTATAGTCAGACTGGTTGTCAAAATACTGAAATACTTTTATATTTCTCATAAGTAGCTGCTACCCCAAGTTCCCACTGTATATTCACGTCCCCAACACCCCAGCTACCAGGGACCCTCTCCCTGAATCTTTGATGGGCCCACCACCCAGTAACTAAAAGGCTAAACTTAGTCTGCACTCTGTCCCAGCACTAAAGCCAGCACCCACTCTGATCCATCTTGACCCATCTATGCCTGAGCTCCCCCAGTTGTTCAATCATTTGAACAGCATCCATGAGAACATGTACTTAGAAGCAATAGCCATCAAACTGCGGGGCCCTGAAGAATATGGAGAACAATTGAAGTGACCACTCTCAAATAGATTTACTCCCCTTCTAAACATCTGTTGCTAATTTCTCTTGTCACTTAACTGAACACCAGGGACTCTTTCCCCTGCTGTCATTTTGGCCTAGTCCTTATTTTCACAGTGCCTATTGTGATTTCAATTAGTTTCTCAAGGCAATACATGTGTTAACCATCCTTTGAATATAGCTATATAAGAACAAAGCTTTCTCTGAATTGATTGTATTAACTCAAAAAACTGCCAATCAAAATTTCTAGGAAAACTGAACATACGCAAAATAGAGCAGGGAGAAACTTAAAAGAGTAAGAATTGGAGCCTGAAGAAGATAGAAGTAATGTGGAAGAGAATCTGAAAATGCTCCTTAAACTTGGGCTACAGAAAGAAGTGGAGAAAGCCAAGATGTGCCAGCCTTCTCCATAACCCAGGAGCAGCAGACTCCTCTGAATTCCTCTGGAATGTGGATGGCTAAGCTCACTTGACCCAGCGTGTGGAGGTTATTCTGCTAAGAGGCCCAGCTTCTGAACAGATTTGAAGATCACAGTCATTGTAACCAAAGCCACTCGACAGCAATATTTTAATAGACTACATTTTGAAATAAAATAAAAATAGCCTGAGAATCAGATACAGGAAAGATGAGCATGAAGGAGAAATTGCTGAAACACATACGTTCTTGGGGACTCTATGCCTCTTTGGGAAAGAAATTAAAGACATAAGCACAGTCTGTGTGGTCACAAGTGGCCACCAGTTCACTGAACCTATTCAATGAACAGGTTGTAAGAACTGAGTGAGAAATGTTTTACTGAGCCCTCACTACATGCTGGGCACTATACCAAAAAAACATTTATGTCCACTACCACATTTAATCTCCACAACTACAATAATCCCATCTTAGAGATGAGAAAACTTTAGCACAGAGAGGTAGAGTGACTTATCCACATTCACAGGGCTATTAAGAGGCAGAAACAGGATTAAATCCCAATCCGTTTGTTTCCAGAGACCTTGCTTCTAACCAAGATATTATATGAGCTAATTTTATAAGCATTAATATCCTACAACATTCCTAGAGCTGGCAGTTTCCTATTGGGCACATTGTCACTCTTTCTTGCCCTTTTCCAGAGTTTAATCCTACAAACGTCCAGCCAAAGAAAGGATTATTCTGTTATCCTGTAATTGCAGTCAGTTATACCACCAAATAGAAGTAATCTTTTAATCTGAGTTCTTAAAAAGCCCTCTATTCTCTTAGCAGCTAAACTCCACACTCACCTCAGTTTTCACTCTCCGTACCCTCTCCAAGATCAGTACTAACAAACACAGTCTTTACTATATCGTGTTCCCTCCTCAGAAGGAAAGTGCTCAGTGGGTGACTTAATTGCCACAATTAACTGCAAAGCCAGCCAAGCAGAAGTGGCTGGATTTTTTTTTTTTTAATATCTATTTAGCAGCTGAGCAGCTCACAATTTGTCCAAAGCAAGTTCGGTGCTAAATAAATACTGGGAAGGTCTGTTTTCATCATCTATAACCCAAGACAATAGCTTTTAAGGGCTGTGTTTCAGAAGTCAGATCACCAGGACTCTCAAAGAAGGCTCAGATGAACCCAAACCTAGTGAGGAATTCCTCCTTCCCTAGAGAAAGATGGAAAACATGAAATTGGGTTCTCGTTACAGAGTCTGACTGAGGTGATTAATACCTCAGACTGAGGTAATACCTCAGGTATTACCTCGGGGGTAATACCCCCAGACTGAAAGTAAGCAGGCAAAACCAAACTAACCTCAAATAGGGCGCACCTCAGGAAAACCACTGAGTTCTCCAGCCTCAGTTTTTTGTAGTAGGTAACTAGTATTCCTATGACTGAGGACTAGTTGCTTTCCATTGAGCAGGGAATAATGTCTTCTGCTTTGTTATATTACTTTTTTCCAGGGGAGATTTAATCACAACCAACAATGTGTCTCCAGGTTGTACCATGACGTGTGAGGGTTTTCTATCGGATCAGCTGTCTTAAGGTCATAAGAATTTTCAAATCCTTGGTCATGTAAACTAAAGTATTTGCAATTCTATTCCCCTGAAATATTCATCTATCAAATAATTTCTACTCACTAAAAACATGAAATAAACAACTTTCTCTGAACCTATTTTATTCCTTCTCTTTTATATGGAATCTCAATTTTCAATCTCAAGGTTTAATTTCATTTAGTTGTGGTATTTCTATTTCACCAAATGATTCTAGAACCCCATGGGTAAAAGGTTTGTTTAAATATATAACAACAACATAAGTATTTCCACAACCAGTTGATTCTTCCCAGTCCCTTCTCTTCTGGCCCATTTACTCCTACACAATTTCTTCACAAATCTCTCCACTTAATACAGGAAAGTTGATCATTTCTAACACTGAAATATCCTTGAACATGGAAAAGCAATAACTATTTCAAAATAAAATGCTGCAGAGAAAGTAATACATTATGTTAGTCATTAAAGAATCAAAATTAACATTCATATTCTCATATTCCCTAATCTACCTCAAAAAAACAAACAAACAAACAAATGATCTAAGTGTCTAATTGGTACAAGAAGAATATTCCCATGTAGGTGTACTGGTTTTCAATCATTTCAGCATCAATTCATTCATTATTCCAAAGTGAGTTGTGTGCCGTCTCTTTATACACTACTGAGACTTCATTCTTAAAACGGAAGCAGTAAATAAACATGATGATGATGATAAGATATGTGAGGAATGTGCTGCGTATGACACAGAAAAAGTGCCAAATATAAGCTAACAATGGGTGACAATGTTGACAACAATGGTAGGCAATGGAAATACAAAAATAACTATTATTTTCTTGACCTCAGTTTATTCAAAATCTAGCAGGGAAGATATGTGACTATAACAAGAGTACAGATGGCATCATAAATACAGAAATATTATATCCTGGATTTTCCAGGATAACTGGAAAATATTCTGCCCCATTTACAGACCTTGAGTTTATGTCTCACTATCTTATTCATGAAATATGGTTTTTATATCTATAATGAAAACATAATTAAAACAAGAGAATACTGAAGAGGAATTAGAAACTCTTGTTATTTTTTTAAGATTTTCTTTCTTTCTTTGAGAGAGAGAGAGGGAGGGAAAGTGAGTGGGGGTGAGGGGAAAAGTGGGGAGAGGTACAAGCTGACTCTGAGCAGAGCCCAATGAGGTTCTTGATCCCCAAATCCTAGCATCATGACCTGAGCAAAAGAGTCAGATGCTTAACTGACTGAGCAACCCAGGTGCCCCAACTCCTGCTTTTAATCAATGTATAGTTTTGTTCAGAGCTTTATGCACATGAAACCATTTAAAAAGCAAAGTAAAATAGCCTGTAACCAGTCTCAACCACATAGACCAGACAGTAAGTGCTAAAAGGAATGTAACAATTCAGAGGAATTTTAAGGAGAAATTGGACTTTATGGAGAAACTTGGACTTCTGTTTAAACAGAATTTCAGAGCAAGAAACAAGGTTACAGTGAAGAGGCTGAGCATTATTATTGAAGAGGATAGCAAAGACACAGATCCAACTTTAGATTCTAAAATTGTTCTCTCAAAAATGTGAAACCAAATGTGTTGAGTATAGTGGGGAGAAAATACTTCCACTATGGATCCAGTAATTGGTGTCTTCAGACAATGTATTTCCCGAATCAGCTTGAGGAAAGGAATTCACTGGTTCCTGGACCAGTGGAAACTGATGGTCTAAAAACATTTTATTTAGCTGCAAATCCCCTTGCATTTATTTAATACTTTAACCCTGGCAAAGTCCTTGTTATATGGTCTTGCTGAGTCTGACTTGTAACTGTAGCTAGTGACTGGGTAGAAGGCAAGCTCTCCTTCTGGCCCTGGGCAGTGTCTGCTGTTCTGTGTTCACAGCCCTAAAACACTGGCTAAGTAATCCCAGCCTCCACCTCGCTGAATAAAAAAGCACTGCTAATGGAATTGGGCCCCTAGGAAATGTAAACTCTGCCTTGATTTAAAAAGACATTTGGCTGTTGTATAATCACTGATTAATTGATTGGTTTCCTTCTTACATTTTGGATTCAATCTGAGACCATTTGGAAGCTAAATAAGTGCTCCCACATCATCGATTCCCTCATGTAATGAGTGGTAGGTGTGTAACTGTGTTCCATGAGTACCCAGAGGCAAAGAACTGCAGAGCAGTAAGACTTTTTATTATCCAATAATATAAAATAGTAAAGGCTGTCTTTTGATTACGGAAATAGATGTACCATGATACATGCAACTCTCCAAGAAATGTTGTCCCATTCCCACTTGTTAGAGAAGTAGAATGTTCCCCTTCTAGCAGGGCTAGGAAATGTTTGGAAATGATGCATGTCAAACCATTTTATAGTACCCCAATTGCCCCTTAGCATTTTAGTCTATAGTAGCTGCTCTTGGCAAACTAGGAAGTCTGGCTTTAAGTGGAATTAAAAGCACCATGTAGACCCAACAGATCTCTTCATAGCCATAAGACTGTGCCTCTCCCCATCTGGCAGAGAATAATGCCTTGGATTTAAAGAACGTCTTGACTCTGTTCTCTCCAAATACATTTTACAGTACAGCATTTTCTCTCTTCATAAATCCTTCCAACTTCCTCATCACGGTTTTTCAAAAAGGTAACTTTAATATTTATAGGCTAAGTGATTGGCCCCAGCGAGGGAGTCCAGATTTGACTAAAACAGTCATTATTGGGATGCACAGTAAGGAGCTCCTAGAATATATACAGTTAGGAAAAGTTCTCCTTCGAGAATGAAGCCAGTAAGAACCAATATACATGGACTTTAACAACTATAGAAGCAGACACCCCTATGAGATAGTTTACAAGAATATTGTTCCTAAAACTGAGGCAATCAGTGAGTATCTTCAGGAAGACAGCTGAAATGTAACTGATACAAAAGAAAACCCAGTGAAACTTACCTAGCATGGGGAAAGGATGGCTTTGGTGAGACATCTTTAAAGACAATATAATGATGAAAATTTCTTTCTTCATCAAACTCTCTTGAAGGCAATACAACCCTAAGAATCCATCCCTCAGAAACATCTACTCTTATTACTATCATTCTGTGTTGACCAGGAGATGTTTAGGCCTCTAACTTAGGTACCTGCATGGAGATACTCACTAGAAGGAAAACCCCTTAAACTACATATGACTAGAAAAAATTATCCTGACAGATGTTGTTTATACCATAATCTCATGCACAGGAATTCTGATTTGCACATCAATACCTTGTGAGTATTATTAATGAGACTCTGTCTCCTGTGGGCTACTCATCTCTGCATAATTGATAAAATTGTCCCTGGACCTGGGAAGTGGAGGATCAGTTCATCAGATGTGATGCCCTCTCCATGGTACTGACTCCCATGGGGTTCTGTCCATGGCTGCCACACAACGTCTCTCTTTATCTATTCCTACCTGTGAGATCTTAGAGCCAGTGCTCAAGAGCCATCTTTCTCAAACTTTAATGGGCTTTCAAATCACCTGGGAATCCTTTTAAATTGTAAACCTCTGTGGATGCTTCAAAAATCAAACAGATGCATTATTTTTTGATGCACAGTATCTAAAATATTTCCATTTCCTTATCTTTAAAGTAAGGGGGGGGTGGATGAGCTCTTGGTGGTGAGTAGGTCTGTTCCCTTGAACCATTTACAAGATGTTAGTCAAGTGGTTGTGCCATCTTGGGAAGGAGTCTGAAGCTGTCTCAGGAAAGGCTGATTGATTAATTATGTCTGTCATATGTTTAGGGTAGAAAAAATATGGCAGACAGGTCATATATTAAAAATTCCATACTTTTATATTAAAAATCCTATATAGATATTTTCTAAACTTCCTATATTTCTTTAATTCTTAGAATTCATAGTTTTTTAGACATCCTGGGAAAGAGAAACTTTCTTTGAGTAATGAATAATGAATAATAAAAGCAAGCTATCTAGAATCCCAGTCTTAAATATTTGTGAGTGTGCTTGTATATGTGTGTAACAGAAACAGCTGCTAAGGCCAGACTTCTGAAAGTTCAGATTTCCTCTAGGGAAGTTCCAAAAATAACACATACCTCTGGCTCACTGCCTCTTCCAGAGTGGTACTACAGCTTTGTCTGTGTGATCAGAAGGGAAAGGGATGTGTCTATCACACTGTCAGAGCTTCCAAGTGCTGCTATAAAACAAATTAGTTAAATCTTAATGAGACATGGACAAGATCCAGGTAAAACAGGGGGAAGTGGTGAAAAGATGGAGAAAAGTTCATCATTCTTTCTTAAACTCCTTTTAATACACAGTAAGATCCAGTAGAAACAAGTCACCTTAATGTCTAACGTTAAGGTCTATCTATTTAATGGGGTGTTAGACAGTCATTAAAATTGTCTGTGAAAATTCTGCAGTACAAAGTGGAAAATTCGTGTTCTAAGGTAAGAGAAAAAGGAGATGAAAATTTTCACAACTCTTAAAATAGAGTGAAAACAGCCTTGAAAGATAAACTTGTTTTTAAAGAAAAAGTCCAGAGGTACAATGTTTCTTAATTTTCCACATTTGCTACAATATGCATGTATCTACATTGCTTAGGAAATAAATTACAAAGAAAAGCTTACCATTTTTTATTTAAATGAATGCTTGCCTTATTACTCATAAAGGTAATTTAACAATATTAAGGCAAACTGGAAATGTGGATTCATGTGTAATCTAATCACTTGGTGACACAACTTATTTACTTTTTGAGTCTTACCATAAATATATTTTGAAGTTTTTTTTTTAAGATTTTATTTATTTATTTGACAGACAGAGATCACAAATTGGCAGAGAGGCAGGCAGAGAGAGAGGAGGAAGCAGGCTCCCCGCTGAGCAGAGATCCCGATGTGGGGTTCAATCCCATGACCCTGAGATCATGACCTGAGCTGAAGGCAGAGGCTTAATCCACTGAGCCACCCAGGCGCTCCCTATTTTGAAGTTTTAAATAAAAGTGATTGCACCTTCTAAGGGAAAAGTGTCTGTGACTGAAGTGTTAAGCTGTAAAACTCAAAGGAAATTAGAACTGTTCGTAATTAAGGAAAGAGTTATGTTAATTCAAAACCTATCTTTACATAAGCTAGGATTTCAAAAAAAACAGAGCAAGATAAATACTAATAGCAAGAATAATATGCCCCATTCTGATTGGAAAAGAACTGATGCAAGGAATTCAATCTGGGGTGATTCCACAAATGATTATAATATACTTTTTCCAGTTTTAGGCTAGCCACATGGAACCAAAAGTCTATGTTTCCTCTGCACAAAAAGACATCAAGATAATAATGATAATATAAATAAAAATTACCTAGCATTTTCCCATTTATGAAACAATTCAGTTGATTTTAGCTTTTTCTTCTCATCAACCCTGGGAGGTAAGTATAGCTATTTCCACTTTACGGAATCACATACTAAGGATCAGAGATGTTAACTGGTCCAAGATCACGGTTAGAATGAAACTGAGTGTTTTCAAGAAAAACTATGCTGCCTATCAGAATGAGAAAGGTCATGTCATTAAGAGACTCCTGGTTAAAGCAAAGTGATTCTCAAAGAAGCACAGATGCTTATTAGAAGCATCAGGAAGCACTTTTCAAGTGATACCCCAACACCCACAGGGTTCTCTAGACCTTCCTTGAGGTACCATGTTCCCTTCTAGAGAGAAGCACAACCATTGCACACCAGCGTTACTGATGTATGCCCATGTGTACCAACACTGTTCTGTCATTCATGTGTGTCGAGACAGAAAAAAGCTTTGGGAATGACAGTTTTGGAAGAAGAAAAACTCTAGGGAATGCAAAGAATGGTGTGGGTGAGAGTTGTGAATGTTGTAGAGCCTCAGACAGAGCCAGCACACATCTTTCTTGATTCCAAAATTGAGTGGCTTCTTAGAGAAGGCTCAAAATTCACCAGGTGCTGATTCTTCCCCATTTGTGCACCACCAGTGCCACTGTCCCCAGGGGACAATAGAGAGTATTATCTAGGTTCAGCTCTGGTTCCCCATAGGGTTCTGCTAATGGAAGAACCATTAGCAGAATGGAAGATGGGTGGGAAAAGAAAGATGCTGGCCCCGTTCAGCCCCATGGTTCTGGCCATGACTAAATCCCTCTCTGACTAGAGCCTGTGTCAGGCAGCATCTCTTGTATAACAAGAGTTCTCAGTGGACCCCCCAAATATTGTTTCTTCCATGCCTCCTCCATCCCAGGAAACATCTCACATTGCTGGTCCCTAGGTGCTCCAACATTTCTTCTGGGTCCCCATAACTCTGCCCACAGTTCTGTAAACAGTCCTTTCACTCAACTCTCTTCAAGATATCTACTGAGTATGCTGAAAAATGGATAGTAGGCAGAGACTGATGTAAAAATTCCTGTTTGTGCCTAGTTACGCATATTTCTTTGGATCCTGCTCAAAATGATCTTTCAATGTCCTGGTAGCTTGATTAGTTGACATTACTGCATTGATATTTTACTAAAGGATATTTTTATATTTTGTAATATGTAATTGAATCTAGATAAACCCCAAGGCCCCATGTGACTCATTCTCAGCTGGGAGTTATATTCAAGGGAAACACAAATCTGACTTTGTAAACGTTGGACTATATTGCAAATATTTGCTATAGTGGTTTTTTGTTGTTGTTGTTGTTGTTTTTTAATGGATCATCCAGGAGTTTTACATAGAGTACCAACCAGGAAGTTTTCCAGAAATTATCTTTAGACCCCTGTTCTTATCCTCTAATTCCATACCTAGTATAACTGCTCAACTTTTTTCCTGTTCACTCAGTTTTGAGGTTGCCTCACCGCAGCTCTGCTCTCTGTTTACTCTGTTTACTTCTTCCATTTGCCCCTGAGCCCTTTCCCAGGCTAACTAGGCCAGGTGTGACCACCCAGAATGACCCGCTCCCTGGCCACTTAGCTGGAGAACTCACTGTGTAACCCCATGTTACCAAATCCTCCCTCAATCCCCTGAGAAGGAAGTATGCAACCTTCTGGAATTCTTCTGACTTTTTTTTTGTTATTAAATTTCATGGAAATTTTCTGATGAATAATTTCCTTTCACTTTGGGGAGAAACATGGTATATATATTCTGAGGTACCCTCACCTAAGAGGGAAAGCCTTGCCCTTTGAACCTTGAGTCTGTAGCCTAAACAATAGAGTCACCTAAATACAAAACACTACAGCCACGGGGAAATGAATTGTGTCCTTTAGAGAAAGGACGCCATTGCTGGAGACAGAGCAGAAATCCCACCAATAGAAAACCACATTGACTAATGGCATTATACCCAAAGTTTATTTACATTTTAAAGAATAGTTTGCCCATTAAGGAAAAATTTAAGGTGTTTTCTTTTTCATTCTAGAAAGAAAGAAGCAGATGTAAATATTTTTTGGAAGGGCACAAAGCATCTCACTAAATCAAGAACGATGATAAATCTGGGGCAGAATCTATGATGAAAAAGCCAAAAAAAAAAAAAATCAAAATCATTTAGGTCTATTTCTATAAGAAACCCAGACTGCAAGTCATTAAGTCTATACATTTACCTCAGTAATACAGTTCTGTTGCACAGAATCTGGAATAATTATATGAAATTACAGGATAGACTCTAGCCAAGAATAATCTCATCATTTTCAATGTCACTGCCATGACACAAAGGGAAAGAAAAACTAAAGGAAAACTCATGAATTGCGTATACTTACTCTCAAGTTTTAAGCCTCCCTTCTAAGTAGTATAAGATGTTCTAACATTGCTTGCCAAAACAAGCCCAACGACCAAGAGAGTAGAGACACAGATGGGAACAACAGGCCACAGGTGCCAAGCATTTGGTAAACCAGCCTTCCCTGGGAACCACACACACAGGACTGAAAACTGCTCCTTTTTTCTTCTGAGTCAACATAAAATTCTGGCACATCTTCCTTCGGCTACTCAGTGACAGTTAAAGAATGTGTCTGAGAAAAGATGGGCAACCAAGTTGGAGCTCTCTACTCCCGTTTTAGTCCATTCAGATCACTCTACAAAATACCACAGGTTGGGAAGCTAACAGCAGAAATTTATCGAAACTTCTCATTATATCCTCACATGGCAAAAAAGGCCAGGGATCCTTAGCCTCTGTGGGGTCTCCCAAAAGCCTCACCTTCTAACACCATCACATCGGGCATTAGGAGTCTAACTTGTGGATTTAAGGGGAACACAAATATTCAGACCACAGTAACTACTGCAATCCTGAATGATTCCCAGAGAATTCACCTTATGAGCAAGTAGCTGGACCAAGAGGTCACCCCCAATGACTCACTGTGCTAAGAATCTCTGGTAAATAGAACAAGACACAGAGGAAGCCAACCATGGCCCACATCCTCAATGTCTATAAATACTTCTCATGTAGGAGAACCCTACAAATGGGAATACCTCGCCCCTTAAAACTCCCTAGGGTGTTGACAGAAGTACGCAGGTAGGAAAGAATAAAAGCTCTTATCAGACTAAGGGAAGGGTCTCCATCACAGGTGACACTCACCTTCCCACCGGGAGATCCAGGAAAGCATTGAGGTAGAGCAAGCCGAGGTGTCCTTCTGAATGGGCCTCAGCCAGAACCTCACATGGGCAGCAAAGTCCATTAGGAGGGAAAGTAGGATGAAGCTTACCAGCCTGGCCTCTGACCTCAGAAAATCTCAGACTGGAATCCCAGACACTTCACTTACATTTCATCCTTACTCTCTCCCTAGCCTTCGTAGTCTCATGGGGTTTCAAAATGAGGTTGGTGTGAGGATTAAATAACATAACTTGCAGAACGTGCTTTAGCACAGCACCTGGCAGGTAATAAGCACTCAACAGGGTGGTGGCTATCGCATCATTACCCATACATTCCCTTATACTTTTCTCTCTACCTTTTTCTGCTTGAAAGTTACTCTCTGGGAAACTTTCTTGGTCTCTGAAAGAGTTGCACTGGAAGAATCCTGCCTTTTCCTCTCTGGAGCTACTCTACTATTGATGTTGGCTACGGAAGCAAGGATTTGACACCCTCCTCAACTTTCTCCTCCAAAGCACCTCCCCTTATGCCTCACATGGTGAGCCAGAGTCAGATGCAGCTGGAAAACTAGGTAAAACGTAAAAATCCATGAAGTCAGCTGTTTTCCATTATAATACAATAATCATACCCACAACCTTCTTTGTAGGAAGCAATGAACTTAAGGAGAAAATTGCATGTAAAAATATTACAACGTGCAACAATAAGAATGAATCATTATATCCCACCTTTATAAAAAAAGGGGGGCGTGGGGTATGGGAATTGTGGCACAACCAAACTAACCCTAACTAGAATGGAATTCTGAGATGCCAGTGCATGGCTTGTTTGGAAAACTGAGCACCGTTCTGCAAATCAGAACCAGCTGGAAGATTCTATCTAAAACAGATTTGGCCATGGAAAGGGAAAAAAATCTTAAACTGCCTTAAACTGGCTTTGTCAGCCTAGCTGGCCTTGGACTAGCAGAAGACATGGGGTGGACCCTTCAGTTTCAGCCTTTTTTAAATTTTTATTTTTCTAACTGGATTAACTTTTCAGGGACCTAGGAACTGGATCCCGGCACCAAATATAAAGCCTGTTATCCTAGATCAATGTTACAGATCTAGGCCCTAACAGGAAGTGGTATCGCTTGGTAGGACCTCAGCTTGGCTTCAGGCTAACGTGGGACACTGAGCCCTGGCTCTACCACGAGGTCTTCATCGGCTTATTTCACTTTTCTTTTTCTAGACTTCCTCATCTCTAAACACAGTGATGCTGTGAGGATTAAATGATTTAATGCCCATAAAATAGTTCTTGGCACCTAGTAAGCACTCAATAAATGTTAGCTATTATGATGTCAATTCCCTGCTCTTACTGGTCTTATTATTCCAAAGTGGGTTTTTTAAAATTATTCATAAAGAACAATGAAAAAACACAATGTTTGAGAGCAGGCCTCAACCAAAACTTCAGCTCCTTGCATCTGAACATTGTCTCTTCATGTTAAGGGCACCAGCTTCTAATTAATGATCCTCCAAATGTTTCCACAAATGCGGTATTTGCACTACAAAGGCCAAAAGAGGGTTGAGGTCAGTGGTTCTCAGGGAATAAAAAGTTTCCTCCCTGTGTTCTCAAGAGTGCTGGCCAAGCTTATTGCAGAGAATTCTCCTTACCCTCAAACTTAGAGCTGTTTTTAGACACTGTTCTGTTCTAAAGCATCAGGATGTGTTTTTCTCCATAGCATAATGCAAGCAGGAAAAATTTATTCACAGCCAAATTACAATCAGAAGCAACTAGTAGAAATGCAAGGATGTTTTCACAGCCAAATTGCTTCATTTTCACTTTATTTTTGATGTAAAATTATCAGCGCTCTTGGGATTTATAGAAGCAGTCAGCAAAATGTGTTATAAACACCTTCTTCAAAGAGGTCCCGGAGAGAGTGACTACAAAATTTCTCACTCTTATAATCCTCTCTATGCCAGTTCTGAATAATCTCAGCGGCACTCTGACATAGAGATTATTTTCCATCCTCCTGGAAGCTCAGATGGTGGGCTACTATGAAGATGGTGCTTAGAATGTTTCACATAGAGTCTATTATAAGGCTCTGTATAAATGCAACTATTCAGTAAGCTTCTACAAGGCACTAGCGGTAGAATGGATGATACAAAACGACCAAAACATGTCCCTTGCTTTTAAGAAACGTGCACCCCCAATGTGAAAGAAATAGTCATCTCTTCCTATATAATGACTTTTTTAAAAAATATTTTATTTATTTGTCAGAAAGCACAAGCAGGGAGAGCAGCAGGCAGAGGGAGAAGCAGGTTTCCCACTGAGGACTCAATCCCAGGGCCCTGGGATCATGACCTGAGCCGAAGGCGGATGCTGGACCAACTGAGCCACCCAGGCATCCCCTATACAATCGTTGTTGTTGTTGTTGTTTTTAATCACTAAATGCACAAGGTTTGCTTCGCTCTTATTCCCCCACAAGCATCCCTGAATCTTATTCTATCTGCATGTGAACTCTTCTTCCCTTGGTCATCATCTGTGGTCTTTGGTCTCAGTACTCACTACCCTATATCAAAGACACTACTTCTTACTCCTTTATCGCTCAGGCTTTGCCAAGATTCTGGTACTTTCTGGGTGTTATGACAGTGCTGGAGGTAAGGTAGTTTGTAGGGGTGTGTGTGTGTGTGTTGGGAGGAGGTGTTTGCACAGGTTGGGGGTGGGGTGTTTGTTGAGGGATGGGTATATCAGTGAACTCTCTTCTAGAGAGCTCTTCATTCCCTCTGAGGCCAGAGGTATCTCCAGTCTCAGGCTTGAGACATGCCAGGAAATAATGAGAACAAACAGATCAGCTCGGACACCTACACCAACACACATATCTACCCCAAGACTCTAGGTTCCCAAGGTGTTCTAGGAGATTTTCTAGGTATCATCTGGCTTCATAGTATCTGGGCATTTAAGAGAAGCTAATGAAGATATTACCAGGTGCCTCTCAACTCTCTTAGGATCCCCTTCTAGAGGCTAGGAGTCCTGGTTTCATCTACCTGTGTGCCTTGGTAAAGATGCAAGTGGGCTGAGATAAGGATGGGAAGGAGGAGAAGGAAGCAGGAGGGATTATGCTTTTGCCATGGGGTCCTCTTAGTCTCTGAGCTGACTCTAACCATGAGAAGATGCACAGAGATGGTGGGAAAGAGAGAGAAGCAGCAACCACAGCAATTCCAGAGTTGGGTCCTAGGCTGTGATTCTCTTTGCCAAGCAGAGACATGCTCTGATCACCAAGTCCTGACTGCTACTTCAACCTACACTGGTATTTGAGCACAAATATGTTCAAATGAACCAACCCAACCACCCATGCTGCGTGTTGCCCTAACTGGTGGTACTTACCTAACGAGACATACCCCTTTCCTCTCATAGGAATTCATGAGCCAATGAGAACCCACAAAAGATCTGGAAACTATAGTCAAAACCAGGGATCCTTTAGGGAAGGAGGTTACTGCGACTGTGCCTTCAGCTAGGATAGTGGTAGAAGAGATCGACAATCTACAGACACCTTCGGAGGTTGAACAACAGGGCTCACAACCGGATTGAATGTGAGGAATAACATCCAGAAAGCGTCGAGAATGTCTCTGTCTCTCAGGTTTTTGCAGTTTGACAGCTGGGTGGGTGACATAGCCATTGACTAAGAATGGAGAAGAATGAGGAAGGATCAGTTAAGATAATGAATTTGAGAAATCTATTAGGTATTCAAGTGGTCCTGTCAAGATGGTGGTTGGATATATGATCTCCAAGGAGAGGACTCCTCCCTAAATCTGTCTTCCAAATTACTGCTCCAACTAGATGGTAGTGAGGCCTACCCGGGACTGAGGCTCATAGTGCACTGTGAGGAGAGGAGCCGTAATGAAATACCAGTGTGTCCACAATGAAGCAGGCTGAGGCTACAACTACACTTCACTTCACTTTTTATTCATCATTGTTATAAATATTTCTGATATGCCAAGACCATGCTAGGTCCCAGGGGAAAGATGAATAAATAGATCCTGCCCTCATGGAACTTAGACCTAATGGGAGAAAAGAGATACAAAAGTTGGTTTCTAAGTAAATGATAAAACAGAGCACATATTCTGAAGTCAAACAGACTTAGAACAAATCCTAACCCAGAGGCTCATTAGCTGTGAAGCCTTGACAGAGTTCTTAGCCTTTCTGTGCATTTGCTTCATCATCTATAAACTGGAGATAACCATTCTCAGTTCACAGCTGTGAGAACAGAATGAAATAATCGGTCACATACAGTATTCAGCACAGGGGCACAGTGTCTGATGTGTTGTAAGCATGTGATAGATGTTAACTGATATCACAGGTGCTGTGTGGGAGGTTTCTGTTCCTAGAAAGAGCATTTGTGAGGGCCTGAGCCGGAAGGAGCTGGGCAGCCCTAGGAACAAGCTATGGTAGAAAGGTCAGAATGTACATGAAGCACAAGAGGAACCCTAGCCTCTGGGACGGTCCCTCATGTGTCCCTCCAGTCCCCACTCACCATCTCCACCTAGACTTTTGTATACTAAGTCCACTCCTTCCCATGCCCAACAATGCAGGGAAAGGCCTTTCCTCCAGACAATTCCTTTCTAATCTGTGAAAACTCTGCACTTTAATGAGTGATGACAGGATGGGAAGGAGATTAAAACAGGAGCTGAAAGCATCTGCTTTGTTAAATGGACTATTGTCTTTTCATCATTCTTTCTCAATGTGGACCATTTCGGGGGCGGGGGTGGGGGAGTGGATTTGTCTTGAATAATACCAGCATGGGCTAGAAGAATTCAAGAGCACCCTTGCGCTGCAGAAGCCTTCCTCTCGGGCTTCCACAGACATTGTTTTCCTAGTTTTACAGCTCAGGGGACAGCAGAGCTGCCCTGCCCTACAACAGCAGAGGCCATCTCCTGATGGCAATGGCAACAGTTCTGGGACTCTCCCTGCAGCGCTGCCTCAAGGACTCAGAGCTGTGAGATCATCCATCACCCTCTCCTCCCTTCCCCCTGCTCCTCTGATTTCAGGGGCAGCTCAGACAGGCAGCCTCTATCCCAAGCCTTCGACAAAATCTAGAAGTCACATGCGTTTGAATGAGAGCTGGCCGTGAGGGATTAGCAGTGGGTGATGGAAGGAGCAGGTCTGGTTTACATGAGTCAAGCTGCAGTGATCTATAGAGGGGCGCTGGTCTCCGCCCTGCAGCCAGCTTGGTCCCATTTCTTTATCTTCCCCCTACCTAGGTAACTGAGCAAGGCTAGAAAAAAGTGTGCAACCACACTGATGGATCTCTCTTCAGATTCTCAAATAAGACCTTGCTTCTGCATCAGATTTACTGTTTTCTTTGTCAGTTTACTCTGACACCACATTATACATAAGTTTCTCAAACCTTACTTGTCTTTATAACTGAAAGCTTGTAGCCCTTTACTAACCTCTCCCTATTTCCCCCACCCTCCAGTCACTGGGCCCCACTCTGTAGGAGTCTGTTTCTTTTTTAAGGAATGAGAAACCCTTGTACATATACCACGGCGTCTTTGTTCACTGATATATAGATGGATATTTAGGTTGTTTCCATACCTCGGCAATTGTCAATGGTGCCACGGTGAACATGGGAGTGTAGCTCTCTCTTCAAGATAATGATTTTATTTTCTTTGGATATAAACCTAGAAGCGGGATTGCTGGATCATATGGTAGTTCTATTTTTAATTCCTTAAGAAAGCACCAGACTGTTTTCCACGGTGGTTATATCTCAATCCCATTTCTCACTCTTGGAAAGTGCACAATTTGGAAGAGCGCTGGGGTTCAGGAAAGAAAATGTAAACAGCACAAATACGAGGAGCATCTGACATGGTAAGAAAATGTATAATTCCAAGCCATGCAAGGAAACCTGCACAACAGTCTAGCTGGCTGGGGCACATAGTGAGGAGGAAAAAAAATGTAGGGACAGTTGGCAGAATCAGTGTAACACCTTTATGATTTTGGATTTTTAACCCCAGCACAATAACAAAAGGCTGTTTCTGTGATTCAATTTTGCATTACTGACTGTTGGACACAGCATCAAGACCCTATAGATATGAAAGAAAAATTTTGCAAGATCATTATTATTTAATAGAAAATTCCAGTTAATTAGGGAGAAAAATATGTACTAAGTATCAGGATGACAGAAGAGTCATTTCTAAATCATGTACCCCTGATTCTCAGTTCATAGGATGGGAATATCATTGCTGCTTTAAAACATAAAATCTTATTTGTAACAAATATTTTCAAAGGGCTTTCAAGAGAAAGGAAGGATTTCTTGTCATTCCTAAGTCTATCACTAAATAAATACAAGACTGAATCTTTGTTGTAACAATATAAATAAATATTCACTTTATTTATTCTTCAAGTTTCCTGGGAACTATAGGATCAGCACACAAGGAAAACAAATTAATGGGGGAATTTGATGACAGAGGTCGCAGCATTCAGACTCCTTCTGTATATACGCAGCCAAGGAATGTTCCAGACATAGCCGAAGGGCTCCTGCTACTTGAGGAACCAAAGTCTTGGCTGAACTGAAAAAGGGAAGGACTGGATTCCGGGGTGGAGTGTGGAGACAATGATAAGATAGCCCATGTATTAGGCCCCTTTGGCCACTGGGGGACAAGAACTATCCTATAACCACATCTTCTCTGGGCTCATATCACCCATTTCCTGGTGAGAGAGGATGTTGGGGCACATGAGTGTGTGAGGATACAGTGTCACGTGGGATGTCATATTTTTGTCCCACTGACTTTGAACAAGTTTCAGAGACTTCGAGGGGGTGTGCTCTGTTGCTTAATGTAGACAAATTACTAGCGGTAATTGTTTGTTTGGAGTCCATGGGCAAATTGGTCACTGTCTCATTCTGCTATCACCTGACAAAACTCCAACGTTTTGCCTACTCTACATACCTATCTAGGTCACAGAGTATGGCCAGAAAAAGGTATGCAACCGCACCAATAGATCTTTCTTCAAAATCTCAAATAAGACCTTGGCTCTGCAGCAAATCTACTGTTTTCTTTGTCAATTGACTCTGCTACTCTTCTAGACAACAACACCACTTCTCTCACCTTTCTTCAAATCTCCAGCCCAGAACTCTGCATGTCCCTGCTTAGCCCCTGGTCTTGCCTCTCAGTTCACCCAGACAAAAGAAACAATCAAAAGAGGATTTGCACATGCTCCCACAACCATCTTACCTGCATCTGTGCTCATAGACGGCCTTCTGCCTTATTGATAAGTGAGTTACCCATGCCCTAGCAAAGGTCAAACCTTCTACTCTTACGCGGAATCCCACTGTCTCCCACTGCTCAAGAACATAGCTCTTACAGTTAGATCAACTCCCTCTTCTTCATCAATTTTTTTCTGCCCTACTGGATCATCCTACTATCATATAAACACCGTGTTGTAGCCACACTGTTTTGCAAAAAAGACCCCTAGACCCCACATTCCTCCTCTAGCTACATACCTCTGTTCCCTTTTAAAGTAAAACTACCACAAAGATTTGCATATACTTGTTATTTCTACTCCTCTTTCAATTCTCTCCTAATTCATCCCAATTTGCTTTCAATTCCACACGCCATCAAGATGGCTTAAGGTCTCCAATGACCTTCCATTGCCAAAAGCAATGCTCATTCTTAAGTCCTCATCTAACCTAACATATCAGAGGCATTTGACTTAACTGATCCTTTCTTCCTGAAATACTTTCATCTTATTTCCAAAAAACCTTAGTTGGTCATTCTTTCTCAATCTCCTCTGTCTGCTAAACACTGCAGGGCCTCAGACCTCATATCTTCTCTATTTATACTCACTCTGATTTTATTTGGCCTGAAATATTCTCTATATGCTACAAAGTCCAAATGTACATCTCCAGCCCCAATATCTCCCCTTTAGGCCAAGCTCATATTTCCAGTGGCTTACTCAATATCTTATATGTCAAAGCCAATCCTCTTTCACTTGCCCCCATCTCAGTAAATGACTTTTGCATTTTAACCATTTATTAAAGCCCAAATCCTTGGAGTCATCCTCTCTTTCTCTTACTCACATTCAATCCCTCACCAAATTCTGTTAACCTTTCTTTATAAATATATTCAGGATTTGACCACTTCTCAGCACATCCACCATTAATTACCTCTATGTTACAAGACATTATCATCCCTTCCCTTGACAGCGGCAGTGATCTCCTAACTTCTACCCTTCTCCTCGCCCCCTACAGTGTGTTCTCCACACAACAGAGATATTTTGCTAAACTAGAAGTCAGATCATGTCACTCATCTTCTTTGGAACCCTTTAATGCCTTCAGTCTCACTCAGAGTAAGACTCAAAGTTGTTCCATGGCCTATACAATCCCATGTGACCTGATCCTAATACCTCCTACTCTTCTCTCTCTCCATTTCTATTCTATCTACATTGGCCTTCTTGCTGTTCCTTAAATATATCAAGCCTGCTTGTACTGCTTTGAACTTGGTATCCCTTTGCCTTGGATACCCTTTCTTCAGGCAAACATGTGGTTCAGTCCATCACTTCCTCCAAATCTTTGTTCAAATATCACCTTCTCTGTATTAAGTAACACCCACCCTCACCATTGCTCTGTATCCCCTTTTCTTGCTTTACTCCCCTCGGTGGCTCACACCACTACCTGACTTGTACTGATCTGTTCAAGGAGCATATCTTTCCCCTCTTTAGATTGTAAGCACCATGAAAGAAGGGACTAAATCTGTTTTGTTTATAGATAAACCCCTACTACCTAGAGCAATGTGTAGCACATAATAGGCACTCAATTTAAGTGTTTGTTGAATGAATGAATTAGTGGGGCCATTGGTACAAAATGCTGAGAACTCCCCTCCATCAGGATAAAAAAAGAGCATCATGCTGTTGTGGGTGGATGCTCTACCATTGTCACTTTCCATGGAAAATTAGGTAACCATGTGGAATGTGGATGAACGATGGCAATTTTCAAGGTGCCACAGAGTCCCTCTCCCCAACCTTTCCTGTCTTGAACCCAAAGGGAGAATTTAAAGGAGGCTGACATTTCTGCAGTTCCTTGTGAAGATAGCTAAGCCTGAAAAATACCATTTTGTTACTATTTTGGAGACCCTAAAGTACGTCCAGCTGGCAGCCTGGGAAGCACCTGTTACATTTATAGTGATCAATGGTATA
This sequence comes from Martes martes, assembly GCF_963455335.1. NCBI lineage: Eukaryota > Metazoa > Chordata > Mammalia > Carnivora > Mustelidae > Martes > Martes martes. The sequence continues at coordinate 104,369,198 of NC_137894.1, read as the reverse complement.
TGTGTTTATACAGGTTCATAAATAATTCCATAGTAATGTTCTAAATGACCACAGTTTGAGACACTCCACAAAGGGGATGGAGTCCATTAACGGGCTCAGTCATTCTGAGCCTCTCCAGAGGTGGTTCAGATTCCACAGGAAGGCTTGAGGTCAAAGGTTCTGTGGCTTCCAGGGCCAAAGTCTTAACCCAAAGGGCTACTTCTGCCTCCTTCCGGAGAGAGGAACCAGGATGACAATTCTGGCTGATGATGATATCATCAGATATCATTTATGGAGATTGTAAGCCACTTGAACCACACCCTAGGATTAAGTCAACAAAACTACAGGAATTTGAGGTGGGGACAGGGAGGTTTGCTGACTCATAAACTTTACATAATAAAGCTAAACCTAACACTCAAAGCACACTGGAACTCAAGGCACTTGTTCTGTTGGAGAAAGGAAATCAATAGGAAAAGCTGGAACAGGTCCATTTCGTCCTAAGTGACCTTAGTGAGAAGAGATAATAGATGCACTGAGGTCACATTTATGGTCTCAGGATCTAGTAATGATTAATAAACATGCCTCCAATATACTTATCACTTAATGTGTTTAGCGGATTATAAAGCAAAAAAGAAGCCTTTTTTTTTTTTTTTTTAATTTTACAGACATATACCCTCCCTCCTCTAGAAATGGCAAATGTACTGCTAAGCAGTGCTCAGTATATGAGGAACTTTTCTATTCTGGCAAAATCAAACAAACATATATTTTCTTAATATATAGTTAATCCGTAAATGCTCTATTAATCCATTCCCAAGTTCTCTAAAATTTTTCTTCTTTTTTTAAAGACTTGCACATGCAACAGAAGCTACACTGTATACTTAATCTAGTTGCTTAAGAGTGATTCCCTCCCTGTATTTGTTCTTTCTGCACATGCTTGCTAAGAGTAGTGCCTATGCTGGTGAACTACCGAGGTACTCATTTTCTGAGCTGCTCAAAGTATTTTGGGTGCCGTAGGCCCATAACTACGTTATTCTCCCAGAATTGCTCTAAGCACCACCTAAGTTTACACCCCTTTGTAGGGCGGCTTATAGCAAATGGCTGGTGGGCACTAGGGGACAGAGGCCCATCCTGGTACCTCAATAAGGAACAAATCTAAATGATAATCACAGAGCTCCTCTTGGGCCAGCTTAGGCTTCTGAAGTAAATGCACTTAGCTCAACTGCCTTCTGTCGAGCTGTGCCCCTCTCTTCCTCCCATGATTGTCCTCAGCATTAGTTACCCACGGAACCCCACCTAAGGGATCCTCGGCTAACTTCTAGGAGTGCCAGGTGACTTAAACATGGTCCTTTCCCTGTCTCAAGTCACTCACAGGCTGAAACACCAAAACAACACAACTAGAAGTTAGAGCGAGCATCAACAATTGTTCTAGAAGATTCTGCAGGTTCAGTGGCACTTGGACTCACCTTTGCCAGAGGAATTCCACTGACAAAAAAGATGACCACTGTCAGCAGGTGCAACAGCATTTGCCAAGTCAGGGATGTATGAAGGAGCCTGGCTTGTTTCAAGTGAAATCTGTCTATGTGACTGAAGCACAACATGAGGCCAGAGGTGAGATAGAAAGTGTCAGAACTAAAACTCCAGAAGCAGGAGAAGTGCTATCACTAAGGAACAATTCAGAACTTAAAAACTTAGATTCCAGTGTCAGACTGCCTGGGTTTGAATATCAGATTCAGAGTTCATCAGCTGTGTGACCACAGGTGGATCACTTAACCACCCTAAGTCTCAGTTTCCTCATCTAAGAATGAATATAAAACTGACCTATTTTATGGGGCACCTGGGTGGCTCAGTCATTAAACTCTTGGTTTCAGCTCAGGTCACTATCTCAGGGTCCTGAGATCAAGCCCCATGTCAGGTTCTGTGCTCAGCGAGAAGTCTGCTTGGGATTTTCTCTTCTCTACAGCTCCCTCCACTTCTCTCTAAAGTCAATCAATCAATCAATCAATCTTTTTTACAAAAAAAAACAAAAACCACCACAACAAAAAACTACGACCTACCTCATAGATGTTGGAGTGGAAATTAAATAATAAAATGCACATAAACTGCTTAGTACAGAACTGGGCTCAGAGTGGGCATTCCAAAAAAATTGTTAGTTGTTACGGGCTTTCTTTTACAGGTGATGGAGAATTATTAAGTAATCATAAACAGACTTGTACTTTTAGTAAGGAGCTCTGATGTCTCCTTACCAGAGAAAGGATGACCCTGGAGAGAGAAATTTACATATATGTGAGACTTAAAGCCAAGAGCCTGGAATCAAAGCATAGGCAGTGCATACAGAGTAAGAAAGGGGTCTGTTTAAGGGCAGCCTGGGTTGCAGCGGCAAGAGAAACAGGACAGAAATCAGAACAGGCTGCTGGGAAAGCCAAAGATGATGGCAAGGAGGACTGGCTTTCATTCTATTCTGGATATTTCAGACCATGAATTCAAGGAAAAGCTCCAAGTGCTGCCACAAAACATGCAATGCAAACGTCCCTAAAAACAGACATGCTTGCTAACCTCATTCATTCAAAGACAATATCCCCAAGATTCTGTTTATCTTCCTCAGGTATACATCTTGCCCAAAGAAGCGTTATAATGGGTGTTCTCATACCAAGTGAGTATTAGTGAACAGCAATCATAATACTTTGAAAAAAATATATTTAGCTAAATCTCAGGATAATTTAAGGCAAGTACCTATATGCTCTAACCTATTTCTAGAAAATGAAAATTAAAGTTGAAAGCCCAGCCAGGGATACTAATCATTTGAGTCTCAGCATTTAGAACAACTATATATAGAAGTTAAACTTTAAACTATATAAATTAAACCTTTAGCTATACAGCTAAACAACTATATATATATATATAAAAGTTTATATGTATTAAAATTAAGCCGTTATTAAAACCATAATGAGATACCACCATACATCTAGCAGAATGGCTAAAACCAAAGAGTGACAACACCAAATTTTGACAAGGATGTGGGGCAACCAGAATTCTCATACATTGTTAGTAGAGTATGAAACATTAAAATCACTTTGGAAAAAATATCTACCAGTTTCTTATAAAATTAAGTCTACACATTTTCTATAAGCTAGTCGTTCCATTTCTAGATGTTTACATAAGAGAAATGAAAACATATGTCCACAACGTGACTTGAACAAAAATATTCATAACAACTTTTTTTTTACAACTTTTTTTTTATACTATCTGACAACTGGAAACAGCCCAGGCCCAAAAAATTGGAGGAGAATGGAAGGACACACTATGGAATATTCATGCAATGAAATCCTATCAAGTAAAAGAAGAAACAAACTACTGAAACAGGAAACATAGAAAAGTCTCAAAAACATCATGCTGTCAGGGAAATAAAAATCAAAACCACAATGAGATACCACCTCACACCAGTCAGAATGGCTAAAATTAACAAGTCAGCAAACAACAGATGTTGGAGAGGATGCAGAGAAAGGGGAACCCTCCTACACTGTTGGTGGGAATGCAAGCTGGTACAACCATTCTGGAAAACAGTATGGAGGTTCCTCAAAAAGTTGAAAAGAGAGCTACCCTAAGACCCAGCAATCGCACTACTGGGTATTTACCCCAAAGATACAAATGTAGTGATCCGAAGGGGCACGTGCACCTGAGTGTTTATAGCAGCAAGGTCCGCAATAGCCAAACTATGGAAAGAAACTAGATGTCCATCAACAGATGAATGGATAAAGAAGATGTGACATATATATATAATGTGACATATATATATATATTATATATATATGTGTGTGTGTGTGTGTGACATGACATATATATATATGTGACATACACACACACACACACACACACACACACACACACACACACTGGAATATTACGCAGCCATCAAAAGAAATGAAATCTTGCCATTTGCAACGACGTGGATGGAACTAGAGGGTATTAGGCTGAGCTAAATAAGTCAATCAGAGAAAGACAATTATCATGGGATCTCCCTGATAGGAGGAATTTGAGAGGCAGAGTGGGGGGTTTGGGGGGTAGGGAAGGAAAAAAATGAAACAAGATGGGATCGGGAGGGAGACAAACCATAAGAGACTCTTAATCTCACAAAAAAAACTGAGGGTTGCCAGGAGGAGGGAGGTATGGAGAGGGTGGTTGGGTTATGGACATTGGGGAGGGTATGTGCTATGGTGAGTGCTATGAAGTGTGTAAGCCTGACAGTTCACAGACCTGTACCCCTAGGGCAAGTAATACATTATATGTTAATTTTAAAAATTTAAAAAAATAAATCATGCTGAATGAAAGAGACTTTGCACAAAGGAAGCATAGTGCATGAGTCCATTTATATGAAGATCTACAACAGGCCAACCTAATCCAAGGGAGGAAATAATCAGGGTAGTAATTGCTTCTGAAGGAGAAATAATCAGGGTAGTAGTTGCTTCTGAAGGAGAAGAGGTAGGTCTTGACTGAGCAGGGACAGGAGGGAATTTCTAGGTGATGCCAGTGTTTTCTATCTTGGTAGGAGTTTGGGTTACAGAAATGTATGCATTTGTGGACTTATAAACACAAACGATATATGCATTTCATTGTATGTAAGTTTTATGTTAAAAGAAAAATGCTTTGTGCCCCCAACATAGAAGAACTTATATATGAAGTGAATATTAAAAAAGAAAAAGAAAATAAAAACTGCAAACAAATATTGAAGTCTAGTTACTAGTATACATAATGAAGTAATCAGGAGGTAGGGTACAGATGTCTGCAATTTACTTGAAATGTGTCAAAAATAAGATGAATCGATAGATAGGATAAAGCAAGTATCATAATGTTAACAGAACCTAAGTGTGGATTTACAGGTGTTCAGTGTAAAAATCTTTCTACTTTAATGTATGCTTTAAATTTTTTATTAAAAATGTTGGAAAGGTGCTTTTATTTGAGCAGAAATCAATTCAAGTTAAAGGAAGGAGGCTTAACCTTGCAGCTGCCACAGCCTGTTTATCAGGGCGGGTCAGATGCCAACTGGAAGGGAAAGACCCTGAAGACAGGATCGGGGGTGGGGGATGGTAGGGTGCATAGCAGAAAGAGAGGGGGGCAGACTAGGTCAGTACAAGGCTTCTCTTTCTTGCTCAATCAGATAATCAGCAGACCTAATGAAATCCAACGGCTGAATATTCTGCAGACTGAGCACTTTCCCATTAGCTTTGAAACTTAGACCAAGCGTACAGTCCGTGTGCAACACAAACAAATCAATGAGCTAGCAGGTCAGCAGGCTTCACTGCAGGCCTTTGCAGGGGTGAGCAGTAAGTGGTCTACAGATGCAGAGCAGAGTGGGGCTGGGGGGTCTTCCTCCTTCCTGTGGCACAGACAGGCCATACCACTGTGAAAATAAACAAATGGATCCGTGGGGCGGTGGGGCTGTTTGGCTAGTGCTTGGGCTGAGCCCCCTGCCCTCTGATCCCGCAATGTTTGTGGAGCCTGTGTTGCTGTCTAGCAACAGGGTCTATTTTTCTATCCCGTGGCGCAAGTGGACGCAGCTGTCTAAGGCTGATTTATAGGAGGAAGTCACCAGTAGGAGCCCCAGGAGGCTCTCCCAGCCCCCAATCTTCATTTTCACTTCCCGGTTCACAGCAGCTCTGGGAACTCAGGGATGAGGTATTCAGTAAACTCGGGAGTCCTGGGGCTTAATCCTTCAGGGAGACATCCCCTCCACCCCCCCAAAGAAGCCCCAGAAGGCTGTCAGGCTAGTCATCTTCTCTGCAACTGATTGGATTCAGACCCCGTTTGCTATGCACATTTTCCATCCTTCCTAGTGTCTGGCCCTACGGATATTATTTCTAGATTTTTTTTTTCCCAGGGAGGGTGTAGGAGAGGGGCTTGACATAAAAATGGACATCTTTTTTCTTCAGTTGATTGAAGTCACACTCTTAGACGTTTCTGTGCCTTAATGGAAGGAGCCCTGACTTCAAAATACGTGCATAAGTATACACAGACTCCAGAGTCTCTCCAAGAGGGGTGACCACAGGGAAAACACCTGCCATCCGTTATTCTGTGCCATGCGTGCCTAGCCTGCGGAATAGGGAGTATCGTCTCCAGTTTCCTGATGCCCAGACAGGTTGAGTAATCTTCAGGAGACTCACAGAAAGCTTTAGAGCGTTCTAATTCCAAGTCCACAGTGCAAAGAGTGATTACCCACCATTCAGACTGGGAGACACTTACCACTTTCACCTATGCTGTTTATTTTCTATCCATGGTAGAAGCCAATCGAGCAAGTCCTCATTATCACAAGTTCCCTGAAGTTTCTCTTTCAGGCTGAGCTTAAAGAGCCAGTAACCCTAATGGCAATGATGTGACAGGCTTTAGAGGAATACTTATGAAACTAAGGTCCTAGCCTCTTGCTCTATTTGGTGTATTTATTTTCTCAGACATATCTTGGCTCATCAGCATCTTTAGAAAGCCAGAATGTGTATGTACACACACGTACACACACACACACACACACACACACACACACACACACACACCCAGGATAACTCTAGATGTAATGAAGTATTACCCACTTGGGGTTCTTCCATGTACTGACTTCTAGCTCTCCAAATGAGACAAAGTTTTAACATTCTCCTTGCTTTCCAATGTGCCCCCAAGGAATACACAAAAGAGACCTTTCCAGCTTTCCGTCATACACCATTCTCAAACACCAGCAACCTCTGTTCTCCTGCAGGTACAATGCTACCCGTCTGAAACCCAGAGAAAGCAGCCACAACCAACAAGAGATGGAAGGAAAAACATTTTTTATCCCTCCATGGTCTCAGCAGTGGTCTGATTACTGATTAAAAATAAAAATACCGATTACATTCAAAGCCATCATGAGGTATGAGGCTGAACTAAATTATGAGTTGCAATTTATCTCCCAATTTTGTCCTCATTCCCAACCCCCTTAATCACCAGTGCCCTACCACTCGAACCCCCCCAAAAATCCAAGGCCAGCCCTGTCTAAGTCATGACTCTTGAGAAGCTAAGTAGCTCTCCAGAGCCCCCCTGAACACCCAATAAGGAGATTATAGATGTCTTAATCTTTCATCTTTTTATATAGTATTTCTAACCTTAATATGTAATTCTTATCACTACCCTACAAGGCAGATATTGTGATCATTTTACAGATAAAGAAATTGAGGCCCAGAGACGTGAAGTAATGTCCAGCAGTGGGGGTGCCAAGAGTAATATCCAGGTCTGTCTCTCTCCTAAAGAAATACAGTGACCACGGTGCACACGCCATTCCCAGACTTGTCGCTGCCATGCTGCACGTCGTCCCAGAGATGTCTTCCCCCCTCTGCTATATATGAGTGTTCACTGGAGAATGTGGGACGAGCTGAAAGCACAGGCAGGTGCATGAGCCCGTTTCTGCAGTAGACAGCAGCCTGGAGGTAACTGCTTGGCTCGAGGGGATGAAGAGCAGTAAGAATCTGTGAGTTAGCCCAGATTTCTAGTCTGATGGCCTCCGACATGGTATCCCTTCTCTTCCCAAACACCACAAAGCAGTGAATCCCTAACAAAAAGAACACTCGGACAGCCTGTGCTCTTCCCCTGGGCCCACAGATGAAGGGTCTTAGGTCTTTTAACTGAATTAAACTACAGCATTTAAAATGAGATTTCACATTAAAATTCTAATCTTGAGCTTCCCTCATGAAATCAGAAGATCCAGCAAGACAAGGCTCACATTCCCAGATGGCCACAGCCAGTCCCAGTGACAGCCATGGCTTTGTGCCAGTTTCCACGTTCTCTAGTTTGCCAGAGTCACTGCTGCTCCCCACTCTTTCCCAGGCATTCTACCATTGACTTGGTCCCAGGAGCTTCTGAATTGGCAACACTTACCTATGTACCAAGAAGAATATATTCATTCAACAAGCATTTTAGCCCCCTTTGCTGGCAAGACATAAGCGCTACAAGGGATACGAGAAGTATGATAGGGCTCCTGCTTCCCAGAGAGTGTGCTCTTGCGGGAGGAGTAGGTGAACTTGCCCACTAACACAGCAGTTCCCCAGGGCAAGAACCATGTCTATTTTGTTCACAGTTGTCTCTAGCACCTTGAAGGTACCAGGTACACAGCTGCCCACTGCATATCAAAGAAAGGACGGAAGGAAAGAACAAAAGGAAAAGGGAAGGGGGAGCGAGGGAGGGAGGGAGAAAGGCAGGCAGGCTTTTAGAACATTAAGCAAGCAGTGAGAGGGAGTTTGGTGTAATTAAAGCCACAGAGAAGTGATACAAAGTGCTCTAGGAAACTAGAGGAAGAATATGTCTATGTGGCACGACCAAGGAAGGCTCTGCAGAAGTACAGAGACAGCTGGATGTTTAGAAACATTCCTAATATTTAAATACTTGCCCTCTCTTTAGTTACCTGGATTGGCTTGTTGAGATGGCTTCATCTCAGAAGAGAAGCCCCAGGTCTAAAAAGCCCATGGACTTCCAGACATCCTGCCCTCATCCGAACAGACTCCGGCCAAAGGGAGCACTGGATCAGCCCCCAGGCTGCTGTTCCCATGAGTCTGAGGTGCAGCCAGACCACAGGCTACTCCAGTGGTAGTCTGCACAAAGAAACTCATTCTGGTCCCAAGGCTCAGGAGGTGGGGCAGGGGCTGCTTTTATTTCAAAGTAGGGCTGTGCAGAAGCTCCCAGTTTCGTACAGTGAAGTGCACTGAGCTCAGAGTTCGGACTGTTCCGTGGGCATCTCTCTTGTTCCACCCTGAGCTCTTCAGTGAGGCACACAGACCTCTGGCCACCCCGGCCCCCGGCCCAGAATGCTGCAACCCCCCTCACACAGAGCCTTACTCTCTCTCCCCAAGGTAGGAGAATATCAGTCTGTTCAATCTCAGAGATCTTGATTCAGCTCCAACAACACACTGGGCTTTCCTGAGGCCTGCTGGTAAGAAGACACTACTTATCTCCATTAACCTCTGACCCAGCCAAGATGAAACAGCTCCCATCTGCAGGCCTGAGTGCCCTCGTCCCTGAACTAAAGCTAAATAAAGTATGAGGGAGGGGGGCAGGGACCCGGCGTGGCCGCAGCCGTGCTGCCCTCATCCCGAGGGAACGGCTGCCCCCTCCCTCTTGGGTCTATCCAGCCCGGAGCCTGTTAATAGATGACGCCTTGGGAATCCCTCCAGGTGGCCTCTGGGTTAAGAACTACATCTGGAGGAAGCAGTGCCTCCTAGGAAGATGGAAGGGCCATAAACCCTCAAAGACTGTCCACTTGATTTATGCAATAGTAATGGGAATGGTAATCTCTAAAGGCAAAGCCATTCATCCAAAATTCCGACCTCCTCGGTCCCCACACCTGACTTAATGAGAAAAGCCACCCTCGCTGGCTGCTCCTGTGAGCGGCGAGCCAAGCATGTCACGCACAGCCCCCCATTTAATTCTCACCACCAGCCAGAGAGCTGTGAACTGTTAGGATGCTCTGTTCACGGATGAGGAAACAGAAGCTCAGAGAGATCAAGAAATCGGCCCCAAATCACAGCTAATTGTTGCTGAACTGCATGCAAGAGTGAGTGGCCCAGCTCAGAGCATACCATGTCGGCCTGACGCCAAACCCTGGCTTTTGCACCCCTGTTCCACACTCCGCCAGCAATCACACTGAGAGGTGCCCGTTGGGAAAAAAAAAAAAAAATGTCCAGTTCGCCCAGAGACTACAAATGATACTGTGCTTGTGTTCTTTTATTCAAATCTTAATTTACAGGGCAGCGGAATAGTAAATGTATTATTTGCCCTCTGAGAACTGTACTTCACTCCCGTTAAAATTAAGTGCCCGCTGTGCGCCAGGCTATATTGTTCAACGCAATCTTGACTGTGAATACTACAGGAGGCATCACTAAGTATTAGAAGGAGAGTATGCTCATATCCTTCTCTGGAATTTGTGGATTTTAATTCCCATAAGCAAGAATTCTCATAACCAACAAGAAGCAGAGATAATCAATGTGAATTAAAATTAATTTACTATAAAGAGAAATCTACTTTTTTTTTAAATGTTCTGCTGACCAGTGTAGTCGAACCATCAATGGACTCAAAATCAGAGTGAGGAGTTGATTCAGGTGACAGGTCAGAAATTTGAGACCATAAGAGAAGTCTTTTTAAAAGGATAATTTACATAAAAGTTGTGATGGGTCCACAAGGAGCCCCCTGGGGTTAAACCAAGTCTTAGTTGTTTTTAGATTCCTAATGCCTGATACGTAACACATCCAGAATGAATAAGCAAATGAACGAATGACTGATGTGCAGGCTTCTCCGTGCACAGGTGTTTCCTGGGGTGTGCCCACTTGCTGGTGTGGAGGGAGGGTGCCGTGCCAACTGCACAGCATGCGAGCAATCCTAAACGAATTCGCCAGGGAAAAAAATAACCTTTGAGGATTTCCTTCTCGCTGCTGGGCACAGTGATAATACGTTCTCTCATCTAATACAAGGAGGCTGTGAAATCTCTATTGTTGTGCACATTTTACAATGAGCAAGCTGGGGTTTATAGCGTTTAAGTGACTTACCAAAAAAGCGCAGAGGAAGCAAAGCAGTGAAGCCCCAATCCAGACTCGGGCGGTGGTTCTCCAGCACGCTCCATTTCCCCCACCACACTCTGAAGGAGTCCATGTTTCCTGCCAAGGAGGACGCTGCCCTGTACCTCCAACTCTGGGAAGAAAAATAAATGGCAAATAGCTTTGCAAAGAAAAGCACTATCACCACTTAAAATGGAAGTGAGGACACTTTGTGTCTAAACTGGAAGTTCCTAATCTTTCTGTTTTGGACACTGCAAGCCAGAGCAGAGAGGGCTGGGCACAGTCCTGTTCTGCAGTCTGCCCTTCAAGTGCACGATTTATAGAAAAGCAGGCACTAAGGGTCCAGCCATCAACCTCTTCACTCTCAGATTCTTGCTCTACAACCAGCAAATAAATCCCCTCATTGGCCCACACACTAGCACCTCCACTGAAGACTACAGAGGAGAAATAAACACAAAAATAAATTCAAAGAGAGCATTATAGCTATTTGTAACCAATTATAGGTTTGTTTCTGTTTTTCAAGAGGTGAGGAGTAGATGGGGAGTATTAGGAGGGTACCCATGGGGAAGAGAGGTGAAAGGAGGCTGTTTGAAAAGATGTTAATTGTCTTTAAATTTAAACTCCTTTAAATTTAAATTTAAAGTTTAAATTAAACTCCTTTAAATCTAAACTCCTTTAAATTTGTTCTACCTAATCTAAACGGGCTGTAAATCCAGGCAAGTTTGAAATGTTAGTCCCGTACATAAAACAACAAAAATATTTTATTGCACGTCCTTTATTGCCCGGTGCCCATTTCACTGCCTGCACAATTTGTTTGCAAAAGTCTCCAAGGCCCAGTGCAACTGGTTTAATTTGGCCTGTAATCAAGCTTTGCAGATAACTTAAGTCCTCTGGGGTAACAGGGGATACCAGGGAAGCAGAGTTGCCTAAAAATCTTGGCATGTGCACAAATTTTTCCAGCCTGGTGTGCCCTCTGAACCGTTTCCTACATTTACCAGGTGGAGCCTGAGCTCACACGAAGCAGGAAGCACAGGCATCACAACTCCTCACTGAGAGTCAGCTCTTTTACCTTCTGCTCCTTGCTTCCCCTGTTGTGAACATATTTGCTGGATCAAAAATTGAGACACATGGTCTGGCCACAAAAAATGAAATGAAGACTGCTCCAGAAAATCTAGGACATACGTTCTCCAGAGCGGTAGCAACCTAGCTAGCACTGGGTACACAGTAGGTGCCCAATAAACGCCTGCATTGAAAAATCACAGCAGCATACCAAATGGCACTTCGAATTTTTTCTTCTAAAACCTTATCCTCAGCTAGATTTCTTTCTTAGTCCTAGGTCCCTTCAGAAACTAGGGCTGTGGGCCTTGGCGGGGTCCATTCAGCTTAAGTATCGCAGTTTTCTTTTTGAGATTAAAACTAAATTTAAAACCAAAACCTGAGGGCTTGAATCCTAGGGCTTGAATCCCTCACTTGAATCCTAAGAACTTTAAAATATGGCTAAAGATGTAATATATTCTTTTCCACTTGAAAAATAAATAACTGGTTAGATAAGTAAAGTGCTACTCCAAACACACAACAGTAGAATGCTCCCGATGAAGTATTAACTGTTGGTTTGTTTAGGTAAGAGATACGTCTAGTCAAAATCAAGCTGCAATTACACGACTTCAAAGCGAAATAATTTGGCTCGGCAATGTTGGCTCTAATCTCACATCAAAAGCAGCTGTATCATACTCAGCTTATGAAAAGAAAACAATTCTTCTCAACCAATATGAAGCATGGGAAAACAAGGATACTATTTCTTGAAAACCTCAGAGAAACAGACAGTCCCATGTAAAACACACAGAGCATTTCAGAAATTTCGAGAACGGTAAGCAGCCTAGAGACCTTACGTTTCATGAAACAAGAACAGGTGCAAAACCCAAAAGCAAACATGCGTTTTCATTTTTAAGACTTAAAGAAAAGCATTACTATGAAGGACATTCCCCTGTGAAGATCTGTCCTAGATAAATATCTGGCTGGAGAGACGAGAGAAACAGAAGTGAGGAAGGGTAAAGTCTTTTTTTTTTTTTTTTTAATATTAAACTCCTTTTAAAAAATATTTTATTTATTTATTTGACAGAGAGATAGCACAAGTAAGCAGAACGGCAGGCTGAGGGAGAGGGAGAAGCAGACTCTCCACTGAGCAGGGAGCCCGATGCGGGCTCGATGCGGGGCTCGATCCCAGGACCCTGGAATCACAACCTGAGCCAAAGGCAGCTGCTTAACCAACTGAGCCACCCAGGCGCCCCAAGAAGGGTAAAGTCTTAAAATTAATCCAACCCATGCTTTTCTCTGGACTGTGAGGTAGAATAGTACTTCTCAAACTTTGATGTGAAACCTGTTAGATGCAGGTTACGGTTCAGTACGTCAGGGGCAGGGCCTGGGAGTCAGCATTTCTAACAGGCATCCAGATAATGCCAGTGCTGCGGGTCCCTAGACTGCACTCCAAGCTGCCAGGACGTAACACTTTTGACCTCTGAATCCCCTGCATCAATCACTCCTTGCAAAGAGCCAGCAGCCCAACTAGATAAAATGTGGCACAGAGTGCAACCCTGAAGGGGGTAAGGGGTATTTTCATGTGTTAATTGACCTCCCTTAGAGTCAACACAACAATAGAAAGCAAAACAAAATCAGAATTTCAATGGCAAAGATCAGCTCATTAAGAGCATATCATTAGAGAGATTTAGATAAAAGGCAACTGAAGCAGGCTGAAGAGTGTGCTGGGGCTTTTACCTGAAGCGTTTGATTTCTCTGCAAAGTTTGGTGAAGAGTCACCGAGGGAGGGGAGTGGAACCAGTTGGTAGCCAAAGTCATTATCAGTTCCGACTTTGACAGATGGGAAAAAATCAATGTGGGTTTGCACAACAAACGACTGACTTGGAGATGGGTTCCGCAGACTTAGTGAAGATTTGGGAATGAAGTGAGGAATTAGAGTGACAGTAGAACTAAAGATGATGTTTCAACATCTTGGCCCTTAATCTACTACAGCCTCCTCATCCACGTTGTGGAAAAAAAAATAACATGCCCTTCCAGGGATTATTGTGAGAATGAAAATGAGTTCGAATGGCCAGGATGGGTGATGGGGATTAAGGAGGGCAGTTGTTGGGATGAGCAGTGGATGTTATACGTAAGTGATGAGTCTCTAAATTCTATTCCTGAAACCAATATTATACTATATGTTAACTAACTAGATTTTTTAAAAAATTTGAAACAAGGACAACAAAAAATAAAATACAATAAAAATAAAACGGGTTCTATTAAAGCAGTTGAAACAGTTCCTAACTCATAGCAAGCACTACGTAAGTCATTACTTATATTACGTTGATTGGGATATCCAATTTCAACACAAGAGGGTCATAAGCTATGAAAATGTATGGAGCCTCACTAGGAAAGTCATCCATTAATTTAAAACTGGTGACAATCACTCAGCAACTAGATACTACTTGTTAGAGATAGAAATTTAAGGGGGGGGGGACTTAGTACCTAATTGCTCACTTAGGCAGAAATAATAAAATGCAAAAAAATAACTTGAAAAGAAGATACAAGGCCTAAATGACTTCAAGGAGAAACATAATTTTTTGACCTCCAGTGGAGAGGTTACTCTTACTTTAGGAAAAGTAAACAAAATAGCAATTTAAAAAAATTCGTTGCTAAGACAGTTTGAAAAAAAAATGCAACAATTAAAAAAACAGTATTTTCTCAATAGTACCCAGCTAAAGCCCACCTCAGTCAATGCTATGAGTCAATGAGTCACAAAGAGTATGGCTTTACCATGGGGTGGTAATGCTCAGTTTTTCAAGAGAACAACTGGATGTTAATGAAGGAAAATGTCGGCATCATTTTTTTAAATTTTTTATTAACATATAATGTATTATTAGCCCCAGGGGTACAGGTCTGTGAATCGCCAAGTTTACACACTTCACAGCACTCACCATAGCACATACCTTCCCCAATGTCCATAACCCCACCACCCTCTCCTGACCCCCCTCCCCCCAGCAACCCTCAGTTTGTTTTGTGAGATTAAGAGTCTCTTATGGTTTGTCTCCCTCCAGATCCCATCTTGATTCATTTATTCTTTTCCTACCCCTCAAACCCCCCACTCTGCCTCTCAACTTCCTTATATCAGGGAGATCATAGGATAATTGTCTTTCTCTGATTGACTTATTTCACTCAGCCTAATACCCTCTAGTTCCATCCATGTTGTCACAAATGGCAAGATTTTGTTTCTTTCGATGGCTGCATACTATTCCATTGTATATATGTATATATATATACCACCTCTTCTTTATCCATTCATCTGTTGATGGACATCTAGGTTCTTTCCATAGTTTGGCTATTGTGGACATTGCTGCTATAAACATTCGGGTGCACATGCCCCTTTGGATCATTACATTTGTATCTTTTTTTTTTAATATATTTTTTTTATTTTTTATAAACATATAATTTATTATTAGCCCCAGGGGTACAGGTACTACTTTTGTATCTTTAGGTTAAATACCCAGTAGTGTGATTGCTGGGTCGTAGAGTAGCTCTCTTTTCAACTTTTTGAGGAACCTCCATGCTGTTTTCCAGAGTGGTTGCACCAGCTTGCACTCCCACCAACAATGTAGGAGGGTTCCCCTTTCTCCACATCCTCGCCAGCATCTGTTGTTTCCTGACTCGTTAATTTTAGTCATTCTGACTGGTGTGAGGTGGTATCTCATTGTGGTTTTGATTTGTATTTCCCTGATGCCAAGTGATGTGGAGCACTTTTTCATGTGTCTGTTGGCCATCTGGATGTCTTCTTTGCCGAAATGTCTGTTCATGTCCTCTGCCCATTTCTTGATTAGATTATTTGTTCTTTGGGTGTTGAATTTTATAAGTTCTTTATAGATTTTGGATACTAGCCCTTTATCTGATGTGTCGTTTGCAAATATCTTCTCCCATTCTGTCAGTTGTCTTTTGCTTTTGTTGACTGTTTCCTTTGCTGTGCAAAAGCTTTTGATCTTGATGAAATCCCAATAGTTCATTTTTGCCCTTGCTTCCGTTGCCTTTCGCGATGTTCCTAGGAAGAAGTTGCTGCGGCTGAGGTCGAAGAGGTTGCTGCCTGTGTTCTCCTCAAGGATTTTGATGGATTCCTTTCTCACATTGAGGTCTTTCATCCATTTTGAGTCTATTTTTGTGTGTGGTGTAAGGAAATGGTCCAGTTTCATTTTTCTGCATGTGGCTGTCCAATTTTCCCAACACCATTTGTTGAAGAGACTGTCTTTTTTCCATTGGGCATTCTTTCCTGCTTTGTTGAAGATTAGTTGACCATAGAGTTCACAGTCTATTTCTGGGCTCTCTATTCTGATCCATTGATCTATGTGTCTGTTTTTGTGCCAGTACCATACTGTCTCGATGATGACAGCTTTGTAATAGAGCTTGAAGTCTGGAATTGTGATGCCACCAACTTTGGCTTTCTTTTTCAATATTCCTCTGACTATTCAAGGTCTTTTCTGGTTCCATATATTGGCATGATTTGATTATAGAAGGTTCTCCCAGGCATTTGTCTTGCTAGTGTCAAATTTCAGAAGAGTCATTGATCAAAATAATGCCTTCTTGTCTCACGGAGAGCTCATTTCCAGTGAGGAATGAGATCTGGAAAGTGAGTATGGTGTAACAGAGAACAGGCCTGGGACTGAGAAAAACTGGAGTGCTAGTACCACTAGAATGGACTTCAGTGAGGCCAGGAGTTCTGTCTGGTTGGATCACCAAACTGGCCATAGCACCTAGAATGGCTCATGAATGTGTAAGCCTTGTAGAGGAAATCAGACCACTGGGCTTCTTTTCTCTCATTGGCCAAATAGGGAGCCAGAACTGAACATGGTCTTTCTCCATGAAGATTCATTAACATTCTTCCACCTTAACATCCCAGGATTCTGTGATCCTTGTCTTGTATGGAAGAAATCTCATGGGATACATCTTCCTGAAGCCTAAATAAATGTTAGATTAGTCTAGAGATTGGCTTCCTGTACTGATACAGGCAAGATAAACTGTACCCACCTCTATTATAACCACTCTCCAAAGGGTAAGAGATATTCAAGTCCATTTCTAGGCTGGACAAGCAGGAGCATCCTGCTTTCCGGACATTCTATGCTAACTTGTGTTGAGTATATGAAATGCTTGGCTGAGACTCTTAGTAAGCCTGGTCCTCTCAAACCTTAAACATGTTCTTTTTTCCCCCCAAGGCCAATGAGGCAGATGCCAAGTGAAAACTCTAATCCAAGGAATTTCCTAAAGGGAGCACCTTTGCTGAACAGCCAAAGACAGCACCCCAAAATAGTGCCATACATATGGAATATGGAATCACCCATACTTACATTGCTCCCACATCAAGTCCCAGAAAGCCTTCCCCAACCTCACCGACTGGTCATATCCCTATTCATATCATGAATACCTCCACCTGTATCCCTCTCTTGCAGAGCACTTAGACTACAGGAAATTTCATAATTGTGGGATTGTTTGATCAAACTAGACTCCAACTTCACGGGCCCATTGTCCATGACTAACCATTGTTTCCCCAGCATTTAGCATTTGGCACATGCTGGACACCTAATAAATACTGGAAGAATGAGTAAATGATTTAAGTGATCAGCTTAGCTAGGAGGGTCAAAAAAGGAAATTCCTAGAACACCTAAAGATTCCTCCTAATTTTAATACCAGGAACAAAGCCCTGTGGACTTTGTACAGAAAGGCCATTTCAAAATCAACTGGGCATTCTCATGCCACCAAACTGAAGTCTAATCCCACATGCTGAGTTCTGCATCCAGATGTACAGCCTACACCACAGCAGCATCACTGGAAGAACATGTGTTTCAGAGCGTTTCAGGGCCAGGTTCAAGCCTTGGCTCTTCCACATAACAGCTCTGTGACCTTGGAGATATAACTGAATCCCTCTAAGCCTCAGCCCTTTTTATCTACAAAGTGCGACTTATTCCTAAGGTTGTTGGAAAGATGAAATAAGAATATGTATTAAGGAGTTAGCAAAGTGTGGGAAATATGGAGAGTGCTCAGAAAATGTCAACCTTTCCTAAATATCATTTATTACATCCTGAAATAGAACATAGTATCCATGTGGCCAGCAGGAAATACTCAAAAATGATGAGTATCAAATATTTTCATTCTTAAAATCATTTTCTCTCCCACAAGCTCCACATACCTGGATCTTGCTGTTTTGGTTTGATTATTCTGCAATTCAGTAAGGAACATCTTGGACGAGAGATCATAAATAAATCATTAGCTTCTACCAGAAAGAGAAACTCCAAAGCCATTAAGAAGAGGCTGAAGACCCTGGCTAGGGGCCACCAAGACAGCCCCATGTGTAAACAACAGGCTGGAGGAACAGAGGGAGATGCTGTGACTAGGGGGTCAGGGGGCACTTACCTTACTCTGATTTTCTGAGCAGGCCCCAGGACCACCACCTATAACTGCCCTCCTGATAACATACCTCCCAGCATTCATTTGTCTCCTTCTCTGGGACAACGTGACAGTTCAAACCAGATCTAGTCTCTAAAGACTACACCACAGTGAGTTTAAGGATGGCAAGATTAGTTAACTTCAAAAGGTTAGAAGGACTTGATAAGCCAAGGGCAGGGGTGGGAATATTTATTTAAAAGCTTACAGCGCCTGAAATATTCCATTTGAGTCCTCTCACCCCCTCCCTTCCTTCCCCTTGACCTTTCTGTGACCCTGTCTCAGCTCTGGAAGCTTCTTGCCTTGGGTCAGCTGCATTCCCAACCATAATGCCTTTTTTTTTTTTTTTTTTTTGGCCGAGTTAGGGTTCCAGAGACACAGCCCTCTCCTCAGGGTCCCTTGAGGGTTTTTTTTTAAAAAAGGAGATCAACATTTACATTGGTAAAATACACTCAGCTGTGGTGGGGAGGGTTTAATCTTTTTTACAACCTTCCCCTGCAGCTGTGCTGTCTGCTTTACCCCCCACTGGCCCTCTGCCTTCCTGGAAATAGCTCTCCCCAAACAGCACCGGGACACATGATCCCAGCCTCACTAAATATAGTTAAACTGAGATCTCGGAAGTCTCATAACCAGATGGGTTAACTTCAGTGGGGTCTATGCATCCAGGAAAAGAGAGCAAGGACAGTCAGGAGGGGACCTCAGGAAAAGAAAGCCGTAGGAAATAAGCCTGTCTGTTCAGGGAAGGGCACACAGACTGAGACACCAGGCTTAGGGAGAGGGGGAGGGTTCTTTGGTGGGAATCATCAGGAGGAGAAATCGTCTTTCCTGACATTCCCCCCTGAAACAACCAAACTAAATTCCTACAGCCTTCTCCCTGCCTCTACTTTTTGTTAATTTTTCAAAAATATGTGGGAAATAGACGATGAATCAGCCCAAAGTTACTGGGCAACAGTTCAGGTCTAACTGGGCCTCCTTCACAAGTGGAAAGAAGAAAACAAGAACAAAGGAGAGAAATGGTTTGTTTAAGGAAAAAAAAAAAGTTCCTTAAAAATACAACCTTAAAGTCACTCAGAGGTCTACTTTAAATACACTTTAGGGAAAAAGGAAAACTAGCATCACAAAAACAATTTTTTCTCCCACAAAGCTTAGAGGTGGCCTTCACAAAATCCAGAATAGAATTCCACAGTATCACCACTCAAAACCCTACACGCTCACCTTCGGATTCTGTGACATGATCTGAATTTTCCTGCGATAATTACAAGTGGTGCTTTACTCTTCAACTCTGAAGGAGTCACAAAATGAAATCATGATTTAGAAAAGATTCAAGTACAGCATGAAGACAGTGAGATAGGCAAGCAGCAAAATATGGATAAATAAGTCATGGCATATTCATACAACGTAAATGAGAGCAGTTAAAATTATATGGACTCCATGTTTCAACATGGATAAATCCCCCAAACATGATGTTGGACAAAATAAGCAAAGTATGAGAATCATACAGTATGTATGTATGTAAAGTTTAAAAACATGCAAAACTTGACTGTATACTACTTTCAGATATGTACACCTATTTATGGATACAATATGAAAAGTATAAAACATGCAAAAAATGATGAATGCCAAATTCAGAGTAGTGTCTTCCTGGGGCAGCAGGGAGAAGAAACGGGAAGGAATCCTCAGGGCATTCTCACTGCACCTGTTCCATTTCCCTTAAAAGTGATGGGAAACAGGTATGGCAAAAAAAAAAAATAATAATAATAAGTAAATAAATAAAGAGGAGCTACAGTGAGTCACAGTGTTTGTTAGTGTGTTTTAACATTTTCCTGAATGCTTGAAACATGTCATCGTAAAAATGTAAGAATCTCAGACAAGAGTCTTCATATGAACGTCAGCGTACCATTGAGACCCCTGCTGAGTTCAGTCAGAGGGCTCCCTGCACGTCCCCAAACATCATCAAGGACCTCAGGGCCTCATCGGTGTGAGTGCTGCAATATTCCATCCTAGCACAGCTCTAACCAGCCCGGGCTGAGGAGGGTCAGGGCCAGAGCCCTGCCTTTTCAAGGCACTGCTGAAATCATTTTACCTGGAGGAGTCACAAAAAAAGCATTAGTTATCTAAAAGCTTCCGTTGGGAATTCTTAGGAGGAAACAGAATTTAACAAGCCTCCTTCAGACTAAACATGGATACTGGCAAACCCGGTGTTTTGTCAATTCCACTACTGGGAGAGATGACATCGGGCTCTCGCCCAGTTCAGAGGCCTAGTGAGTGACATAATTTTGGGTGAGGCCATTTACCTCCCTGGGCTTCAGTTACCTCATCTGGGCCTAGAAGACCTCTCACGTCTATGCTTTAAGAATCTGTGGTTCAAGGGCACCTGGGTGGGTCAGTCAGTTAAGCATTTGACTCTGGACTTCAGCCCAAGTCATGATCTCGTGGTCATGAGATTGAGCCCTGCGGTGGGCTCTGGGCCTAGTGGGGAGTCTCCTTGAGATGCTCTCTCTCTTCTTCTAACCCCTTCCCCAACACCCTAAACCGCCCCCCCCATCCCACTTGCTGGCTCTAAAATAAATAAATCAATCTTAAAAATAAAGTCTACGGTTCAAACTGGAGGATTTCAAGAAAACAGGGCAGATGCAGACAGGTAACAGACATTACCTCCCAATTCAATTTACTCCAGAGGTGCCAGCATCTTTGCACCTGCCCTGAACTCCAAACACACACCTGTCTCCCTCAGAAGGCATCTGTAGCTCAGAAACTTCTGGCAGTTGCTCCTTCATGCAAATGCCACATTACAACGCAGATGATACCTGGGAACATAAACACACCTTAGTCTCAGCAATACACATGTTATCTCTTAGTTCACAGACAACCACTTTTAACATAGGTAAGAAAACTGAAGCTTAGGAAACTTCAGTGATGTGCCTGAGAAAACAGAGGTTCTTGAGCAGGAAACCCAGGTTTCAAGGCCAAATCTTCAAAATTTCGAAATTAGACCCTTGTCATGACAAAGCACTTGCCTCGGCTTGGTATGAAGAGGGGACAGAATCCCAGAAGAAAGCAAGAGTTAGAGGGCAGGGAGGGATGGACACGGACCTGGGTTTGCAGGAGAGTGAAAGGCACCGGAAGGCCCTTGGTTCTACTTTGTCATTTTGCGTAAGGCCAGTTCCCTTCACAGCCTTGGCGGGTTTTAACATCACAAAAATCAGCACGGGCTGGAAACAAGCTACTGAGGTGTGCAAGACTTTATTACATACACACTCCTTTCCACGCTAAACCTTCCCACCACAGGCAAGCAACTGTGCGAGCCAGGAGAGAGGATTTGTGTCAATCCACGTGTGCAGTCCTCGGCACTGTAAGTGATCAGTGAATGATAGCAAGGATTAAAATGTTGATGACAATGACGGCAAGGACTGAATCAAGAAATGACCTGAGGTCACGCCAAACATTGTATAGAAAACTGGCTCATGGGACCTGACAGGTACACCATGGGGCTTTCATTATTCATGGTATTTTCAACAATTAAAACTGTTTTAACATGACTCAATCTCTTTCCCTGTCAGAAGTGCAGGGTTCAAAAGGGTTTACACAGCAAACATCATCCCCCCTGTCTCTTTTCTAAAGGCATTTTTAATCCTTAAGAGAAACAACAGCAAGTAGGCAGAGGGGCCCTCTCTAAGTTTCATCCCTGTGGTAAATCAGTCTCATCTGTAACTGGAAAATATAAGAAGGGGATGGATTAACAGGTACTTCTACATATTAAGCAAATTAAATGGACACTTTAAATAGGAAAATACGGTTTTTGTAGTCCTTTCTCTTGTAAGGGAACTCACTGTGTTATACTACAGATGCCCTGTTATAAAGCAAACATTTTCTTTCACCATGTCCCTTACAAAAGGAGTTGAACATTAGATTCCTACAAAATTTCATACACAACAAGGTGTTTTCTCAGTTATTTTATTTTGAATTACAACGTGCTTTGGGAATCAGACACAAAAGCCTTAAACCAACCTCAACCCATGCTTGTTTGGGGTACTTACAGAGATGTCAGTGTGGAATTGAGACAAAAGGAATTTGACCCAAATTTAGTCATTTTTTCTCACAGGTAAAGAGTTTTATTTGCAACTACTGAATATAGTTAAAAATGAGCCAACAAGCCTTTAAAATAACTTTTAAAAAGTAATACAGTAGGCGGTTACATTTTAGAGATCGCAAATACATACCTCCGTGACAATAAAAATCCAACTATCTACAGTGCCAGGGTTGTAGGCAAACAGTTCTCAAAGTGTGGTCCAAGGAACCCTAAGGGTTCCTTTTCCCTTTTCCAACCACATGTCTGTGTGAGAGCCGGGTTTCTTTCTTTCTTTCTTTCCTTCCTTCTTTCCCTCCCTCCCTCGTTCTTTTTTTTCTTTCACTTTCTTTTTCATTCAAATTCAATTAATTAACATATAGTGTATTATTAGTTTCAGAGGTAGAGTTCAGTGATTCATCAGTTGTATATAACACTCAGTGCCTTCCTTAATGCCATTTACCCAATCACCCCATTTCCCCACCCCCTCCCCTCCAGCAACCTTCAGTTTGTTTCCTACGATTAAGAGTCTCTAACGGTTTGTCTCACTCTCTGATTTCATCTTGTTTTATTTTTCCCTCCCTTCCCCTATGTTCCCCTGTTTTGTTTCTTAAATTCCACACATGAGTGAGATCATATGATAATTGTCTTTCTCTGATTGACTTATTTTACTTAGCATTATACCCTCTAGTTCCATGCATGTCATTGCAAATGGCAAGATTTCATTTTTTATGGCTGAGTAATATTCCATTGTATATATATATATATACCATATCTTCTTTATCCATTCCTCTGTCGATGGACATCTGGGCTCTTCCCATAGTTTGGCTATTGTGGACATTGCTGCTATAAACATTGGGGTGCAGATGTCCCTTCAGATCACTACATTTGTATCTTTGGTGTAAATCCTTAGTTGTGCAATTGCTGGGTCATAGGGTAGCTCTATTTTTAACTTTTTGAGGAAACTTCATACTGTTTTCCAGAGTGGCTGCACCAGCTTGCATTGCCACCAGCAATGTAAGAGGGTTCCCCTTTCTCTGCATCCTTGCTAATATTTGTTTTTTCCTGATTGGTTAATTTTAGCCCACTTTGTTGTTGTTGTTGTTGTTGTTATTTTTAAGTATACTCCATGTCTAGTGCGGAGTTCGAACTTATGACACTGAAATCAAGAATTGTATGCTCTACTGAGCCAGCCAGGTGCCCTGGGCAGGCTTTTAGAAATTTCAGTCAAAACAACATACCATAAAAGATTGAATGCCTAGTGGATATAAGAAGCTATAAAATAAACATAAGAGATTTGTTAAAATGTAAAAATGCCATTCTCATAAATTTCTGTGTTTTGGAAAATACAATGACTGTTTGTAAAAATATGTAATTTATGTTAACATGTGTCAGGTGTTTTATAGTTATTTTAAAACACATTAATAAATAAGATTTTATTTTATTTTTTAAGATTTTATTTCTTTGACAGAGAGAGAGAGAATATAAGCAGGGGGAGCAGCAGGGACAGGGAGAAGCAAGCTCCTGCTGAGCACAGAGCCCAATGTGGGGCTCAATCCCAGGGCCCTGAGATCATGACCTGAGCTGAAGGCAGACACTTAATGGACTGAGCTGCCCAGGCCTCCCTAAATAAATATGTTAAATTTTTAAAAATCCAACTACCTAATGTTAGCCAAGTAAGTTCTTAATGCTTGGCACAGTGGTTCTTGTGATCACATTAAACAGGTACTCAAAAGTGCTATTTTTCAAAAAACTTAAGTGAGAATTATGAGCTTTGGAAATCTATGTTAGGTCACTAATGCAGAAATCACAAAAAAATACATGTAAATAGTAAATAAAATTAATTAAATAAATAAATTTAATAAATTTAATTTTATTCAAATTGATTAATTTAATTAATTAAATAAAATTACTTTGGGAAGCTGGAAGAAGAAACAGTAATATTTCTATTTTATTGTTTTAGATACATTATCTTAAATATAGATAAGTAGTTGTGTTAATAAAGTAAATATCATTAACAACTGGCTCATCTAACATTCATGAAAGTATATAAAGAATTTCAAACTGACCAAATCTCCTTTTTTGGCTCTTAATTGTCTTTTATTCCTATATTCAGGTATATAAAGTGTTTAATAGTTAAGCATCATAGGACTTCACTTAAAAAGCAAACACAAATAAATCACTCACAGCCTTTGAGAGGACGGGTGGGGGAAGAGGACAGAGGCAGCCTGAGTAGACCGCTGGAGGAGATTTAAAAGCAATAGCCCATTTGCTGGAACATCCGTGTGAGATGAGCACAGTGTCTGGGACCTTTCTGATTCCAGCATTCCCTCACAGGACTTCCCTTTGAAACACATTATACAATGAGATTTTCTTCCGCCAGTCTTAGAGGGGCCTGGCTCTGAATTAAACCACCTTTCTCCCATATCAGGCCAGCAGTAACCTATAGAAAGCAATGAAGCCTGTAGAAAACATTTTGTTGTGTTTTATTGCTGCCATCCCTAAAAGTCTAAAGAGGGGCTGCCATAACCATGATAAACTAGAGAAGCCAAAAGGAGGGAAAAAAATAGCCTCTCAACATTCTGACTCTATTTGTCATAAGAAAAACTCAATTCTACACCAAATCATAGAATGGGAGCAAGAAGAAATCCTTGAGGTTGTCTAGGAAACACTTCCGGTTGAAGATAGAAAAATATTGACAATATCCCTTTACACATGTTGCTTGTGTTCGAAATAAGAGGTATTTCTTTTAGGTCCTGAGAAAAGCTTATAAGATGTTTTTCCTCGGGCTAAGTAGAACCAAAGCTCCTATTTCTACTGAGGTTAAAATAAAATTAAGTTTAAAGCTCTTAATACTTGCTGAATCTTTTCGAGTGAACCGTTAGCTTTGATTTACGGAAATACATGTTTTCACACTTGGTGGCATCATCACCTCCACAAGAGACATCTACAGCCCCTCGTTGACTCCATGTCATATGGTCACCATTAGAGGTCACCCCAATTGAAAATCCATTTCTCAGACTAAGAGGGCTACTAAATCAACTAGGACATTATAGCTATCAGGATGTAGAGCCTCATCATGAAAGAGTCCTTATAATCAAGTGGGTAGTGTGTTATCCTCAAGCTCAGATTTTCTCCCTTTTCATTCCATTATTTTTTTTAAAACCATAAATATATTTATAGATACTAAATGGCATTCTACATGACATTCTAAAACTTAAAAGCATTTCTAATTTTGCTATTTTAAGTCAATAATGTGTGTATGTGTGTCATAGAAGCAGCTGTAGATTTTCCATGTGATCAGAACTTTTCCAACCCAGCTTTCAACTAATAACAGGATAGCAGAAAGAGAAACCAGGCTGGTAAACCACTAACTCAAAATTCTTGAAGGTAGAAAAGGCCAAGGAAACAAAGGATGAGTGTACCCATACATAGCCCACGTCCCATCCCTTTGGGTAATATTCAAACTTGGGTAAATATTATAAATAAAACTCTGACCTTGGGCACTTTGGGCAACATTCAGAGAAGCAGATGCATGTAAAAATCTGAAAGTTCTCATTTTTAATGCAACAGAAGCTGGTTACGATGAGATGCAATGAAGGTGAGGAACACATGTTAAGACTTCTCAAAGGGTATAAGAGTATGAAAGGTGAGTCAAGAGGAGTGACTAGAAAAGAACAGGCTGAGGAAAGAAGGATGGGGCAGATTAATCAGTGAAAGAGACTGAAGATTGAAGAAAGAATAGTGCATCTAAGGAATGATTCCAAATGGTTTGGAATCTAAAATCCCAAGCATTAAGTACTTAATGAGCCCATGGAAATCAGATTTTACTTGAACTCATGAGATATTTCTGAAATGTATCCAAGAAATGTATTTTCCTTAAGGACGAGGGAATCCATACCATAAATGAGGGAGGGGGGCAGAATGTGTATGCTAGGTCGTAAAGTTCTACAATGAGTTGTCTCCATGTGTCTTTGTGGGTCTTTGGCTCTTGCCCTGAGAATTCTCGTGCTACAGAAAAGTGGAATTTTCATTGTAAATGTCTGGCTGGTGAACAACATTTGGATGTGGCACCAGCTTTGCTCTTAATCATTGGGAAAAGGGAGAGCAAAGAACAGAAAACTGATCACTGAGATTCTGATTCAGGCTTTAAGGAAAGTGTGATCTAAAATCTACCATGGCAAGAACATTCTCATCCTTCCCTTTGGGGCTAATCAAATCACGAAAGTTGCAATGTTGCCTTGATTTAGATGAAAAGAATGAGTCTGCTTCTTCCATGTTTTGTGTACCATGAGGTCAGTTCCAGTTCATCTGTGAAAACTGTAATACTGATTGCTACTTTGTAAAGTTAAAAATACATATACTAATGATCCAATGATTCCACTTCTAAAGAATCTTTAGCACATATGCGCCAGGAAATAAGAATAAGAATGCTGATAGCAAGTGTTCATAATAGAAAAAAACAATAGCAGAAAACAACTCAAATGTCCATCAAGAATAGAACAGATAAATAAACATGGCATATGCACACAGAAAGATGCTACAACAATGAAAATTAATGAACTACATCTGCATCAATGCAACTGGATGGCTCTCAAATCTTAATAATGAGAAAAAAGGGGGCACCTGGGTGGCTCAGTGGGTTAAAGCCTCTGCCTTTAGCTTGGGTCGTGATCTCAGGATCCTGGGATTGAGTCCCGCATTGGGCTCTCTGCTCAGCGGGGAGCTCTGCTCAGCGGGGAGCCTGCTTCCCTTTCTCTCTGCCTGCCTCGCTGCCTACTTGTGATCTCTCTCTCTGTCAAATAAATAAATAGAATCTTAAAAAAAAAATAATGAGAAAAAAGATAATACTGAAAGAATAAGACATATGATGGAAGAAAATATAGAGTATTATTCCATTTATACAGAGGTCAAGAAAAAGAAAAATAAACAATATCTTGTATACTTACATATATGTACATGGTAAAAAAAATTTTCAAGCAAAGGAATGAATAACATAAAATTCAGAACAGTGGTTAGCTCTGGGGGAGGGCATTGGATGTGGTCAGGGAGGGGTACTTACAAATTTCAAAGATATTAGTGATATACTGTTCTATAAAATAAGTAGCGGTGAAAGGAGAACTGATTTATTATTCTTTAAGCCAGGGGTTAGCAAACTTTTTCTGTAAAAGGCAAGACAGTAAATATTTCAGAGCTACATATGATCTCTCTCATATCTTCTTTGGGTCGGTTTGTTTGTTGTTGTTGTTGTTTTTCACGATCCTTTAACAATGAAAAAAAATCCTCATTAGCTTATGGACCCTACAAAAAGAGGTCACAGGCAAAATCTGGTTCATAGACTGTAGTTTGCTAACCACTGCTTTAAACTATTTATATATGTTATACTGTCTTTTGTATACATAATGTATTTTTCTCCCACAAAAAAAGGAAAAGAGTGAAACAGGTAGCCACAAATTATAATTTATTATCTACTATCTTTTTAGAGAGAAAATATATATAGTCTTTCTAACTAAGATCAAAACCCAGCTACCCATTAATTCTCCAGTCTGTTGACAGCTCCTCTGCACTATTTCAGCTTAAAGACACTCTACTTTTTCTGTTTCTAAAGGGGGAAAAGTAATGAAATGCTCCATTGCTTTTGTCCACTGTAGAATTTAAGTAGATCTTAAATGTCAAAGTCAGAATGGTAGTAGTAGTTCTCTGTTGCTTGTGCAGGAGGGTAGGAAAATTATAGATAATTTTTTAGAATTAGAATCATAATTTTAGAAAATTATAGATATATAGATAAAATTCCAATTTGGCCGAATGATAGTGATCTTTGAATGCTGTCATCCAATGGGTATCTACTCTCATTTCAAAGCTAGCATATTCTGCGCCTCACCATATGCCGGGCACTGATCTCACACTGTACATGTAATTTCGTTTTATTTCACACAACAATCCTACAATGTGGGTTCTATCATGAACCTGATTTTAGCATGGGGGAAGTGGAGGCACTGAGAGAGTAAGTCACTTGCTCAAGGTCACACAGCTAAGAAGTGATAAAGCCCATATCCACACCCAGGCAGTTGGATCCTGAGCCCACAGGCAGCCAGCATACTGTTTTAGTTGTTAAATACATTTATCTCCTCACTACAAATGAAGTGGTAATTTTATTCCCTTTCTACAGATAAAGAATATGTGCTTGCACCTGACCTTGGTCGAAGAAGCTTGGCTGGAGGCTGGGACTAGAGCTAAGGTTGTTTGTGTTCATGACCCTGTTTTGGCTTATTTAAGGAGCATTTTACAAGTCTCAGCTTGTCAGTGGTGGGCGGGGAGTTGCTAAGAAAAAACAGGTGAAATGAGAAGTCAGACTTGTATCCACATGTCTTCACAGTGACAGGGGCCAATCCTTCATCAAGGCCATATGAAAATAATTCTACTCCATCTCCACAGTCTTTGAGGTCTTTGGTCTTTGAGGGGAACAGGGAGGACATGAAGGTTATTGCTAAAATAAGGAGGAAACCTTGCTAGCTGTGAGATAGAAAAAATAATCAGCCTTAATTTGACTAGAACCAGAATGTGGAATGGTCATTACCATTTATTCAACAAAACATTTTGAATCACCCACTAGGTGCCAAGACCCATGGTAGATGGTGGGATACAACAGCAAACATGCCACGGCCCTAGGATTTGGACTCCACAGGTTTGGAATATCTCCCCTGGGCCCTCAGTGGAATGTGTTTATAAAGGAGTACAAATGGAAGGACAGCAGCTCTTTGGACAGAGGCAGGAGAATTGCAGAAGTGTGACATCTTTGGGGCCACTCTGCGGGCCACATCAACACTTCCCATTCTATACCTGGGGCAGAAGGCAGAACCATACCCTGGTCTGGTGAACTCTCCATATGGGGATTCTCTCTTGCCAAGAGTTTACCACTGACTTTTCTCCTAAGGAATGGGGTGGGAATGAGGCAGGCAGAAGAAGGAAGGTGGTTGTCAAGAAAACAGATCCTCACAAGTATAGTTTCAGGATCTACGTGATTCAAAGCTTCCCTTTGGTACCTCAAGCTCAGGTTACATAAGACTAGCACATCTGCTCTAAATCATTTCTTTCCTCTGTCTACACCCAGCCTGGGCAAACTTTGCAAATTATAATGATCCAGAAGGAGGGCTGAGTTTGTAATTTTCCTATATGGATGTTTTGGGGGAAGTGAGAGGACAAAGGCCATGTAAAAGGCGCCCCCAGGGTCATTACTGAAAAATTTTGCTCAAGACTACCTTCCCCCACCCAGTATTTCTAGGCTGGGGAAATTTAATTTCATACTGGAGAAGTGTGGTGATCACAAGCCTCCAAGAAGGCCCTGATGAAAGGACTGATGTACAAACAGCAGGCACAACAATCACAGCGTAGAATCGTCCCAAAGACAAAGTGTCACAAAAGGCATCGAAGCTGCTGGCTTGTGACTACTAAATGCATCAGTAGTCACTGATGCTCATTTCAGGTCCAGCTACCAGCTGCTAACTCCTCCTCTCCCCACTTGTTCTGTACAGTCCAGAGCCTAAATATCATTCAGTTTGACACACCCAAAGGAGGCCTCTGAAGTGGTAAGAAATCTCCCCCTTTTCCTAATGGCAGCAGAAATTATCCCCTAAGTGTCTATCCCAAACTGGCCAGAAACCCTCTATAAAGACAGTTCCCATTTTAACACCAAGCCCCACTTCAAAACAAGCCCCCTATTGCAGAATCCCCCCAGGCCAGTCCACCCATTCGAGTCTAGGCTCCATTTTCACGCAGTCTACATAATGACTCTCTGCTGCAGGAAAGCACTATGCCAGAGTTAGTGACTACAACAACTTCAATCAGGTATCAGAATCACTTGGGGGTGTTTTATAAAGCAGATGCCCAGACCTGTCAAACCAGAATTTCCAAGAGTGAGGCCCAAGAATTTGCATTTTTTTTTAGAGCTCCCCAGGTTGAGTGCAACAGCTGAAGGCTAATCAAAGAACCTTTGTCGCCCCTCGTCCTACTCCAAGGAGCCTGTTCTCTTAAGAGTCTAACAGCTCAAAGGATCTGAAACTAATTCAACTGGGGACTGAATGAGCAAGAATCCTTAACCATGTAGGTGCCTACATTGTTACAGAACTCTGCCCTAAAGTTAGAAAGAGATGATTCTCTTAAGAGTGAAAACTCAGATCCAGTTACAGGGCTCATGGAGATCATTTTGATGAGAATGTAGATATAGCACATACACATTTAAGATCCAGCTTAACCATCCCAAATTCAAATGTTTTGTTCCATAGTCCCCATACCATTCACATATTAGAAGCTATGGGTCCCACTGGAGAATATAGAAAGTACGTTCACTATGCCCATAAGCAATCTGTATTTCCTTAAAGTCCCCCATCAGCATTTTTTCAGGATTTCCTTATTATTGAAGTGTAACTGACATATGATGTTACATTTGTTTCAGGTGTACAAGAGAGTGATTCAACTATTCTATACATTACTCAATGCTCATCACAGTAAATGTAGCCACCATCCGTCACCATACAATGTTATTACAGTATTATTGACTATATTCCCTATGCTGTACTTTTCATCTCCATGACCTATATTATAATTCAACATTTGTACTTCTTAATCCCCTTTATCTATTTCACTCGTCCTGCCACCTACCTCCCCTCTGGCAACCACCAGTTTGTTCTCTGCACTTAAGATTGTGGGGGTTTTTTTGTTTGTTTGGTTTTTTAGATCCCACAGATAAGTGAATCATATTTTACTGTGACCAAGACTACAACTAACAAACAAACAAACGAAAACAAAAGAATGGAATAAAAAGTGATTGACTGTCTCAACTGAGAAATCAATCATGAACTGGGTATGTAATTTGAAAACTGAGATTCATTCTTCAAGACGACCTTATGAAACCTCAAATTAATAGAGTCCGTTGGCTGGCGGAAGCTAAGAGCAGGCGGGCGCGTGGGTGGCTCAGTGGGTTAAGCCTCTGCCTTTGGCTCAGGTCATGATCCTGGGGTCCTGGGATCGAGCCCCTCATCGGGGTCCCTGCTCAGCAGGGAGCCTGCTTCCCCCCTCTCTGCCTGCCTCTCTGCCTACTTGTGATCTCCCTCTCTGTCAAATAAATAAATAAAATATTAAAAAAAAAAAAAGAAAAGAAATATTTGGGGGCAGTGACAAAGCAAACTATAGGCATCTGAGCCAGAAAGGCTCACAGAGGTAGAAGGATTAAGAACAGAGAGGGGGGGCACCTGGGTGGCTCAGTTGGTTGAGCGACTGCCTTCGGCTCAGGTCATGATCCTGGAGTCCCTGGATCGAGTCCCACATCGGGCTCCCAGCTCCATGGGGAGTCTGCTTCTCCCTCTGTCCTTCTCCCCGCTTCATGCTCTCTCTCTCTCTCAAATAAATAAATAAAATTTAAAACAAAACAACAACAAAAAAAGAACAGAGAGGGGAATGGTGATGCCTGGGGAAGATCTTTCTTTCTAGAATTCCTGAGCGTTCTCCACTGCCAGTGTCATGGCCAGAATCAAAATGTACAGGTACTCAACCCCCTGATTTCTAGTCTGAGCTTGGCTCAACTACAACCTGCCACATGGGCAAAGCCACAGAACTCTGGGCTGGTGGGGACGTGCAGGGTGCAGCTGAACCTACTGAGGGAGCAGTTTGCAAAGATGTCAAGAGCACTGTCTCTGCTAGGGTCCAGATCCACAGTGGGGAGGACAGGAGGCTCATAACAGAAAGGAAGGGCCAGAAAATGGAGACACGATGTTTTACGTGCCTCTTTAGCAAGATTTTCAAAAAAAACAACTGGATCTCATTAAGGACAACTAAGATTCTTCCACTCCCTTGCGTAGGAAGACAGAGAAAGTCTTATGTAAGCTGGAGAAAGAAGGAAGTGACTAGAAGGCTCAAGAGAGCTGGGAAGAAGAAAAAAATACAAAAAACAAAACAAAAAAAAACAGAAGAAGATGAGATGAAATAAACCAGAGGGAAAGAAAGACAGGGACCAAAATATAATATAAATAAGACATTCATTCAACAAATATTTGTTAAACATCTTCCATTCTTAAATTCCAAATTCTTCATCTGAAGCAGTCCAAATGCTGAAGCATCCCAAGTATGGTCTTCTGCTCTTCAGTAAAAGTCTGATTTCACCAGCGCTTCCCCATGAACATTCCCTGTTTCCTATCCATGATTATTTCTATTTCCATGTTTTTGCTCATTTTGCCTGGAATGCTTTCCCATTTTCCCTTCACCAGTTCAAATGCTAACCATTCTTCAAACCACCTCCCCCATGAGCCGTGGCCTAATGTCTTCATGCCACTCTTTGTGACATCTCACTGAGCTTATTATTACCTTCCATACACTGACAGTTTTCAAGTGTTTTTTGAATTGTTCTGTAACTTTTGACTGGGACAACAAAACAGCCCAGAGGAGTTGGTTAATTACAGAGATTTGATTTAGAGTTAGAATGAGAAACTAATTTTCCTATAGAAGTAATCATATATTATTAATAAGAAAGTTTACTGTCTTAACAATTGATTGGGATTCTACTCACTCCCTATCACATTCTATGGGTATGTATTTTTAATTCTCAACTTTCAGTTTTCAAATAACATTTAAACAAACTATGTTCATAAATTAAATACTGCCTCTGGGAAGGACAAGGGAAAAGAGAGATTAAAGAACTGTAGAATATAAGAAGTATTAGAAACTGAGTAGCAATTGCCTTTGAAATAAATTTCAAGACTGATTTTTTAAAATTTGTAATTAAAATACAGAGGTTCTGGCCTTCTCACTCTTTCACGTAGTCACATTTTGTTTTAAGAATTTCTGTCTTCTGTTTCTTCTACCTTAATAATTTAAGATCCCATTATATTTATTTTTGTTGGTTCAATCGGCACCAGGAAGGTGATTCTGTTAAGCAGTTACATTTAATAGAAAAATAGGAACTAGTAACATGGGTAGGAGCCTCTTTCGTAAAATCTGTGATGATCTATCCTCAGAAGTCACATAGTGAACTGGTCAAGCGGGGCCCCTTCTCTCAGTTTTCTGAGCTGTCCTTCTGAAACTCTTGGGGGCAACATGGAACTCATTCAGCAAAGTTTCTAAAAGTGCCCTGGCACTGCCTGCCAAATCTGCTATCAGCAACACTTTTTTGCTCCTGCCTTTTGCTTGGAACCATGTCTTCTACGGTTGCCTAAAACTGTAACTGAGCCTAGACCTTGCCAGGAACACTCCTTGCTTCACAGCACTTGGCTGGAAGTATTAATAAAACCCCAGTGAGTGTGGGCCATACTCTGAGCTTGGAATAAACACTGGATTCACAATAATTGTGCGCTTCCTAAGGTTTTCATTAAAATATCCCATCCTTTCATAGATTTAGCTTACAAGAGGCCAATTCTTTTCGCAAAACACATTGCGTGTTTTAATGTGAAAGAGGCATTACTTCCGATTGTTTAGGCGGAACAACTATGCTCCTAATTTAATAGACTTGTTTTATGGAGCGAAACAAAGTATTCCTGATTTGAATTAAGAAACACACTGAAGCGGGTCATTGTGGCTTGAGTTACAGTCTGGAGATCAGGGTGGGCCTTAGCTGCCAGTGGCAAAAGCTGTAGCTTATACACCCAGCTTTGGGTAGCTCAAAGGGAGTCATGAAAGATCAGCAGTTTCCTTCTTCATCCGCTAGTTCTAGGCCCCTGCTCTTTCTACCAACAGCAGGCCACTCGGAGGAAGGTTTGCCAAGCCAGGCTTTCAGTTAACGTTAGCCCCTTCTCTATCTAAATACATAACTTTGAGCAAGGTACTTTTATTTTATTTTTTTTTTTAAGATTTATCTATTTTAGAGAGAGAGAGAGAGCAAGCACACATATGCATGTGAGTGAGGGAGAGGGGTTAAGGGAGAGGGAGAGAGTCTCAAGCAGACTCCCCTCTGAGCAGGGAACCCAACACAGGGCTCGATCCCATAGCCCTGAGATCATGACCTGAGCCAAAATCCAAAGTTGGATGCTTAACCAACTGAGCTACCCAGGTGCCCTGATATTTAACTCTTCTAAGCCTTGGTTTCCTTATCTGAAAAATGGCCACAATAACTATATCTTCCTTATAAGACTGCTGTGACAGTTTAATTCGATTTTGCCTATAAGATGGTGGAACTGGAATGAGGAAAGGGAGCCTGGTACGGCAGTGACTGTTTGTTGGCTGATACTATCGGCCTTAAGTACAGAGAAAATTAGTCATCTACCTTATTCCACTTGTTAAATCACATAGCTTTTAATCTCGCTCCCACCCTAAATGCTAACGAAGTATGGGTAAAAGCTCTGCCATTTATTACAACGTTCAGTTCCACTCTTCTATTTCCTTCGTGCTCTGAGTAGGCCCACATATACTGCAGAACAATTCCAAATAAATGTGAACAGAATACTGTCCAAACTGATAACTGTCTTAGCTAATTGTTTTCTTCCGGCTTCTCTAAGAGCTGCCAGAAGAAATGAAGGCAAGGAAGGAGGATGAGAAGAAGAGACAGGGAAGGGAGGGTGGCATAGGAAAGGGAAGAAGACATGGAGGAGGGACGAGCAGACCTATATGCAGTTCCTTGCCCTGGATCAAGGAGGCTAATGGAACAGATCATACAGACTCATATAGCTGGATAAGTCAGCAGTCACACTTTAGTTTCTTTGTCTACGAGCAGGACTATATCTAACCCTAAGCCTCAAAACCAATTAGTGACCTATCTTAGACCTTAAGGACACCTGGGAAGAGTCAAAATCAGCAGTCCCATGTCTCCTATTAATTCAAGCTTCACTCCAACCCAGCAGCTTCAGTTCTCAACTTAGAAATGCAATGGCATGCCTTTATTTCAAATTCCATGAGCCACTGAAAGATGCCTATTGGGTGAGAAGGAAACAGTGAAAAGTAAGAAATCTAGTTTCTTTGGTTTGGCAGAAAATATACAGACCATTGGCCAGCGGGCCATGGAAATTTGAAAAAAGATCAAAAGTACCCCAAAGATTGGCATTTCCATAGAAGACTCTAGGAGATTCAAAGGTAACTATCAAGGAGGGAAAATTAGCCCCACCTATCAAAAAGGGGGTTGTGAAAAAATGACATATTCTCCTTACTAACGCAAACATTTCCTAACCATTCCACGAGCAAAATTGAAGACAAACCTGCAATTTTCCCCCATGTTACTCTGTCTGTGTCAGGCTGTGAAAACAGAGCATTGACAGTCTCTGGAATTTTGGTGAGAGCAGATGATAAGTCTGTGAGGGGCCCTGTGAGTCCAAAGTAGAGAGTTTAACTACATGGTAAGAGGAGCCAGTTGTGGTGATCAGTTTGCAGAAGACCTTGCTCCTGACCCCACCCCCCATCACAATTCCAACCCCCGTTTTGTCTGCACTTCTGTGGGAGATGCTCCTCTGGTCCCTCTCCATCTACATCACTCCTCACCAGCTCCAAAAGACATTGGCTTTGGTCCAAAGGTAAACAACTCTCTGACTCATTTAAACTCTGAAAACATCTGGCGAACAAGACCTCTTTGAAAATGTTGCCAAATTTTCCATATTGCTGTATTTGCCCACCACCATAACCCACCGAACACTCTCCCTCAAGATTATTCACAAGTCTCATGAGATTGCAAAAAGGACAGATCTGCTTCATGCCATATGAAAAATTAAACTAGATTTGGTTTTTCATAAAAACTACAACTCCTAGAAGACCAACTGGCATTGTCTTCTAAAGTCGACCATTTTTATGCCCTGCATTCCATTTCTAGATATATTCTCAAGAGAAACACTTACTCATCTGTACTGGGAGAGAATGTTCATAGACTTGAACAGTGTAATACTAAAAAACTGTCAACAGGAAGAGAAATAAATAAATGATAATGTATCTATGTAATGAAATATTATATAGCAGGGAAAATTAACTATAGCTCTATTCAACAACACAGAAAAATTTTAGTATCATAATGTGGAGTGAAGACAGCAAGTTCTGAAAGACTTCATATAGTGTCATGCTCTTTATATAAAGTTTAAAATAAATAATAATAAATAATACATTCATCATAAACCAAAAGAAAATTCAAGTGAATAAGAAACGCTTCTGAGGATAGAGGAAGAAAGACAGAATAAGGAGAAGTTGGGATGATGATCATATTCTGGTTCTGCCATGGGTGAAGATTTCACAGGAGTTCATGGTGTCAATTAATTTTTGGAAAGGTCATGCAGCAGTGCCTGGGTGGCTTAGTCAGTTAAGCATCCAACTCTTGATTCCAACTCAGTTCATGAGCTTGGTGTTGTGGGACTGAGCCCTGTTTAGGCTCCATGTTCAGCATGGAGTCTGCATGTCCCTTTCCCTCTGCTCCTTCCCCAACTCTCTCTCCCTCTCAAATAAATAAGTAAAATCTTTAAAAATAGAAGGGGGGGGGGCACACAGGAGTGCTGTGTGGCTCAGTCAGGTAAGCCTCTGACTCTTGATTTCAGCTCATGTCAAAATCTCAGGTTTGAGAGATTGAGCCCCACCTCAGGCTCCATGCTGGATTCTCTCTCTTCCTCTCCCTCTGCCTTCCCCTCAAAACGGCTTGAATGCATGTGCAAATGCTCTCTTTAAAAAAAAATAAAAGGGCCACGCACGCACAAATGATGATAATATGTAAAATAAATAACAAGCAAGTGGTAACTCCACAAATATCCACTGAGACTCTGTGTTGATTATAAATCTAACAATAACATCTTTGTAGCAGTAGGAGAGGTTAAAAACTGCTATAGGTGGCTTCCCACTGCTTGTCTCCCTGGCATGCTCAGAATTCACTCTTCATAGTATAAGCAAGCTACCATTCAGGATAATATTTCACATGGTCGGGGGAGAGGTCCCAATAGCCATGATCTCTTATTCAGCTGCAATTCTGTAAATAGCAATTTGGTAAGCCTCCAACAGAGCAAAGTAGAAAATGGGTCACTCTCCATCATTTATTATGTTTACTTTGCTGGTCTTGGGCAACGCCAGAGCAAGTTTAATAGATCTCAATTACTGCTCATAAACCCCAGTCTTGTTGCTTGTTGCAGCAAATAAAATTAGCTTCTGTATATGCCTTCTGAGCCACTGTGGCTACCCAAGATTCAAAGAGGTCTGCTTATGTTTGGCCTGGTTGGCAAAACCTAGCAGAGTAAGAGCAGGGTAAGCTAACCCAGCAGGGAGCAAGGAGGTGGCTGTGAAGTTCCTCCTCTGAGAAAGGCTTGCCCAGGACCCAAGTCATCCAGAGCTACTCATCAGAGCCTCCCCTCCAGAGATTAGTAAATTCATGAACACCCCTGTGGGTGAATGGAGGAAACTGGTTATAAAGAAATAGCTCTGTTTCATTAAGCATTTTCAAATCACTCAAGGAAAACCAAAATTATCATTACTAAAATAACTGCCTGATTTAGAACTGTTTAGTCTGTTGTCTGCTGTGTGAAAAATGACCAACTGAACTGACTCTATTTCTTGTACCAGTTTAGTGCCAAAAATAGAAATTCTTGCACTCTTTCCCCTTCCATGGTGAATATAATTAGTCTCTGCCACTTAGGAACCAGCTTTCTGTTGAGAAACCTGAGATCTTCTCTCAGTCAATCCCCATGTGAATAGCATGAGCACCATTAGCAATCCACATCATCAGTGGCAAGACTTGCTATTTTGGAGCAAAGCGGCCCTGTCGGAAAAGTGAGTTTTCCGGAATCTGTGATTAATAAGAAATGGGCACAAATCCAGGTTACCTAGTCCTCAGAAGGTCTTTCTCTGCCTTCATTTCATCTGCAGAACAAGGACATTCTTCTGTGTTACCTGCTCATCAAGATGCTGAGAGCAAAATGAGCTGCCCGGGCTATGAATTCTTGGAGGAACACCACTGCAATGCAGTGATAACTACCTCCTAGAATTCTATTTGCAACCTCAGTTGACACCTAACCTCAGTGTGAGCCACATGAGTCCTTCTCATTTGTTATGCAAGCAGCTTCTCTGAGGAAGTCGAATGCAGCCAATCAGACTGCATCCTTTCCCATCTTCCTGAGCTCTCTTCTAAGGAATCTATTTCTAGACATAGCGGCACTCCATCTTGGATTGGTATCTTGTTATAAATACCCAGGTAAGGCTGAGATGCCTCCAACGATTTCCCACTATCCCTCCTCCAGGAGAGGAGGTAAATAACTATACAAATTACTCCTCTGGATTTTATGACTTTACTGCAAAAAGAAGAAAAGAAAGAGAGAGAGACAGAGATGCAAAGAGAGGTTTCCAACAAGATTCCTCATGACAGATTCCCAGCAAAGGACTTTACCAGGATGGAGGCAGTCTCAGAAACTGCTAGATTCAACACTTCCAGGAGAGCTGTCTTAACTTAGCTTCAGCGCAATGGTGAGGCCACATCAGGGCAGCGGTGTCCTGGACACGAAAGTTGAGGCAATGGCACCATTATTACAGGGGGATAGGTCTGGACATAGGCTTAGATGCCTCGGGATAAGGCGTGTGATCATCCTGGGGCCTCTTCACCCTCTCTGGGAATGGGATGAGAGGGGCAGGCCTGCCCATCTCCTCTGTCGTCGAACCATCTTAGCATTCCTTCCTCTGAGCCAGGGTTCCCTATAGTCTCTACTTATCCCACAAAACCACCTCTCCTCCCCAGCTCATCCACCAAACAAGAACCTCACCTTTGCTTACCCAAAACCACTGCCCCTGCTCAAAAGAGAGAAGGCCAGAGAGGCATTTTGGTTGTCTCAGCAGGGGGATACTGGGTTTTGCACGGGGGACCATTTTTATTCACTGAAGGCCATTTTCATTTGTTCTGCCGTGACATAAACCATTTTTCCTGCCAGGAAAAGAATCACTCTAGCTTCTCTTTTGGACATGAGAGATTGCGAAGCTGCAGACTTAAACGGAATTTGGTGTTTCCACGGCCCGTTCCAAAGCAGCACCTGAGAGACAAGCTCCACTCAGGTGTACTTATTTCCCACCCGCAGCGCCTCGAGGGGGCCCAAATCAGCTCCACATGATACCGGTAAGAGCTGTCCTCAGGCTTATCTCCCCTAGAATCAGGAGGCTGAAGAGAAGATTATCTGAGAGTATCTTCTGCCTTCTGAAAGTAAAAGATTGATGCCCTGGCGTTTGGATTACTCACCACCCACCAAGCAGACTTTCCAAAAGCTCTACAAGCAAGCAACAGTGGAATGTGGCTAGAAAAGAACAAATTAATCAAGGCTAGCAGGAACCTGCTTGAGTAATGGATCAACAAGTTTTCCAGAAATACATCACACTGGTACAATCGATACAATAGCCAAAACAGAAAACCATTGCAATGCCGATTACATTTTGCAAGACACGATGTCTGGAGGGCTAACTTTTTCTTTTGATCCTTGCTGAACTGACTCATGATTACCACGGTTTGTATGGCTCCAACTACACATAAATCAGTTACAGTGCATACTAGTCACAACTAGCCTGTGTTCTCGAGCACAATGAGGGCCTGATGCTTTGGTGCGAGAGAAACAAAACCCTGCCATCCGTTGCCTGTGCTCTCCTCTGAGTGTGGAGACGATCTGGGGCTGA
The DNA here is from genome assembly GCF_963455335.1 of Martes martes. Classification (NCBI taxonomy): domain Eukaryota; kingdom Metazoa; phylum Chordata; class Mammalia; order Carnivora; family Mustelidae; genus Martes; species Martes martes. Next base: position 104,329,547 of record NC_137894.1, on the reverse strand, counting down.
TCCTTTTGCTTCATGTCTCCCATAAGCAATTCCACATACTCCCTTAAGTCCCAAATGTTATATTAGGATATTGAATAGAATTCTTTCTGAAATTTAAATACCTATTTCTCAACTTTCTTTTAGAATCAAGCTTCAGATGATGGGTGAGATAACACCAAATCGGGTCTGCTGACCTTCAGAACAGGTGAGATTCTCTCTTGATACATTAATACCCCACGGTCAGTAGGGCATGGACTCACCCTTAGAGGGCTGAAGGGCACTTCACCCTAAGTTTTGAAGGCAATGGTATAAAATTTGAAAGGGAATGGCATATAACATTTCTTCTGTGTACATGAAGACATTAAGAAATATACAGTGAGAGAATCATTTTGTAAATACACAGTCTCCCTGTCCGGCATGACACAGACAGGGGGAATGTAGCTTATTTATTTCTGCCCCCTGCAAATCCTTTATGTCCCATCCTGAAAATACTGACTGGCGTACCAGCTATGACCCCTGCATCTGTTGTGTGCACGTCAGTTGTGTGTGGACGGTACTAAGAAGCTAAGTATCCCCGTATCCCCACATCCATTGCAAGGGAAGCCAGTCCATAGCGGCTAATATTAGATTACATTCTAATTATTTATTCTATATCCCTTTTCACACCATTATTCCAAGACCAACAGATCAGGGATTTCCACTGAATACTAATGCTGCCATTCATCAGGTTCCTAGAGCTGCATTTGTGCATCTCTCTGGACTGAGAGACCAATCGCAGGACAAAATGGGAATCCACTTTCTGCTCAATATCACATTAGCATGTCTCTTCCTATTTCAGCTACAAAAAGTCATTTCCCAGTCGTCCTGCATGAATAGCCCATTTACCACTTATCAATATGGATGAAGCCCAAACTACCCGCTTTATGCAGAATAGTAAAAGTGAATTGTCCTTTCTTTAAAAAAAAAAAAATGCAGGCAAGTAGATCACCTCTGCCCTTTTTCTTTGTAAAAGCAGCTGCTTCTGTAGCTATACCCTGTCTCCTAGTCTTGCCAGCCTACCCACATCAGGACCAAACAGGAAACTCCCCATGGAAATGAGAAACTGAAGCTTAAATGCGAGGAGAATGTCTCTATTGAAAGGCAATGAGACAATAAATGATCCAGGAAAAGAACCCCTTATCCTTGTTCTCCCTGAAAGAGTTGCAGCTCAAGTCTAACTGGTGAACCCAAGGGGAGAGCAGCCACCCGAGCTACTGTAGGAGCCAAAGGAAGAAGTCAAGCATGACAATCTAGATGACCTATGGGAAAGGAGGATAGCTAAGGTACCATAGAATGTGTTTTTGAGTATTTAAAAAATTACCTGCATTCAGAGGTTCACCCTCAGAGCTGGATGATAGGCTATTAATTATTGGTTTTGCTAGGTATAATGTAAACCCTGGCAGATCAGTAGAGACAACTGGGAAATATTTTGTACCTAACTGTGGGGTTGAAATCCCAATGAATCATCACACTTCTTTCAGTTAGGTACTCAATGAGGATTTGTTCACAGTGATAGCTAACATTTATTGAGCTTGTATTCTATTCTAGATCCTCTTCTAAGCACTTTGAAACATCATTTCTAATAATTACCAAACTACCCCATAAGATAGGTAGGTAGGACCTCTTTGTGATGGTGAATTTGATGTGTCATCTAGCCCAGCCATGGGGTGCCCAGATTAAATATTATTTCTGGGTGGGCCTGTGAGGGATGGGATTAGCATTTGAACTGGTGGACTCAGTAAAGTGAATGGTCCTCTCCAACGTGGGTGGGCATGGACTAAACTACTTTGGGGCAGAAAAGTACAAAAGGGGGGTTAGAAGGAATTTGCCCCTTTTAACTCCTTCACTGATTAAGTTGGGACATCTCATCTTCTCTAACCCTCCACCTGAGATTTACGCCATCAGTTCCCTGGTTCTCTGGTCTCCGTAGACTGAATTACACCAATGGCTCTCCTGGGTCTCCAGCTTGCAGACAGCAAGTTGTGGGACTTGTCAGCTGCCTTGACTCTGTGACCCAATTCCTCATAATCAATCTCCATTTATAGGGAGAGAGATCTGGTAGGTTCTGTTTCTCTGGAGATTCCTAATAGACTATTATAAAGAAAAGTGTGACTCAGAGCAGTTAAGGAACTTGCCCAGAGTTACAGTGCAAGTAAGTGGCGGAGGCAGGATTTGAGCCATCCTGTGTGACTGCAAAACCCATCCATACTCTTTCCAAGACACCAAAAAAATATCCACAACAGTTAAGTGTGCTGAGTTTACGGAAATTTCTAGGCTAATAAAAATGAGGAAAACCAAAAGTTGAAGTGTGGGTAAATGTAAAGCTTCTCCTTTTCAGTAAAATGGAAAGTTAGGCTCAGAATTACCAGCTGTTAAAACAGTTATCATCAAGCATCCTTGTGCCTTAGCTCTGAAGGTCAAAAAGTTCACCAATCCAGAAATTAAAAGTACAAGTAACTTTATCTCTGGAGTTTAACATACAAGATAGTAGAATAAGCTTCCAAATGTTTTAAGCCTCAGCTTGGGACTCAGGAGACCTTGTTCTACTCCCAGATTAGTCATGAAGTAACTATATCCCTAAGCAACTTACTTGACTGCCCTGGCCTCAGTTCAAATCCCTCAGAAAGGGATTTGATTCTACAAGATTCTAAGTTCCCATCTTAATCTAAGGCTAAAATGTCTCCAGACTGATACTAGTTCACCCCATGACACCCTGGAGAAATATGACTTATTCTGCAGATGAAAAGGAGAGATTCAGAAAAGGTAGGTGCCTTACTTACTACTTTATCACAGGGCCAAGGACTAATAATGTCCCTCTCATCAACGTATTGCCAGGCCCTGCTTCTTCCCCATCCTGCCTTGGGATACTTCATTGACATTGGCTGTGGGGGAGGGGGGAGACCCAGAATCCCTCTCTTCACCTTTCTCTAATGTTGACCACCATCCCTCACCAGCTACTGTCACGAGGCTTCCGAAGAAGTTACCATGTCCCTAACTCACCCCACGCTGACAACTCTCCCATTGGTATGATATGTATGGAGGATAGGGGGGCTGTGATTTAGTTCCCATCCATTTGTGTAGAAGTGATTAACAGTAGACTCATCCAGTCATCAGGACCCGAAAAAGGGTCTGTTGTTGAGAGCCAACACTTCCCCTGCCTGTTTACTGACACCTCAACACAACCTCAGTCTCCCTCTTGGCCACCTGCCTCCCACTCATTCCCGTCAGCTGGGCACAAAACCAAACCACACTGTTCTTCTGTACAAAGATGTCCTTGAGTGAAAATTCAAAACACAAACTTACCACGTTACACGAGGGCTATTAAACTTTTTAAGCCAGCCTTATGCTAAATCACTTGGGTTTGGCTGTCTCTCTCTACACATCACACACTCACACCTCCCTGCCAACCTGGAGAAATCTAGTTTTCCCCTCATCCAAATTTTTAGCAGTGTGCATTTTAAGAGCCCTTTACCCTGTTTATTTCTTCTTTCACCACCTCAAGGTATTTCATTCCTAAGCACCTTATTTTTCCATTCCATATTTTCCCACTCTTGCTTGCCAGTTACGTTCATTACCTCCTCTGCCTTCATTATTTCCCTTTCCTCTGGCGAAAAGCAAACAGATGGAAAAAAAACAAAAACAAAACAAAACAACAACAACAACAAAACCCTCCTCCTTTAAAATTCTAAAGAGTGCTACATTGCTTTTCCTCTCTCTTTATCTATATTACACGTCACGGGCCCTGGAGATGGATGCTTCCTTCTGCCCTCTTGGGATTTACCAAGAATGTTTATTAAGCACCCACTTACACACCAGCATGTATAAGGTACTCGGTGCATGCTTCCTCATTAAATCCTCACAACCACCTTATAAAATAGCTCTTTCCCTAAAACATTACTTCTCAGACTTTAATGTGCACACGTAACTCAGTCAATGATCGTAACATACGGATTCTAATTTAAAGATTTTGGATGAGGCCTGAGAATCTGCATTTATTTCATGCTCTCAGGTGAGCTGAAGATGCATGTCTGTGGCCACATTTGCAGGTTTGGCCTGTGTTGGGACAGTGGCATTATTTTTATGTGACTGAGAGGCTGATGTGAGAATTCTGCCTATTATGAGCATTTTGTTCCTAGATATCTAAGCATTGCCCTCTTTGTGCCATCTTCTCCTAAAATGAAAATATTCCTCAAAAGCTCAGCAAGTTCGTCATGGACAGTGAATTGGTGACAATTTCAGAATGGGCAATCTGAGAGCAGTAAGAGCACAGAGAAAGAGAATGACACCAAAAGGGAAGGGAAACAGGAGAAGCAACAGTTGTTGAAGATGAAAGGGATCCAGCAAGAGACAGTAGGATCAGTCTTCAAGGAAGATGTCTACCTCCCTTCCCACCAGGGATCATCATGGGGGTGAGGTCAGCCTGTCTCTGAAGGAGAAACCAGATTCAGTGTGTGTTTGATTACATCTTTCCCACTTCCTCTCAGTCTCCTGATTCCTGTGTACCATAAATTACCCCAGGCATGATGATATTTGTTTCTTTCCCACTGTTGGGTCCAGACTTCTAATAAACTCTAGTTACTCCATTAAAAAAAAAAAAAACCTATATAAAAACTGTATCAATTCTATAGTTTTACTACTTTCCACTTTTCTCTATTTCCCCTTTCCTTCACCACCAGTTTCTTCAGAAAGACATATTTGCTCCTTGCCCTCAACAACTGAAAGGCCCGTTCATTGATGTAAGTGTTTGCTGTCTGACGTAAGTCCCCACTGCTCTCCTAAAACTGCATCCCTCCATGGTCACCCACAGCCACTTACCCACTTTCAATAATCTCCCAGTGTCTTTCTTCCTCCATTTCCTCCCACCTCCCATCCTTCCAAAGTTTTTTTGTTTTGTTTTGTTTTGTTTTAATCAGATAGCTCTCCCAAAGACAGAGGTCTGGCCAAGTTACTCTCTAAAACAGCTAGTTCTTAAAGGCCCAAATAGTGACGAGTCCAAGCTCCTTATCCTATGCTTTCATAATCTCCAATGACCTTAACTTATTTTGCAAGCTTTAAACCCCCCACCTACTTTATTTATACCCTATTATGCCAAATAATAACCACCAAACTGGACTGCTCTTTATTCCATGAAATTCCTGTCTGAAATGTTCTCCCCAACATCAAGCTCAGTTCCCTGTTTTTCCACATTAATCAGGAATGATCTCTCTTCTTCATGTTCTCAGTCTCTAGAACTTATACTTCAGTATCTTTAATAGTTTATCCCTCAAGTTATTTATAATAATTTTCATAATAACGCTTAATAAAGTGTGTGTACTTACCTCAGAGTCTAGAAGAAAAGACAGACATGTATTCAAATAGTTATGATCACAGAGGTCGGAAAGAAGCTCAGGTTTTTTTCTCCATTAGACACCACAGAGTCAGAAATCCACATATATGTGTATTGAGGGACAGGAGGTAGCAACATGAATTTTTATTGCTAACACTAGTAAAATATTCCTTGTTAGGTATTCACAAATATATAACCTTGGCCATAATATAAAAGCAGCTCCTGGGGCGCCTGGGTGGCTCAGTAGGTTAAAGCCTCTGCTTTCGGCTCAGGTCATGATCCCAGGGTCCTGGGATCGAGCCCCGCATTGGGCTCTCTGCTCAGCAGGGAGCCTGCTTCTCCCTCTCTGCCTACTTGTGACCTCTCTCTCTCTGTCAAATAAATAAAAAATATCTTTAAAAATAAAAAAAATAAAAGCAGCTCCTGGGGCGCCAGGGTGGCTCAGTTGGTTAAGCATCTGCCTTCAGCACAGGTCATGATCCCAGGGTCCTGGGAGCCCCACATCAGGCTCCCTGCTCAGTGGGGAGTCTGCTGCTCCCTCTCCCTCTGCCCCTATCTACCCCCTACTTGTCCTCACTCTCTCTCTCCCCCTTTCAAATAAATAAGTAAATAAATAATCTTAAAAAAAAAAAAAAAGCAGCACCTAAAGCAGTTCCATCAACTACCTAGATAAAAACACACAGGAGGGGGCACCTGGGTGGCTCAGTGAGTTAAAGCCTCTGCCTTCAGCCCAGGTTATGATCCCAGGGTCCTGTGATCGAGCCCCACATCGGGCTCTCTGCTCAGCAGGGAACCTGCTTCCTCCTCTCTCTCTGCCTGCCTCTCTGCCTACTTGTGATCTCTGTCTGTCAAATAAATAAATAAAATCTTTAAAAAAAAAAAAACCACACAGGAGTCTAGTATTAATCATTAATTAATTTTAATCAAATTGATGAGAATCCCCTTTAAGAGATTAACCAGAATTCCCCAGGGACTTATAAAATCCTCCACTCTAATTCAGTAAAGTCTGGGGTTGGACACAAAACTCTAGTTTTAGTCATCATCCTAGATTCCTGATAATGGAGGGGAAAAAAACATATTCTAAAACTTCTCACACTTTAAGTGCATTAGAATTACTTGGCAATCTTATTAAGGGGCAGATTCTGAATCAGTAGGTCTGTGAGAAAGGAGGACAGGCTGATTCTACATTCTTAAGAAGTTCCTAGGTTATGCCTATGATGCTGGTCCATGGGCCATACTTTGTGTAGCAAAGGGTCATAAGCCACGCTTGAAAATCACTCAATATTTTCAGTCTGGGCCCATCCCAATTCCTATATCATGTTTCCAAAGATGTTGGTGTGGTGCATATTTAATTTCATTACTTCCAGTTTGCATCATAAAGCTAGGTTGATGCAAACATTTCCTAAACTTTGGCTATATTTACAGATCATTTGAAATTCACATATTGATCTCCAAAATTCCAGAGATACTTTTCATTTCAGTGGTCAGAGTTAAAATTCAACTCAAGCATTTCCTCTTTAAATTATGGTATCCTGAATGGGGATGCTTGATAATCGGGATACACCCTGAGGTTTATACTCCAACAGATAGCTGCAGAAATTTAAAGTAGGATTCTAATGGGTCAAATTTTGTGATATCAGTCACAAATGGAGCTTTATCTCTATGAAATAGCCATGTCATTCTTTAAATTTTGTGATTTCGTGGAACTCAGAGCAGTTCAACAATGGAAAATAAGTATAATACCCTTTTATGGTGCACAAGCCTGAATAACTACACTTCCTTAACCATATCAGCAGCTCTTGCCTTTTGCTCCTCGCAGTTTCAAGGTGAATGTGTTCAGATGTCTTCTCTCATCAGTAGGAAAGTATAACCTTATAAATCTCTGGGATCCAATAAATTGGGTCCCTCAAAGCCCCTTAAACGCCAAAGCCCTTGATCTAAGAAAGCCACTCAATAAATCCCATCTTTCCAAAAAGTTTCCATGACCTAGCCATCTGCATGCAAAGAAATAAACTAAGTTTCCATACCAGGCATCAACCAATTTCTTACCAACCTTTCATAATCTGGCAAGCGTTAAGGGCACAAATGAGAAGAATATTCACAACACAGATCATTTCCTCCATCACATCATACAAAAAAACCTATAGAGTTCTCAGTACAGACTTTCCCAACAAATGATGCAATGGAAAGAGCACCCACTCACCTCCTCACATGATCTAAGCAAAATGTCAATGTCTTCTTTCCTCTCACATTGCAGGTGTTCTGTATGTGACCACTGGACTCAGCTTTTCCATGCTAAGTCTACATAAATTTCTTACTGGTGGTTAGGTTAGGATCTTCTGGATTATGTTGGCTAATTTTATAAAAGCATTTTTAGTAACTATTTCCAACATGCTGTATTCCGTTGTTAAGACTGTATTTTAGAAGACCCAGTCATGGTTTTTATTAGGTCAGTATCTACACCCTTCTACCTCATATACTGGAAGTTTCTTCCAAGGAAGAAATGGTATTCTCCTCCTGTAGGGTTATCTTTTTCTAAAAGTTCATTGTAGATAAAAACCATTACCTATCTCAAAGAGCTAGTAGATTCTAACCCATTTACTCAATTATTGAACAAAAAACAACCATTCTCTATTATTCTGGAAACAGAATTCTGCATTCTTCCTCAGGAGATTACTTGTCTTGAGTTCTTAGTTTTTGTGGTCCTAGTGGGCTCATGACATGAACTAAGCCAGGTCAATGAAACTAATAACCAAAAATGTGGAAAATTAGGAAGGTTTCTCTTTCCACTAGGCTGCTAAGCTGGTAAGATGGAAGCCTGAAGCAGCTGGTGGCCATCTTGGCACCTTCAGGGAGAACCCATCTGAGAGCAGAGCTAACACAGAAGAAAGAAGTATCAGATTTAGATACTACCATATGAGCCCCTATTACAAATAGCAACATTTTTCTTTTTTGTTTAAATTGAACTAGGTTGCTGTTAGTTATAACTAGAAGTGTCCTGGCTGATAGAGGACTTAGGAGAGGATAATGAGAATAATAGCTAACCCTCATACAGCACTTATGTTCTATGCACTAGTGTCAGTGCTTTCCACATATTAACCGATTTCATCTTCAACACAATCCTATGCAGTGTATGTTGTCATCACCATCTCCATTTTACAAAGGAGAAAACTGAGACAAAAAGCTTCCTTAAGGCCCAGCTTACAAGTAATGGCATCAGTGTTCAAACCTAAGCAGTCTGGCTGTGAGTCAGTGCTGGGAATCAGGTCTGCTCACCAAGTGACCTGCAGACTGGTTGCAGTCTATAAACTATTAACGGTCTGTGAGGAGAAACTGAAAATACATGTATAGAAACATCCATAGCAAGCTGAATGCTTTTTATTTATAGAAGCATTGGTCCATGATGGATTGGAAATTTTTTAAATTTTATTTTCACCAGAGTTCAAGGAACATTTTTTAGCTTGTAGCTTAAGCACAGTGATTTAGATATAAATCACAACGTCTCTCCCAATGCTCTTAAGTTTCTATGAATAATGTTGGTGTCACTTTGCAATCCCAAAATATATTACTCCTTGACTCAATTCCAATGTTTCAAAATAGAGTTATTTGAGGTATTTTTAGTTCTCATGGTGCTGGATTAGAATGGGATCCTGAGTTCTTAGTGGACATTTTGAGATACAAATGTATTATGAGTTCATGCTACGTAGCACTAAGGAGCTTGGCAATGGCTTTTTCCCAGTGAACCTTGCACTAAGCAGATAGGGGAAAAGCAAAGGGAATCACAATCCCAGACAAGAGAGAAGTCACAGAAGGCAAGTATTAGGGCATGAGTGAGTCCAGAGAACTGAATGAGGCTACAATAGGAGGACAAAGCTATAACAAACCTCAGAAGCATACTGTGACCCTGCAGGGCTTTCCTACACACCTCCTTTGAGAAATATACTTCTAGCCTAAGCTCCAGAACAAAGAAACAATGCCTAGGACGTGAGCTTAGTCCAACAGATCTGAAAAAAATGTCTGTCTTGAACAGTCTGACACCTCACAAATGGACAATAAGCCAATGAGGAAAAAAAAAATGTTTGACATTATTTATCATCAGGGAAATGCAAAATAAGGCCACAACAAAATACCACTACACACCCACCACCATGGCTAAAATTAAAAGACTGATAACAGCAAATGCTGACAAGGATGTAGAACAACCAGAATCATCGCACATGGCTGGCAAGAATGGAAAAACAATTGGCAGCTTCTTATAAAATCAAAATACACCTACTTTTAAACTATACCTACTTTTTCACTCTACTCTTACATATTTACCCAAGAGAACTGAAAACATATGTTCACACTAAGACAAAATACAAATACAAAATACTAATACAAAAATGCTCATAGCCCCAAACTGGAAATAATCCAAATGTCAGTTAGTAGAAGAATAAATAAATAAATTATGGTGTGTTTCTACAAGAGACAACTACTCAGCAATAAAAATGAATGAACTACTGACACATGCAACATCAGGGATGAATCTCACAGACATACTACTAAGTGAAAGAAACTACACACAAAGGGTATATGCCATATGATTCCACTTATATGAAATTCTAAAATAGGCAAAGAAAATCTAATGTGAAGATTACCAGAATGGTGGTTACCCTTTGGGAGAGGGATGGGCAGGAGGATTGCATAGGAAAGGTCATGGAGTGGAACAGTGTAGAGAGCCCAGATATGGATCCACAACTCTATGGTCAAATAATCTTCAACAAAGCAGGGAAAAATATACAGTGGAAAAAAGACAGTCTCTTCAATAAATGGTGCTGGGAAAACTGGACAGCTAAGTATAGAAGAAGAAGACCATTCTTTTACACCATACACAAAGACAAACTCGAAATGGATAAAAGACCTCAACGTGAGGCAGGAATCTATCAAAATCCTAGAGGAGAACATAGGCAGAAACCTCTTCAACATTTGCCATGGCAACTTCTTTCAAGACATGTCTCTAAAGGCAAAGGAAACAAAAGCAAAAATGAACTTTTGGGACTTCATCAAGATCAAAAGTTTCTGCAAAGCAAAGGAAACAGTCAACAAAACAAAGAGGCAACCCACAGAATGGGAGAAGATATTCACAAATGACACTACAGACAAAGGGCTGATATCCAAGATCTATAAAGAACTCCTCAAACTCAACACACATAAAACAGATAATCATGTCAAAAAATGGGCAGAAGACACAAACATACACTTTTCCAAAGAAGACATACAAATGGCTAAGAGACACATGAAAAAATGTTCATCCTCATTAGCCATCAGGGATATTCAAATCAAAACCACATTGAGATACCACCTTACACCAGTTAGAATGGCCAAAATCAACAAGACAGTAAACAACAAGTGCTGGAGAGGATGTGGAGAAAGGGGAACCCTCTTACACTGTTGGTGGGAATGCAAGTTGGTGCAGCCACTTTGGAAAACAGTGTGGAGATTCCTTAAGAAATTAAAAATAGAGCTACCTAGGACCCTGCAATTGCACTACTGAGTATTTCCCCCAAAGATACAGATGTAGTGAAAAGAAGGGCCATCTCTACCCCCAATGTCATAGCAGCAATGGCCATAATCACCAAACTGTGGAAAGAACCAAGATGCCCTTCAACGGATGAATGGATAAAGAAGATACAGTCCATATATACAATGGAGTATTATGCCTCCATCAGAAAGGATGAATACCCAACTTTTGTATCAACATGGACAGGACTGCAAGAGATTATGCTGAGTGAAAGAAATCAAGCAGAAAGAGTCAATTATCATAGGGTTTCACTTACCTGTGGAGCATAAGGAATAACATGGAGGGCATTGGGAGAAGGAAAGGAGAAGTGAGTTAGGGGAAATCAGAGGGGGAGACAAACAATGAGAGACTGTGGACTCTGAGAAATAAACTGAGGGTTTTCAGGGGAAGGGGTGGGGGGTTGGGTGAGGCTGGTGGTGGGTATTAAGGAGGGCACATATTGCATGTAGCACTGGGTGTGGTACATAAACAATGAATCTTGGAACACTGAAAAAAAATAAAATGAAATTTTAAAAAAAGGAAAGGACATGGAGGAATTTTCTGGGGAAATAAAAATGTTCTGTATCACAATAGGTGTGTGAGTCATAGAAGAGTATCAAGTAGAAGGTCTGGGGAGAGGATAAAAGTACAGGTGAAGCAAGAATGACAGAATACTGATAACTATTGGAGCATAATGGAATGGGTACATGACTATCATTATACTATTCGGTTTACTTTGTATCTATTTAAAATTTAAATGATAGGAAGTTAGAAGGTAAATAATGTCTCTTGCCACTTAGTCAATGTCATCAGCACATTTTACAAGGAAATTTTTCCACAAAAATGACATTTAGGAATCAGATGCCAATGCAAGAATAAGTACCACCGACTAGACATCTCCCGCACGTGAGGCAGAAAATGTGCAGAGGGTATGCTTTTCTCTTGACATACACTGGGTACCACTGTTGTGTCTAATAACTCAAAAAGCCCAGGACCAGAAAAAAAAAGTCTTCATTGAGAGTTGCCTGGTGGCTCAGTCAGTTAAGAATCTGATTCTTGGCTTCAAGTCAGATCGTGGTCTCAGAGTACTGGGATCAAGCCCTGGGTCAGGCTCCACACTAGCCAGGGAGTCCGCCTTTCCTCAAACCTGCACACACTCTACCTCTCTAAAATAAATAAATCTTTAAACACACACAAACACACACAAACAGGGTGGCTCAGTCAGTTGAGTGCTCAACTCTTGGTTTTAGCTCAGGTCACAATCTCCCAATAGGGAGATCAAGCCCCAAGTCTTGCTCCCCAGTGGGTAGGGAGTCAGCTTCCCCTCTGCTCCTCCCCCGCTCACACAGTCTCCCTCTTTCTCTCTCTCTCTCTCTCTCAAATAAATTTATAAATCTTTAGGGGAAGAAAGTCCTCACTGATTTGCTCACAACTGGTATTTGCTTTATTCAAGACAGCACAGTGATAAGTTCTGGATACAAAGCAAAGGGTTATAAAATGAAAATAGTCTTTCTTTTATCTTCACTTTACAGTTCATTATTTTACTATAAATGCCAAATACTGATATGAAACTAAGCAATTTGATTTCAATTGAATAAATTAAAATTTTTCTGCATGTCACTTAGAAAATATTAGAAAAAATTTCAAAGTCCAAAAAGGGAAAGAAAGAGTACATTGTCATACAGTATATTCTATAAATGTATAGTTTATAAAGGGTGATTTAAAACATGGTAAAATGTCTATGCTATCTATGTCAAGTGAAAAAGAACACAAATTTATTTATAATAACAACTCATTTAAATATACTTACATTTGTGAGAACAAAACTCAAGAAAATAATGACTACTTATACCATATATCACTGGACTATAAGATAATGAGTATATTTTTTTCTTTACTTTTCTGAATTTTCCAGTTTTATATAAAATCACTTTTATAACAGGAAAACAAAACCAAAATGTTACCTATAAGTGGGGTTCATTTCTTGTTAAAAATTATATTCTTACTCAGCTACAGTACAAAAACCAAATTTATCCTTTTGTTTTATCTGAGTTTCCTAAGAAAGAACAATGGTGCCTGGTGAATTAGTGCTGTAACAGCTTGCCCACTAAGATTCCTCTTTTCCTGACTGCTTTTAAAATAAGTTCAAAATACCCACTTTGCTTATTTTGGTATGGGGAAAAACAAGGATAGCAAGCCAACAATCATTTTTCTTTCTACTGCAGACATCCTTTATTCCAAATCCCCTCACTATTTCCATCCCTTAAGTGAGTCCAACAACGTGCCATCCTTCAGCCAAGGCACTGGGGCATACAAACCCTGGTTGACAGACCAAGCCATCTGGGTTAAATCTCAGCACAGAAAAGAAAATAAATTTGACTTAGCTCTTCTCCCACTGGTCTGTCTCAGTGTGAAAGACCCATGTGGCTCCCTGAGTATCGAAACCCTAGCTGATCTTTCTTCCTTCACTTACCAGAACCTCCAACCAGCAATAAATTAATATATTGCTTCTGTCACCCAGGAACACAGCATATAGAGCTGAGCTGGAGGGAGCTATTTAATCACCAAATCTTTACTAAAGCTTCTGTGGAGAATTGGCTGTCTCTCCAAGGCCTACCTCTGGACGCCATTAAAATGAATTCAAATTTGGTGAGAATCCAGCTGACTGTTCTTAAGACTTTGTTATTTACGTGGATGGTTGGTTTTATTTGATGAGGAGGGGAGGTAATTTTTTGGTTATTGCTGTTCAGTAATACAAGTTTAAGAAATAAAATACTTTATTTATAAAGAAGACCACCTAGCCTACTAAGCCTAGAGTGACACTGTTCAATTCAGAAGCCACATGCCACACGTGACTATGGTGTGGGTGAAACGCAGCTAGACCAAACAGACATGTGCTGTAACTATAAAGTTTATGCCAAAGTTTGAAGACTTAGATCAGAAAAAAAATAATGTAAAACATCTCATTCATAATTCTTGTATTGATGGCATGCTGAAATGATAATATTTGGGATATATTGGGTTGAAGACAGTATATTGTTAAAATTAATTTCACTCATTTCTTTTTACTTTATAAGTGTGGCTACTAATTTTAAATTACATATGCCATGCATATTTTATTTTTATTAAAGGGTGCTACTATAAAAAAGATTAATGTTGGGGCGCCTGGGTGGCTCAGTGGGTTAAAGCCTCTGCCTTCGGCTCAAATCATGATCCCAGGGTCCTGGGATTGAGCCCCACATCGGGCTCTCCGCTCAGTGGGAAGCCTGCTTCCCCCGCCCCCCACGCCGCCTGCCTCTCTGCCTACTTGTGATCTCTGTCTGTCAAATAAATAAATAAAATCTTAAAAAAAAAAAAAAAGATTAATGTTCACTAAGTGAGTAACTATTTGTGACTACTCAACCTGGAGCATCCTAGATAGAAATGTCCATACAAGAAACATCTTTATCCTAAATGAACAACTGTATCGTGTTTGCTATTATGTCTCGATTGGGGGTTCCTATGTGACCTTACTCTTCATGTTCTCTGTTCTTGGAGACTTAATATATATGGCATGTCTCCCCTTCCAGCTGTCCCACATTCTGCCCATTGTTATCCCTGTTCTGCTGTTCCTGCAGGAATGACTATGTAGCCATTTGGGGCTTCATAGTATCTCTGTTGGAGCAGTCAAACCAGGAAACTAAGTACTGTAAGAGGAACTGTAGGAGTGTCACTGAGTCCCCTAATGAAAAGGCAAAGGCTCTTACCCCTCTGAAGTCAGGTATGCTTCTCCCACCTGGGATCCTAGTAACTTTCAAAAAATTTTTGAGAGAAGAAAAAAATTCTTAGCTAAAAGACACAAATAGCAAACTTGCTGATTCTTAGATAAAGAGGCTAAATAGACCCCCTAGAGAATAGAGCCACTGATCCCACCTAGATGGGTAAAGCCCATACATAGTTAGGCCACTAAGCCTTCCCCTCTGGCTAAATGGCTAATTATTTCTGATAACGGTGGTCTCTACTAACCCCTCACCTGCCCTACAGCAGAGCAGATCTATCAAGTGAGGAGGCTAGTAATTACGGATGATTCTTGCAAACACTCATTATCTAGGCTCCGGGGTCCTTAGGAGACAGATGCAAGTTATAAGGGGATCAACTCTTAACAATGCCAAAAGGAAGCTGCAGTCATCTGAAAAGCAAAATGTGATGACTGTTAATTTCTAAAACTAAATTCAAAGAGTATTAAAAGTAAAACTCCGCTATTTTACCATTACATACATCTTCTGACATCTGAGAATTGTTCCTTGCCTTCCTTTCTCTCCCTATTAGCAGCTGTGACTGCAGCTGAGACCTCTGCCTCTAGAACATGCTTATACCTTTTTGCCTCCGAATCTCCTTCCAGACTCGTTTTTCATAGACAAGTGCTGTGTCATCTGCTGAATTCCCCATAGCTCCTTGAACACTGGCAGCTCAGAGAATGTACAAGATATATACAGATAGATTGGTTACTTTTTATCTTCAGCCATATTGGTACCTTCTCTTTACAGCTAAAATCCTCAAACATTTCACTAGACTGAAGTTTGATGAACCAAACAAATCATCAATTACAGTTAATATGCAACTTCAAGGCCACATGCAAACACTCTGTGAATGTTAAATTGTGTTATCATGGACAGCAGAGACTTCTTGTTCTCAAAGACGATTCTGATGCTACTAAGATTTCAGTATAGAATTTATTGTAGGCTACAGGAATATTATAAGGGGAAAATGCAGAGAATATTAATTCAATTGTGAAATCACCTTGTTGACTATTCCAAGACTCTCAAAAACACTCTCATTTTCCTTCATGAAAGAAAGTTTATAGAGAGTCATGATGGACAGAACGGTGGAGGCTTCCCTTTTGAAGACATAACTGGGGTTTAATTTTGGAGAGAGGAAACCAGATTTCAAAAGACAGACTCTCCTGGAACGTCACCAATTGGCAACAGACAAAAATGTGAGGTTTTGATATTTCGCACTCCAGCTGGGAGTTTTGTTGTTTTTCTTTTTACGTTTTCTGAATGTACTTCTCCTAAGATAAAATCCCAAATTCTACCCCTGGATAATCTGAAAAAGAGATTCCTTTGATCCCATCAGCGTTGTCTTGACTTTTGAGAAGAAAAAAAAGTGAAGAAAGTTGCAAAATATTTAAATCCTATATATATAGTAAATCCTTTTTGTAAACATTATTTCAAGAAACAGCAGCTAACAACAACAATAAAAGTATACAAGAAAAAAATAGGAGTCAAATGAAAAATACAGACATATAAAGCTGTATATTATCATATGGAAAATCTTTTTCATAGGAGCATCTTAAGAAGGCTTTACTCTCAATATGAGTCTGGAGTCCTCTCATCACTGGGCACCTGACTGATGTCATGCCATCAGGGTTTGGAGGGTTTGGGGTGGGTTTTGCCTTAACTTGCAAACACTCAAAGAATACTTCATTTCTCAAAGCTTTAAAAATATATTTATCTTTTGAAACGAAGGCCCACACAGACATGCACAAACACAAAGTTCTGTATATTATCAAAAGAACAGTGGCATCTTTATTGCCATGGTCTTGATGTTTAATAACTTACAACCCATCTGCATCTTTAAATCCACATGCATTCATTACAAAAATTCCAAGAAACCTCTTCATAAAGACTCTATTACTGCATGGTTTCCACTATAAAACAGAGGAGCACTTTGTAGTATTCTTGCACTTTTCATGCAAGAGTAGGAAAACTCTTTTATGATTCCTTTGTTTTCCTCCAGATACCCATGGAGGAGGCTCAAGGGTATATTCATTTTCTTGGAACTCTCGTCCAGAAAAACGTAAAGAGAGTGATACTGTGAAGTTGAGGCTAAGCACCACTTTCTTGAGTTACAAAACTTTTTTTTAAATGTTGATTGGTTGAAAATGTTAAGTTTTAATTCCATCTTAACATTATTCCTAGTGAAATATTTCTTATCCCCTTTACCACTACCCTGTCTTTAGACAAAAAACACTCTTCACCAACCTGTTATCCTTGACCCTACACAGTCACTAAAAACAAAACAGGAATTTAAATGCTTCTCATGTAGGACTGGGGTAATCTCAGCTTACCCAAAACATCAGGGTTTTGGTATAACTTGAAAGGCATCAGGCAGCCTAACTACCTGAGCCATAAATGGATCCCCAAATAAGAGTTATAATAGACAAGATGTGACTACAGTCAAATATCCTGATAAGTGTCCTTAGTATATGAAGTGTCCTTCAGAAGAAAATAAGAGGAGAGGAGGGAATGGTGAGGGAGGTGGGGGGAAGGGAAAGGTGGGGGGAGAAAAGAAAAGGATATAAAAGAAATCTCCCAATATTAACACATTTTTAGCAACTATTAAGTTGATGGGACACATTTTGGTCACTGCTAATCCTTAAAAATATCAGACTCAAAACTGTACTGTGACTTAGAGCAAAGTTTGTATGCCTACAAACTAATTATTTTCCACTTTGACTTCTTTTGTGAACATGCTAAGCAATTATTCCATAATTTGCCAAGCAAAATAATTTCATTGCCCATCAAGAAGAGACTAAAAAGGAAAAAAATAATGTGTGTTTAAAATATATATATATATATAATATACATCTTATCCTTTTTTATTTTCTAGGTAAAATTTAAGAACAGCTAGCATATCTGAGGTTAGCCATTTTGTATTTGCATTATAAATATTCATTGATCCAGATGGATGTTTGTGGTTATCATATTAATAAAATTAAAAAGAAAAAAACAAAAAAAACCTTGAGTTACCTTTATCTTTCAGAAAATAAACTCGTATATTTCCACATCATTCTCACTGCCCTTTCTTCCAACTTCTACAAAATGGATCAAGGGAGAGCACTCAACCCAATCTCAAACAGGATATTTAAAATCAGGTTGGGGAGGTGGTGAAAAACAGAGTAAGGTCTGGTGGATGGGGAGATGGGTTAAATGAGTGATGGGTATTAAGGAGGGCACTTGTTATGATGAGCACTGGGTGTTATATATAAGTGATGAATCACTAAATTATTGCTAATTTAAGCTAATGTTACTTTATTACTAATAGATATTACTAATATAATATGCAATATAGTAACTAATTTTACTATAATGAAACTAATATTACTATATGTTAAGTAACTGGAATTTAAATAAAAACTTGAAACTTAAAAAAAAAAAAAAAAAAAAAAGAATAGGGCCAGAAGGTTTGAGTCTAGGGATTCACTGGGCATTAAGGCTTTAAGAAGTCTACATGATTTCCTTGATTTGAAGCAAGAATAAATGAAACTTAATAAATTGTAGGAGGATTTGGGGAGAGGGCAGGGAGCACAGATAGAATGAGAGAGGAAAAAACCAACAATGTAGACCACAAGCATGTTTTCAGGAGAAGCTGATGGTCTGAAGGACACATTGAGAAACACTGTCAACAGCGACTATTTTTCAGCTTATTCAACCTCTTTATTTTTATCATTGCTTCATTTACAACAAAGTTTTGCTAATAAAGATATTCTACACCTGAGAAAAACACGGAAATCTCCCCCAATCCATTCTGAAAATTTCAAATAAACATTTCTGATGTTCTCTACCAAGGGTTGTCTTACCCTTGCATCCAACAGATACAAGCACCAATGCTGTACTAGGCATGGTGCTGGGCAATGGGGACTTAAAGACCAAAAAAAAGGCAGAATTCCAGACACCTACAGTCTAATGGGAAGAGATAAGGAAGTAAACAATACATTAAAACACAATGGGACAAATATATGTTAAGTCCTATTTAACTTCCACATACTAGCTGATAAGCAAAACCAAAAATAGAGTAGAGCAAGGGCTCCATTTTGAGATAGAAAACCAAGATATTGCTATCCCTGTCAAGACCATGACCCCTTTTCCTACTGAAGGCCAAGAAAATATAAGCCACCCAGGCCCTGATTTCTTAGTTCAGGCACTTTAATCCAAAAGCCATGAAAAACAGCAATTTTCCTGTGGTCAAATAAAAAAGTCTAAAAGAATAGTTCAGTGTCTCCTGCCCTAGATCTCAGGGGTATGGTGATCCTCTCTGTGCAGGTGTTTTTCTCATGTAACAAGTCTTCCCTATACCTGCTTTTGGATCCTGGAACCTAACAAAAATAAAGTGTTTCTGTAAGGTAATACAAGCCTAGGTAGGAGAAAGAAACTCATTTATCTTAATAACAAGGGGAAGTGCTAGCAGAAAACTAATATTTGCAACTCAAATCCTCTACCCTAAGGTAATCTTCTTCTCCCTCCTCTGCACTAAGGACCCAAAGCCCTTACCTCACTCCTGCCCCAACCCCCAGGAAAGCAAAAAATGACAACCCTCCCCTTACACTAGACACAAAGTTAGACAGGAAGGAGGTGGGAAGAAAGGAAAAATAAAGGAGCTGAGCACTGAAGAGTTATAAGGCAAGGAAAGAGGCAGAGAGACCATAAGGGAAAGGGAATAAAACAGTCTTATTATCCATGTGGTTGACTATATGATGTGTCCCAAGTATTTAAGACTAAAGACTCAGAGGCAGAGTTCAGAAACAAGTTGAACTTTGCAATCTTTACCACCCTAAAGACCTGGAAAGAAATAGAATATAGAACTTGGATTTGAAATAATTAAAAGTGTTTCTAGATTCCATGTGTTAGGTTAACTAGCTAACCATGGACTCTGTTATTAACTATAGTACCTCTTCTTTCTAGAATAAGGAACATTCATTAGATATTTTAGCAGTGACATCTAACAGCCTTTGGCCTCTTCTTTAATCCAAGAGAATTTTGCAATAACTTACTTCCTCTGCATGTGCTATTCCAGAATCCATCAAATAATATGTTGAGGACACATCCAAACTCAGAATTCTCAAATAAGAGAATTCTGGGCTTAGTCCAAGAGGTATTAAAACTATTTAACAGAGCTCCTGTGGGCATCTGGAGCAAATCTACTGTTGGAAGAGGGCCAAGAGAACCCTGTTGAGCATTATCATGATTACTAGGCTCTCATTTTTAATTTGACCTATTAAATTAACTCCTGGTCTCCATGTTGCCACCTTTGGCAACTATTTTGCCTTGATTTCATCTAAATTCTAAAAAGTCAAGGACTCTCCTTCTGAAAGTCATGAAAATGCTTATGCTCATGATCAATCTCCATGGGAACCATAACTAAGGCAGGTCAAGCCTAGGTTCATCTGACCCCCACCTCCGTATTCTTTGCAAATATAAGTAAGAGAGCAATATCTTCCTTAGTCCTCACTATTGTGAGTGGCTGGGGTAGAACCCTCCACACTCCTTCCCTTCTCAGCTCAATCCTTCCTTTAGTTTGTATTTGAATAGAAATAAAGATCCAAAGATAAAGACCCAAGACAGAAATCTTCTGCCATTTAGTATGGAAACTACCTCTCTTCTTGCCCTACTTTCTTCTATTTTTGCCTTCTCCAGTTTTTATCCATTCCTCTTCCAGGCATATAATCCTATGCCAGATATATAATATGTTCAATCATTAGCACTGAGGGAAGACCTTGGTAGTTGACTTGGTAGTTGCCTCCGTAGACAGGAAAGCCCTAGATACTTCATCTTTACTGAACACCAGGTTTTACTCAACTCTCCAGAGTGGAGCAAGGGCAAAATATAAGGATATAAAAGGTGGTATGAAGGAGAGAGAAATAATTGACCTATCAGTGGGGTTCTTTGGGTTACAAGTGACACAAAATCTAACCTCAACTGGCCTAAACAAAAGAAGAGAAAGGGGGTATTTTATGGGCTCACAAAAGATCCTACTGAATCTTGTTTACTGGAGAAGCTCAGTTCATCACAATATCTTTGGGTCCCTCTTTCCTGCTCCTCTTACTTTGGATGGGCTCCAAAATTTGACTCCACAGGATGGTTCCTAGGAATTTCATGCCCATATCATCACAACCCCTAATTCAATAAAAAGAAAATCTCCTTCCCCAATAGCTCAATCAGCAGTGCCACCATTGAACTTCATTTGACTTTGGCCCACTTTTGATCATATGCTCATACTTGATCAATGGCTACAGCCAACGGCATGAACTACACAGATTAGCTCTGCCTAAGTCACATGCTCTACTACCTTAGGCCTGGGGATAAAGGAGCCTCACATGAAGCACACAGACTGAAATTGTAAAAGAGTGCCATTAAAGTAAATTTGTGTCCCTAAGAAAGGTGTGCAGGTGGTGAGTGGAAAAGTTAATAAGCATTCGTTATGCTTCTCCAACTCTTCAGGGATGAGCAAGAAATACTTCATAGAGGAAACTGGAAGAAATTTTTAATCTAAGTTGTAAGTATCAGTAGGAATTTAATAGGCCAAAGAAGGCTGGGACAGGAGAAGACAGGCCATCCAAAGTTAGGAGAACATCATACACAAATGCAATTAATAGGTAAAAGGTTATGATCATTTCCAGGAAATTCAAGTAAGCTCTGTATGAATGTGCCTATGGAAGTCTGTGATAATTGTGGCTATAAAGTAGGTTAATTATGTTGGGCTTTTTATGCTATACCCAGGAATTTAGGGTTTTATTCTTCATGAAGAAAGGGGGGAACTGACATAGACACATTAAGCCAGCAAGTGAGCTCTTGAACAAGATAGATGTTGCATTGGATGGATAAGACCAGGGCTATGAGAATATAGTGGACCCTTAGTCAAAAATATCTCATATCTCCTGAACCAAGGTCATTGTCCATGGAGAGTAAGAGGTTGGGCTAATTAATTTTTTTAAAAAAGGTAGGAAATTCTGATTTTTGATAACAGGGATGAACTCTGAGGGCATTATGCTAAGGATATTAAGTCAGAAAAAGAAATACTGTATGATCTCACTCATATGTAGAATATAGAAAAAACTGAACTCATAGAAACAGAACAGATTAGTGGTTGCTTGAGGTGGGGGGGGTAAAGGGTGAGGGAAATGGGTGAAGGTAGTCAAAAGGTACAGACTTCCAGATATAAGATAAATAAGTTTTGGGGAAGTAACGTACAGCATGATGACTATAGTTAACAATCAGATACTGTATTTTTGAAAGTTGCTTGGAGAGTAGATCCTTAAAAGTTCTCACCACAAGAGAAAAAGAGTATAACTGTGTCAGTGATGAAAGTTAACCCACTGTGGTGATCATTTCACAATAGACACATATTTCAAATTATTATGTTGTATATCTTAAACCAATATGGTATTATATGTCAATTACATCTCAGTGAAACTGAGAAGAAAAAAAGGTGGGGATCGACTCAATAAACATCTAAGCCTGATGGGCTTGGTGACTGATTAGATGTGGGAGATGCAGGAGAAAGAGGTTTTCTGCTCAGGTTTCTGGCTTGGAGTGGTGTATAAAATGGAATGCAGATTCACTAAAATTCTGAATCCATGAGGACTGGCTATGACATCACCATTAAACTTCGGGTCTAACATTCCAACTCAGGTTTTCAATAAAAATATATGTCAGTTATTTTAGCTACTTTCAATATTTATAGAGGGTTTTATGTGACAAATCTTTCCATTCACAAATTTGTCCTGCAGCACCTCCAAACTACCCACACCCCCACCAACACTGCATCTGTTCTATGTGGGTTATTTATGATGCAGCTGTTTTAGCAGTTGGGATCCTTGTGCTATTCTATCACAACACAAAACAAACAACTCCTCTCCACCATCTTGGCTCCGTTGGATTTCCAGCTTGATAAACTAGCATACTGAGGAAGAGTCCTTATCATCCTTATGAGTCCATAAATAACATAGCTAGGATCATTCTTGAAGCAATGAAATTCTCATGGTGACATTTTATCTCTGAAAAGTGAGTTTTTAGTGGTGACAGAGTCCATCTGAAACAACCCTGGTATTTATTTACATATTTTTGTGTTTGTGAAAAATATCCCTGCAGGATATCCTCTTTAAGCTTTGCAGCTGTTGATAATGGGTGCCTGCCCAAGTGTGGATTTATTTTACAAACACATTTATCATCTATCAAACATATTGGCTGGCAAAGGTTTTGTATATTCCATGACTTATAACATTCTTGTTCCTAACTATTCTGAAACACATATTGTTCTTCCTCACCCTTCAAGAAAGTACTGAAAGGCTGACTTTGTCTGAGATGTGATAGGATTAAACTGCACTTATGCTGAATCCACAGTGTGTATAGAGCATAAAGCTGTTTTCTAGATGAATCAGCTGGTTCTTTGTGCTTTACAAGCCAGTAAAGGCATTCGTTAATGAAAATGTAAGAAAACAGCTCATGTAACCAACACTAGACATCAAAGAAAGGAAAATAAAGGAGAAAAAAGAGAGCACAAGACAGATATGTCATTTTCCAGAGATAGTACTTATCACACTCACTCTAGAACCTAAATTAGAAACCATATTTCTAGGAAGATGGGCAAATGCATGCCCTAATTTTTAAGTCAAGGAGGAAGCTTGCAGGATGCTACATTAACTCCTGGCTTCAAGTCATTGCCATCAGGAGAGACCAGGGAATGGAATTCAGGATGTCTGACTGTTCCGGACAGCTTCCTTTTGAACCAACGAATCCAGGTGAAACTGGACCCATCCCATATTGGACAGACTTATTTTGGCTCAAAATATCATGCCCAGAGCCAAATTAGGACCAACCTGGACTGTAAGTGAGTGGGAAATACTACTAAGCTATTACTGCTGGCATTCATTCCTTAGCTAAAACTCACTCCAGCTGGACAGGAAACCGTGGGTTGGAGCTTTGCTGTTACTTTTGACTTTTTGCTCTTCTGGAAGCATGAGAAACTCTCCATTTCTTCCAAAATAGATGAAGAGAATTCAAGTTCTCTATTTAATTTCTTGTTGGTTTCACTGATCTTTCTACCCTATTTCCTGTTTCATGATGTTTGCCCTATCACTCATTTTTCCATTTCCTTTGTTGTATTCCTTCTCTATTCTTTTTGTCTTTTTCAAGTTCTACACTTTCTCTCTTCTCTACCCAATTCACTGCTTCCAAGACTTTCTTTCATTTGAGGTATTAATACTTTGCTCCAGAAATTTAGGTCAACCTGAAAAGTTACAACAGATAGATAGAGAAAAAATAAGTAAAATTGAGAAAGTCATTAGATAGAATAGAGAGAATTCCTTAAAGTCTGATCTAGATATTACAAGATACTGTATTGGCATAAACTACACAGCTTAGAAAAACTATAATCAGACTCATTCTTTCAGGTTCATATTTCCTCAATACTTTAGTCAGAAAAGTATACCAAGTCAACGGCTCTCTTATTCCAAGACCAGCAGGTGTTAATGCAACAGCAGGGCCCCATTAAGCTGCCTCTGGGTGATTTGAGGCATAGTGCCAGGACTCTTCACCCTCTGCCAAGCCCCAAAATCCCACCTTACTATCAATCATTGATAAGATAACAAAGCACGGAAGTTTCTCCAGAGTCTGGTGAGAACTCACCTATGTTTCCTCTGAACCTTGAGTAAGTGGTTCTTTAACCAAGTTAAATAGTTGATGTTTTGTGCACAGAAAAGATAAGTTGCAAGATAGGTCTTTCAAATGGTGGGGGAAGGGGCTTTGGGGTAGTAGGACTCTTTTGGTTGCAAGTGACAGAAATGCAATTTGAACTAGCAAAACTGAAGGGGGTGAATCTGTTAGTTCACAAAATCCAAGGAAGAGTTGAAGGACCAAACTAAGAGAAAGGCAAGGATCCAGCTTTACTTTGGAGCACTTGGAACCAGAAACGCAAATCCTGGTTCCATCTCATTTCTGCTTCTCTCTATATGGCAAGGACATTACTACTAGGAAGCAAAGACTCCAAGAGCACTCCTGAGCTGTACAACCCATCATTGGAATCTCCAGAGAGGGGCTGACTATATTCCTCATTCCAGTTTGAAAAGTTCCCAGGGAAGGAGTCTTACTGGCCCAGACTCAGGCAGTGCTAACTCTGGATTAATCAGTCATGGCCATTGGGGCCATAGTACAAATAATAAAAGATCCTAGCAGCTATCATTGGAGCCACACAATGAGAGTAAGAGGAGTAGACGTTCTCAAGGGAGTCCTATTCTCAGACAATAAGGATGTACAGGACAAACAGAATACTGAGGGCCTACTGCACACAGACCCTGAATGATAAGCATAGCAACAAACAGTACCAAAGAGACCAGACCAGAAGGGCCCTGAGGCACTGATATTCTATCCCAGAAGTGGAGGGGTGGGGAACAAGCTGTGCCTTTATCAAAATTCTATAAAACACTATTCTTATCCTTGGCTTCCTAGCCGCAGAGGTTACTAGACCCAAAATAGTAGACATACAGAGCCCTGGAGCATCCAAGCTACAAAGTATAAACAGTCTAAAATCATCTCTCTTATGTGAATAACAAAATATATATACTGATCTCCACCCCCAGTTCCTGAGCTCCTAAAACCCTTGTAATTTCCTAAGTGATAAGAGCACTAGAAGCATCTTTTGTTCTAATATTTGGTCCTTGACCCTGATTCCTGACACAGAGCTCCTAAATCCTTAGGAATTACCTGGGTGATAGGAATGTCTTTTGTTCTAATGAGGTGATTCTTGGTGGGCTCCTGGATTGGGGCAGAAAGACCAAATTATGATTAGAAGCTTGGAATTTTCAGCCTCACACCCCATTCTCCAAGGAGAGGAGAAGTACTAGAAATTGAGCTAATGATCAATCATGCCTATATGGTGAAGTCTCCATAAAAATCTCAAAAGTATGATATCACCTCACACCAGTCAGAAGGGCTAAAATTAACAAGTCAGGAAATGACAGATGCGGGCGAGGATGTGGGGAAAGGGGAACCCTCCTACACTGTTGGGGGGAATGCAAGCTGGTGCAACCACTCTGGAAAACAGCATGGAGGTTCCTCAAAAAGTTGAAAATAGAGCTACCCTATGACCCAGAAATCGCACTACTGGGTATTTACCCTAAAGATTCAAATGTAGTGATCCAAAGGGGCAGGTGCACCTGAATGTTTATAGCAGCAATGTCCACAATAGCCAAAGTATGGAAAGAACCTAGATGTCCATCAACAGATGAATGGATAAAGAAGAGGTGGTATATATGGAATATATACCAATGGAATACTATGCAGCCATCAAAAGAAATCTTGCCATTTGCAATGATGTGGATGGAACTAGAGGGTATTATGCTTAGCGAAATAAGTCAATCAGAGAAAGACAACTATCATATGATCTCCCTGATATAAGGAAGTGGAGATGCAACATGGGGGGCTTGGGGGGTAGGAAA
Source organism: Martes martes (assembly GCF_963455335.1). Taxonomy (NCBI): domain Eukaryota; kingdom Metazoa; phylum Chordata; class Mammalia; order Carnivora; family Mustelidae; genus Martes; species Martes martes. Next base: position 104,303,408 of record NC_137894.1, on the reverse strand, counting down.
AGAATAAATGAAACAAGATGGGATCGGGAGGGAGACAAACCATAAGAGACTCACAAAACAAACTGAGGGTTGCCAGGGGGAGGGGTCCACGGAGAGGGTGGTGGAGTTATGGACATTGGGGAGGGTATGTGCTATGGTGAGTGCTGTGAAGTGTGTAAATCTGGTGATTCACAGACCTATACCCCTGGGGCTAATAATACATTATATGTTAATTTAAAAAATAATTTAAAAATTAAAAATTTTTAAAAAACACACAAAGAAAGATACAAAAAAACTCTCAAAAGTATGGGATTCAAAGAGCTTCCCAGTTGGTGAACACAGCCATGGACCAAAGGGTGGCACACTCCAACTCCATGGAGACAGAAGCTCCTGTGCTCAGGACCCATCCAGACCTCCCCCTACGTATGTTTCATCTGGCTGTTCATATGTATATTTTATGATATCTTTCATTATATAATAAACTGGTAAACATAAGAAAATATTTTCCTGAATTTTGTGAGCTATTCTAGGAAATTATCAAATCCACAGAGGGGATCAAGGGAACCTCTGATTTACAGCCAACTTAGACAGATGTTGTGGGTAACCTGGAGACCTACTACTTGTAATTGATTCTGAAGTGGGGGGGGAGTCTTGGGGGACTGAGTGGGTTCTTAGCCTGCAGGGTCTGCACTAACCCCAGTTAGTGTCGAAACTGAATTGTAGGACCCCCAGCTGGTGTCACAGGGAATTGCTTAGTGGGGGGGAAGGGAGGAACACTGCATCTGATTTCAGATATGTTGTAAGTGTAGTGGTGGTGTGAGAGTAAAGGAGAAACACACAGAAGTGTTTTTCTATCTCATGTAGTTATCTTAGGTACCCTTAATGAAACTAGACGGCAAATACTATACCAGGGTAGGATCGAATGCATGGGGTGGTCCCTTAAGAAGCAGCACTTCCATCTCTAAGATGATACCAAAACTGGTATCAAATGTCTTCTTCAAAGTGGAGGCAAACTGCAGACATATCAGAAACTTTTAAAACCCTGCTCACCTACTAACCACCTTGTTTTTAGGGGAATAAAAACTGAAGTGATTTCCGTAATTCTAGAAAATGTCTTTAGAAGTATAGCATCATGAAAGACCTGGAACTATTGAAAGGATAAAATTGAGAGTACCTGTAAAAGAACTTCGAGCAAATATGAGAAGTTTCGCATTATTACTACTTTATTATGAATCTGTGTCCATTCTCCTGGCCTCTTATTTTTTAGAGCACTGTCTACCTGCCTTTCAGGAGTTAATGCTGAAGCTGGCGTTAAATCCCCCTCTGTAGTGGGGTGGGTAAGATGTTTGTCAGGTTTATATCTATGAGGAATTATGCTTGAGGTTATCATGCAGTCAAATAAACTTTTTTTCTTATGGAATACATGGAAAAAGCTCCAGAGGACTGGAGAGGCCCTGTTTTTTATTGAACAAAGTGATTTTGTTCTGAGGTTAAGTCTGTATGACCCAAAGTACAGGCTGGTATGCAAAGAGTCATGCATTGATTTAAACAATAATAAATTGTGGTTCAGAATGCAGGGGAAAGTCTGTTCCCTCAAGGACATTGAAGACCATACAATTTCACTGCTGTGATTTCAAAATAAACCTTACACTTGTTAAGTTTTGGATTTGTAGCAAATACTAGGAACTTTTAAAAAGGATACTTAATCCAGACTTATAATGCTTATGAACTAGCTTTTAATAAGTAGAACATAAATCATTATAAATAGTCAATAAAATTCAGAACTCAACAGTCAAATAATAAATTTTAAATCATAAAATCTGGCAAACACAATATAGTGACTTTAGTCCATGTTATCTAGGACTCAGGGGCCTTCTAGCAAGGTGATTTAGGAATGGGCTCATCCATGCAAAATCCATGGGACCTATGGAAGCTGGTGTGTTTTTTAAGAGGTAAAAATGAGTTATATCTGTGTCTGGTACATGGAAGTTATTCATAATTATTTATTGAATTAATCAGTTAATTGCTATGGAATGGTTAAGTTGGTTGAACAGGTAAGATCATCACTAACTTCTATCAGCAAGAAGGGGAAATTCAGTACCATTCATTCCTAGGTGGCAGGTTACCAACATGGTCTCTGGGGATGCCAAGCTATGTATGCCATGGTCCTTGCTTTCCAGAAGCCACCACCACATATAGTAGGGCACCATCAGTCCACTGCCTCACTACTATTCTCTGCTACCCCAGTGAAGCAGCCTTGGAGGTTATGAATCAGTAGGCTCCTCTCACTAAGACCCACTGAGCCCCTGGGCCCCAGGGTATCTTTCTCTAGGCATCTGTGCTATCTGACTGTTCTATTGGTGGAGTGACCCTCAAACGAGGACCTGAATATGCAGGGAATGACACCCCCAGAGAAGGTTATCTGTGACAGCCGGTTCATCCCAGATCCCTTTAAGCCTCTGGTTTAATGATAATAGTAACAACAACCCACTAACAATAAAAATAATTCCTTACATTGCTCTGGAGCTTTCCATTCAGACAGCAAGGTACTATTGGCTTGCAATAAGAGATTACACACCTTGAACAATATACAGAGAACCGCCATAATGAGAAGAATGTTCCAAGTGTAAATGGCGGCCCATTAACAAAAACAAAACAAAATAAAACAAAACAAAGAAACAATGAGTCATGGGAAGAAAGATAAAAACAAAATCTGGAGGTCCCAGAGCTAGTCCTTTGTGCCACCAACTAGCTATGTTAATGTTAGCATTATCTCTTAGCTTCTCAGTGCAGCAATTTTTTTTCTTCTAAGACATGAGGTTGGACTTTACTGTCTGCCTGGATTTTCAAACCAGCCTGACCCTCCGGTGTCACAGGTACCCAAATATAAGGCACATACCTGCCCATTCTTTGAAGCAAGGACCCTCCTTGTTTTCTTCCAGCTTGGTTCTCCTCTCTCTACTCCACTTCCAGTGCTGCTGCTGTCATTATGCAGTCAATGGTGCCCTTGACTCTCCTAAAAGGATAATGACTTCGGCTCACTCTTGAATACCACTCTCTCTTTGGGGCCCTGGTCTGTCACATTAACATCCCTGTTATGCCCACCTCATTCACTTTCAAGTGGGGGAAAGAGGAGGGTTCAGGCAATCATTTCTGAGTTCTCTTTCATTTCCAGGACTCTACAATTCCATCAGCAAAACAAAGCCTGAACAAATAAAGTTTTCTTTGGCCAAAATAAATCTCAGCTATGTTTGACCAGCATGAAGAATGGCAGGTTCATCTTCAGCAAAGAAGGCAGGGATTTTTTGGTCTTAGGTACAGAAGGAAATCTATCTTATTTTAGAAGGACATCTCTTTCCTCAGTTAAAACGAGTCAGTGTCATTATCTAAAAACTTCTTCATAGGCACTCAGCTTTGATTACTTCTATACTGGGAGGAAACTGTTATAAAATGGAACTATAACCTTGAAAGATTCTAACACCTGATGCAAAGCTGCCATTGCCACCCGGTTCTTGGAATTAAGGCACATTTATCAAGCTTATTTCTTGTAAATGTTTATTGACATGGAGCCTTTGATAGGAGTCAGTCTGGCTGATAGCTTTTTCCTGATAAATTCCACCTTGCTTTTGCTGCCAAGAGTTTTAATGGCAAAAATGGGGGGGGGGGGGGAAACGTTGTGTCTGTAGCAAGAGACAGACCCCTTGAGCTTGATCTCTCCTTGTCCCACTTTGCCTTCCCTTAATAAGAAGGAGGGGCAGCCATGCCAATGTCTTTTGGTGAGGAATAATTCACAAACTTGAAAGAAATTAGTATTTAAGAGTTTTATTATAAGGCTCCAAAAGAGAAGAAAACTAATATTTATTGAGCATCTACTAAGTGCCAGGCACTATTTCAATGACTTGAAAATTATCTCTTTAAAGTTATCTTTCATTCTCATGAAAACCTTATGAGATTGGTAATTCCATCTCTATTTCATGGATAAAAGAAGGCACCTCAGAGAGACATATTCAAATTCAAAATATGTGGTGGGGAGCTAGTATATTATCCCAAGTCTATAAACCGGGTTTTATTTAATTCTGATGTGTGTTGCAGACTTTCAACTTCAGTTCAACAAAGGATAATATGCATATGAAAAAACAAATCACAGAATCATACAATTTTAGACCTTGAAGAAACATTAGAGGTCACTTAGTGCCTCTAACCTCCCATGTTGTAGATAAGAAATCAGGCCCACAGTTAAAAGATCTACGCAAATTAAAATGGTTCTACCTGTGCAAACTGTGTAAGTCTTTCTTGATTGAAGTATTAGCAATTAAGATGCAGGCCTTTGTAGTTAATTAGAGAAGAAATGTCCAAAAGTCAGCACAAACAGTTCTATGTGCTTTCAAATAGCTGAGTTATTTGAAAAATCGTAGAAGTTTCAGGTACACAAAGGAAGTTCCAAACACAAAGTACTATGGGTGAAAGCTTTCCTGTTGAACCAAGGGCCTCCAAAGCATAGCTGTTTTTATCTCAGCATCCAAATTGGGTGAACAATTCCCTCTACAACGAAAAGCAGCAGTTAGTCTGTGTCTTCAAAACTAGGAATTCACTCCACATTGGGTCAACAGGTTAGCAGAAATAGTGGGAAACAAAACGGGAAGGAGAAAACGGGGAGAAAAAATAGAAAAGATGCATCCACTTACACAGTAGAAAACAAAATCAACTCCACATATTTCTCCATTGGTAAAGGAACACTTTTCCATACAAACGCACATATATTTGCATTTCTTGACCATGGGTCAGAGATTTGAACAGACTCGTCTGCCCAGAGAGAATTTAGTCTTAATCATCAAGCAGTTAGCCAATCTCAGTTTTATTTTACTGGGAAAGGCAGACTTTTAATAGATCTCTCTTCCCATAATGCAAAAGCTCTAGTGTAGCCAGACATCACCTACAATTTTAAAAAGCTTAAGAAGGACATTTACGTATTGGATTTTATAACCTTAAACTCCAAGGTCCAGAGACTTATGTAAATAACAATACTCAGGAAAGGGAACTTATCTTTTGAATTTGGGCTTGTGCAAAGCTTAGATACAAACAGTGCCTGTGAGAGGGATAAACATGATTCACAAGGGTTGTTTCATGTGGTTAATCCTCAGGCAGAAAGGGACTAAATTCCCCACAGATGCTTTTACCAACTATTTCTCCTAGGTCATACTTAATAGGTGTTAAGTATTACTAAGCATCTGATTGAGTTGTCTGTCTACTAATACTGGAAGACTATGGGCAAAAGTATCAGTGGCAAGATGATGAAACCAAAGTTGAAAACTGTCAAGGAACACTATTTAATGCTCTTAATTTGTATGCAATCAATTTACTGAAACACTGCTCTCATTGTAAATTAAATGAAATTGAAAAGATGAAGCCATCTCATGCTTGTTTGTAGTGCTTCAAACAGTAATGATATCTGTTAACCTACTTAACAGATCCTCACTTGGACATGAATTAAAGAGGCCAGCAAATGGAAAGGAAAAATTACACAATATAGACTAACACCATTAGTCCACGGTATGACACAAGTTTTCTCAAAAATGTTTGGTTACAACATGCAACAGCTTTCACCCCTTGACCAATATATGCTGATGCATTCACAATGATTCTTAACTGCCTGGCTCAAGATCCTTTATTCCATTTGTACTGAATAGGAAGCAAATCACCCGCTCCTGATGGTTAAAATAGGTCTGGGACTTGTCAGAAGACTGACAGTCTGGTCTCAACCACCCTCCCCCTAGGAAGTGCTGTCAGAATGACTAATGCAGAAAGTTGTGGCAAGATCAAATGTTCCCACATTTGAAACTTTCACAAAAGTTAAGCAAGATAACACTGTGAAAATACTATTTATTTTTGGAAAATTTCACCTGCTGTTATCTTACCCAGAAACATAATCTTTCTCATTTGAAAATAACAACAGTAACTCTACCCATTGCTAGCAGCCAGCTTGGGTCTCAGTTGCCTCTGGTTTTCACGGAAGAATTGAAAGGACATTAGGAAAAAGGTTGTTTGTCCGTTTGTTTGTTTGTTTGTTTAACTTAAGGGTTTTAATTTTTGCCCTTAAAAGTTACTGTTTATGTACTCCAGGGTTTCTCTACCTTAGTCCTATTGACATCTAGAGTTGGATAATTCTTTGTCACCAGGGCCGTTCTAGGCACTGTAAAATGTTTAGCCACATCGTCAGCTTCTTCCTTCTAGGTATCAGTAGCGCCATCTCCAAATCCCTCTCCAACGGAGTTGTGACAAACAAAAATGTCTTCAGATGTTTCCAAATGTCTCCCCATTAAGAACCACCAAATGTAAAAGTTTGGCTCAAGGATGTCTGTTTCACATAAGTACGTTCTACAACAAAGTAATGTGGCTGTCCAACATTACTCCAGGAAGCGGAGGCAGAGGGGCCATCGGCAGCAGCTACCTGTTGCAGGGCACTGACTGGCCAGCTTTGCTTACGGTCCAGTGTCGATGAATCCAGAGCTTACACCACTACTGCAATGGCCCCTTTGGGGACCTGAGTGTTTATGAACAAAAGGCTGGCCAAGAAAAGTCAAACTTTAATTCTAAAAATCACAAGCTCCTTAGCCACATTCAACCCTTTCTAAACCTCCACATCTGGGGAAAAAAAGACTACTTATCGTAATGCTTTCAATCACACCAGCCCTAAGGGGTAAATATAGTGTCAATGGCATTATCTTCTAATTAAAAAAAAAAGAATTAGAAAAATCATAGTGTTTAGAAAAACATTGTTAAAAGGAGATGTCTTCATTAAAAATTCTAGATATCCAAGTTTGCAAAACTTGTGGGCCACACGTAAGAGATCTGTCATTTTTTGGTCAAAAGGAAATTCCTTTTAAGAACAAAGTGAGGTGAGGTGCCTGGGTGGCTCAGTGGGTTAAAGCCTCTGCCTTCGGCCTGGGTCATGATCCCAGAGTCCTGGGATCGAGCCCTGCATCGGGCTCTCTGCTCCACGGGGAGCCTGCTTCCTCCTCTCTCTCTCTCTGCCTGCCTCTCTGCCTGCTTGTGATCTGTCTGTCAAGTTAATAAATAAAATATTAAAAAAAAAAAGAACAAAGTGAGGTAAACAGGTCACAGAAGTTCCTTTACCTTAGGTTGATGTCATTAAGATATGAAAGTATTCATTACCAAGGGTTTGTTGAGAAGTAATTGCTAGCCCTCACGTAGTGTTCTCAAGCAACTCAGACCAACCAGTCTCCACTTCTCACAGTCCAGGTTTTAAGGAAGACCCACTTTAGTGGGACACTGGGGTTTGTTGGGCATGGTTGCTTTGGCAGGGTTTTCTGGTTGCTTCCTCAGTATTCATCATCCTCTTTACTAATAAAACTCCTATTTTGCATGATGTGACAAGTTACCTAACATTTAAAAAAAAAAAAAAAACAACTATTTTTCCAAGCCTCCCTTGCCGGTGGGGTGGCAGTTTGACTCAGTTCTGGTCAATGAGAGTTAAGAGGAAATTATTACATGAGGCTTCCAGGAAAGCTCCTTAAAATGGAGGGAGGCTAAACTAACCATGCCTTTCCCTTTGCTCTTTTCTCTTTCTGCTTGGAACACAGATACCACACAGAGATGGAACAGCCATCTCATGACAATGAAGCAGCAAGCTTGTGCTAATGGCTGAGTAGAAAGACAGAAGGAAATTTGGTCCCTGTTGGAACCTCTCCATACCAACACTGGTGTATTAATTTTCTAGAGTTGCTGTAACAAATTATTATAAACTCAGGGGCTTAAAACAATGCAGATTTATTCTTTCACAGCTCTGGAGACTAGAAGTTGGAAATCAGGTAGTGCTGTGCACCCTTTGGGGGCTTTAGGGAAGAATCCATTCTTTGCCTCTTCCAGTTCCTGGTGCTGCCCCTGGGCTTCTGGCCACATCATTCCCATCTCCACCTCTGTAGTCCCTCTGCTGACTCCTCTTCTGTGTGTCTCCTCTCTCTCTGCTTTACTCTTCTAAGGGCACCTGGTATTAGATTTAGGTCCACCTGGGTAATACAGGATGATCTCAAGATATTTGATGATATCTGCAAAGACGCTTTTTCCAAATAATTTAACATTCTATTTCCAGGGATTTTGATGTTGGACATATCGTTTGGGGGACCACTCCTGGGAGGCCAGCCACTACACCTGGATTGCCCATCTCCAGACTTCGCATTTATCCTCTCCTCTCAAAAATGAAAGCCCTTATTAGTTTAAGTCACTGTTTTCCAGGACTTCTATAACCTATAGCCAACTACTCCCTAACTAATAGATTGCTTCATTCACTGAGGATGTTGGGAGGATTTCAGAGATGGATCCTGATAATAGTTTAAAGAACTGGGGTTCTGAATCTCTGCACTGACCCTTCTCCTTTAGAACCCTAGTCTACTTCTCAATGTGTAGACCCCAGAGTATCAGAATTACCTGGGGTAATAACCTGGGGTGCCCTGGTTTCTTGCCTTCGAAATGGTTTGCTGAATCAGAATCTTTGGGAATCTGCATCTTTAACAAGTCCTCGTGAAGGCTTTTATGTCCACTGAAGTCTGAGAACCACAGTACTTCCTGCCTTTTACAATGCTTCTCTATATATTGACTTGAATTTGAACAACCGGCCTTTATCACTCAGGGTAGATTGTCTATCTCAAATTCTGTTGGTTTTGAAGTTAAACTTGCTTGTGCCCCAATGATTACACTAAATCTGTGTTTCCTTACCAAAGAAAAAATTATCTTTGTTATATTGAGCCTTTACAGATTTCAAAAGCTACCTGATAACCCAGCCAGGACTCTTATTGTGGATGCTATATACAAATATGTTCTTTCTGAGCTACAAATTGCATCGCCAAAACACAGTTTAACATCAGAGCAGAGGGAAAGAGGCAGCGCCAATATGACAGGATCTTTGTTCCCACAGAGGGGCACCACATAATGGGTACAGGAAAAACAGAACTTCCCTCAGTCAGATTCATGACTCCACTGGGATTAATCAAATCCCCAGTTTGTGAGGGAATTTATCATATACTCCTTTGTCCATAACTCCTTCAATTCTTGCTTTTCAACTTCCCTCCAGAGAGCATGTATGTCATTTGGGATTAGGGGACAATTCCAAAGTGTGGCTCCAGACCATCCAATCACTGGTTCTAAGTCCTTCCTTAAGCCCCTGTAGTTCTGCCATTCACCAAGTGTTAAAGGAAGGCTGTTCCCCTTCATCACTGACTAAAAAGGGAGGAGAAACAATTATCTGAGGGATTGGGCTTTGAGCTGGGTTTGAACTTCTCAAGGATCAGCCGATACAAGAGTCAGAGGTTGAGCTCTGAGTCCCTGGGTTTCCCAATCCAAATTCAGGCTGCTGGTGATAGGAGAAGCAGAAGACTGAGGTCGAGCGGCTGCACTCACAGCCAACGGGCTGCACAGAAAAGGCTTTGTGCCAAGGAGACGCTGATCTGAATCACATTAAAGGTCAAAGAAAAGGATTGTTTTATTTCCTAGGAACTGAACCACCAGAACCACACCCCCCCTCCCAAATCCCTTCCAAATCCCTTAAACTCAGCTAGAAGCCAGCTCCAGATGGGGGAAGGGGCAGGGAGATTCTTCTGGTTTTAAAAGTGTGCTGTGACACATTAACCACTTCCCTGCTAAGAACCCTTGCAGTCTCCAGGGCTGAAACCCATGTGTGCTGTTCAAGGCGCCCAAGTGAACATTTGTACATTTGTTTCCCAATGTGTGCGGGGATTGTTCCTCTGCCAGGCCTCCCCACCCATCAGGGGACCTGCAAACCTACAGCGGAGAAACTGCCACACCTACTGATATTTCAAATATTGGCACCAGTTGAGAAGACAAGAGGCCGCCTTCCGTGGGGCCCCCCGGAGGCCCCTCCTCTGGTTGTCTGGTTTTTGTTTAGAGGGCACAGAGGGGGTTAACTCACTTTGGTCTCCCCGTGCTGCTTAGGCGTGCTAACAAAATGCTGCCAGAGCAACAAAGCTCCGTTCCCTTCCCAGCTGCAGCAGGCTCTGTGTTGAGACTGGTTTTAGCTCTAAAAATGGGCACATTTATCTATCAGAATCCTTTTCAGAATCCGACAGATGCCACCCTATTCAATAATGTCTTCCATCTCTGAATCCCAGTGGCCTTTCACACCTCTATTGTTTATGTGGCCTTTGGTGTAGGCTGCCTACCTTTGTATCAAAATATGTGTCTTGTCCCCTTCTCTAAGTTCCTAGAAGGCATGTGGTATAATCCTAAACACTGTTAATGAGAAACTACCTTTAACTGAATCCATGGAAGCTTAAAGCCTCATGTGTTTTCCATTTGGAGGCTGTCAGAGGACGTCATTAGAGTATGGGAAGTGAATGGACCAATTTTACACTTTGGGCCAAAGCATGACCCAAAGTTCCCTGACTGACTCAGCCAGAGACACAATGGTGGCTCCTTCCCCAAACTAGATTCAAAAACGAACCTTGAGGTCTAGATCTCTTGTGAAAACATGGGCTGTCACTCTAACTAACACCGAACTTCTAATATTATGAATCAGAAAGGATATGCAATGGCACTGAAGTAACTTTATTATGTTTAACAAGAGCATGTGTGATGGGAGATTTGGCATCAGTGCAGCTGCCTTCCTATTCAGAGGCAGAAAATGAGGATAAATAGGAAAATATTGGTTAGATAACGAAGGATAATAGAATCTTGGAATAAAATATCCAGTTGTCAGTAGGATATAATTACACCCATAAGTGAATTTCTTTGAGGTTACTTGCTCCTCAGAGATTAGATTGCAGTATGCCAAAGTCTCATTTTTCATGGTTCAGTCTTTGGGTCCTCCCCATCAGCAAAGGAAATTAAGGTCAAATGGCTTTTTTATAAAATAATTTATCTCCAGTTTCTAGGTTGTTCATTTAATAAGAATTTATTGAGTGCTAAATATGGATGGAACACAATCAATGCTAGGCACCTGTGGTAGCTTGTTTCCAAAGAAGCCCCTCCCCCCATGCCTCCTGGTGTCTACTCCCCTGTAGGGTCCCCTCCTCCTTAACCAGGGCTCTCAATTTTGAGACTCTGTGACTCCCTTCTGATCATCAGAATGCGGCCAAAGTGATGCTACATGATTGCTAAGCCTATGTCATAAGAAGCCTTGCAGCTTCTACCTTGATCTCTTTGGAGTACTTGCTCCGGGAGAAGCTAGCCCCCAGGTAAGAAGTTCATATACCTTGTGAGTGCCATGCTTTGAGAAAACCCAAGGTTGCCATGTGAAAAAGTCACACAAGAGAGGGAGAGAGAGAAAGCCCAGACAGCCCTTAGCTGTTCCAGCTGTCGCCTATGAGGAGTCAGAGAAGTGAGATAAGAAGCCATCTTGGATATCCAGCCCAGTCAGGCTTTCGAATGACTCTAGTCTCTTCCCCCATCTGGCTACAACTTCAAGAGACACCTCAAGGAACAATAGCCTAGCTCACTTGCTCTCTCTCTCTTTCTCTCTGTCTCTTTCACACATACACACACACACACCATGAGAGATAATAATAAATTGGTTGGTTGTTGTAAACCTCTAAGTTTCAGGATGGTTTGTTATGCAATAATAGATAATCAAATGAGACCCAAAGAAATGTTTTCTTTTTATTAAAAGTCAAAGCCCTTGCTTTTGGAGAACTTAGATTTTAAGTGAGGCAGCATCACACCCACAGAAAGCAACACAAATACCCTACAACATAACTCATCTGCAAATATAAAAACAATCTTTTCCAACTAAGGAATTGCTTCAGGAGGCCTGCAAGTGGGTTTGTGAAGAAAGTGGCATGAGCCTTGCCAGGGAAAGTAGGCAAACTAATCCTGGCAGTCAGTGAGGGGACAGCTGTCCCATCTAAAAAAAAGAGTAAAGATAGAGCCTAGAAACATGATGAATTGTAGAGCAGAAAAGTGAGCAGAGAAAAATGGCAAAACACACTGTAAAATGTTCAAATGCTCACATTAAAAATATAACCGAAAGAAATACAAATTCAAGCAAGACACCATTTTTCCATCATCAGACTGGCAAAGATCTTTTGAAAATTATAATATTCAGGCTTGTAGGGTTCAGTGAAACCTCTGTGCCTTTTTGGCTAGAGTATACTATAAATGTATCTAATCTTTCTACAGGGCAATATGCATTAATACCTTTAAAATAATCGTATCTTTGGCCTGTTACTGAATTTCTAGAAATTTAACCAGAGAAAATTCTTAGCCATTTATAAAAAAAAAATTATTGTGTTTCTTTTATAGATTTACTTATACTAGCATGAATTAAATACAATCCAAATGTCCAATGATAGGGAAAAGGTTAACTCTGTAATGGTATAACTACTGGTGATATTCGAAATATTTAACAACTGGTATGGCACAGACTCCAACCAATTGTAATTACAACCAACATGCCAACCAATCAAAATCAATAAACTAACCCATCAGATACACCAACCAGTTAGTAACCAACCACATTACCCAACAGGTAGATGTCAGCCTAGGGTCCTTCCATTTAACTGAAAATCATACAACTTTTAAAAACCATGTTTAATGACATCACATGGAAAGTTAAGTAGGAAAAAAAGAGAAAAGACCTCATTATAAAAGACCACATTTACAAATGTATGCATAGGAAAAAATGGAAGGAAAATACCAAAATATAGTGGCTGTCTTGAGTGGTGAGATAATCAGTCTTGACTGGTGGGATTACTGGTGACTCATTCATTTTCTTTCTTTGTACTTTCCTATTTTTCTCCAATCATCTATGATCAACATGGATTATTTTCACAAGTTATAGAAAAAAAAAATCACAGTATATAAAGGAAGAGAATAACTAATCAGAGAGCCATGGCTGGCTGATGTGTATGAAGTATGAGTTAGAGTGATTAGCAAAAATGAAGGGAAGTTACATTTGGGAATGGAGTGTGGGAAACAAGAGGAACTTGAGGATGAGAATGGACAAAGCATGGGGGTGCCTGGGTGGCTCAGTGGGTTAAGCCTCTGCCTTCGGCTCAGGTCATGATCTCAGGGTCCTGGGATGGAGCCCTGCATTGGGCTCTTTGCTCAGCGGGGAGCCTGCTTCCTCCTCTCTCTGCCTACTTGTGATTTCTCTCTCTCTCTCTGTCAAATAAATAAATAAAATCTTAAAAAAAAAAAAAAAAAGAATGGACAAAGCATGAACAGAAGGAATTCTAAGTGCTTGAATAAGGAAATCATGAGAGGAAACCAGTGTTGGATGCAGATGATTCTAACTGCTAGGAGGAAGTCTGGTGGAGAGAGGAGAGAAAAAGCAGACTAACTAGAGGGCTTCAACATCTCTGGCTGCTAAGCCATCATGTATGCACATACACAGTCCCGGTTTAGGTTTCTGTCACCCTGTCAAGATTTTGACTTGAGCAAAACATCTGCTCTGGTCATGCATCTTGAGTAACTCAACATCTATCTGATCAACAAATGAGGCTTTGGTATCTTCTTGCAGTTAAGTAGAAACTGGGAAACAGGAAAGAAGTAGAACACCAATACCAAAAAACAAGGTCAGGATTTTCACTTACCCCCCGGCAAAACAGCTCTGGATTACACAAGCCTGGGGTCAGATATCTAAAGGCATCCTTCCCTCTTTACTTGTATTTGGAAATAATTTCAAACTTAAAGAAAAATTTCAATTATAAGAATAGAAAAAAGAATACCCGTATGCCCTTTACCCAGGTTCACTTGTAATATTTGCCCATTTATTTTATCATTTGTTCTCTTTCTCTTTCCCTTTCTCCCTGTCTCTCTTATACATATGTAAAATATATATATATGTAAATATATATATGCAAAACATATGTAATTTGTAATTACTTAAGAGTAAGTTGTGTACATCATGTGTATTTTTCAAAGTTAGGATATTCTTTTATAAAACCATACTACGGTTGTCTATCAGCTTCAGCAATTTTAATACTGATGCTATAATTTTATATAATATATTGCCCATATTCCAATTTTGTCAGTTGATCTAATCATGTCCTTTGAAACACTGCTCTCCTCTAATTCCAGAGCCAGTCTAGAATCAGATACTGCTGTTACTAGGTCTCTTTAATCTCCTTTATTTTGAAACAAATTTATGCTACACACACACACACATACATACACACACACAGAGGCCTTCCCCCACATTCAAAAATCAGTTTCATTTGAATTACACACTTTCTAAATCAGTTTTGCCAAGAGATTTGCCCTCAATGGCACCCATGCTGTCGGATCTCTCTTACAGCAGATCTCCAGGAAATGTAAAGTCTGTCTAGGGAGTAGGTATAGTTTAGTTCTACCCTCCCAGTTGTTGTTTTTTGTTTGTTTGTTTGTTTGTTTGTTTTCTTTAGCCTTAAAAGGATTCATGGCTGGAAATTTTGTTCCAAATTAATATGAACTGACCATTTACTTAAAGAGAATATATTCTTCAATGCCTGACTGCAGAATGTGGTACAGAATTTTGTGTGGTGATGAATTACCAAATCAATTCACTGCCTTAAAATATTTTTCCAGGGACATGGCTCAGTCGGTTAAGTGTCTGCCTTCAGCTCAGGATGTGACCCCAGAGTCCTGGGTCTAGTCCTGCATCAGGCTCCTTGCTTAACCAAGAGCCTGCTTCTCACTCTGCCTCTGTCTGCCACTCCCTCTGCCTGCTGCACCCCGGCTTGCGCTTGCGCTCTCCCTCTGACAAATAAATAAATACATAAATCTTTAAAAAAAAATTTTTTTTATCCCTATCCCCTCCTCCACCTGTCTCCTTCTGAAGTCCCATGACCTTCTGACAGTCAGCCTGACCAAGAAAGCCCATTCCTCTTCAATTACTTTGATAAATGTAAGAGATGGCTGTGGTTGATAGGCACAAACTATAAAAGACTCCAGATGAGAACCTCTGATGGCTACAGTTTCCTTCTGAGCCTAGCCGGCAGGTACTAATCCCTATATATGCTGTAGTCAAACTGGGTGGGGGAACCTTGACTACTACACTGAAATCAATAGACGCACTGCAAACTGAAAAACCACACCTCTCCCAATGTCACGGTTTATTTGCATGCAATCCCAGTCAAATCAATATCGCCATCTTAATCAAGAGGGAATTACAGGCTTCAGCAGAGAGGTAACATTGTTAGTAATTACATCCGAGCTGTTTTTAGACACATTGCACGCTGAGCTGAAATGTTTAAACAGATAGGGGGCAGGGGGGACAGATACAAGGGAAAAAAAACACATGGCGAGAGTTTGAGGGCTGTTTGTGCCCAGGGTGGTGATTCAGAAGTCATTGTGTTCACATTCGAACTTTAGAATGGAAGTGCCAGACCCAGAACCTAAGGATCAAGGAAAGAAAACAGTGGCGGCATTGTGGATGTGAATAACATGAGTAGGGGGTGTTGTAATCTTAAGTGAAACTATCCAGACTTTTTTTCCCCCTTTAATCAAAATACACCATCTCTGTGCAGCCTTTCAAGGGGAAATTCCTGACACAGTTGCCGTGTAAGACACAGTGGGTTTACAGCTTGTCAGAGATACAATTTGGGAAGACAACCCCTCTGGCTGGCTGTGACGCGTTCAGCGTTCAGCGGGCTCCGTGGAAGCCCAGAGCACCACACCCCTGCTCAGGGCTTCCCGAAGCAAGTAGGAATCAAAGGAGGTGGGGATGGTGGGAGGGCAGATCCAGTGACATTCATTTGGACTTAAAATTTTGTAAATTCTTTTCATCCGTTTTTTTTTTCTCTCCTCTCTAATTGGTGTTCCAGGATTTGAGAAAGAGGACCTGCTAAATTAAGAAGTCTGTGGCTGAGGAAATGTGATTTTCTTAAATCCAAGTGCAGTTGGCATGGAAGCAGAAGAGGTAAAGTGGAGGAGCGGTGCTGTAGGTAAAGAAGAAAAAAGATTTCACAATTAACTCTAAAACGGCAGCTTGAGCCACGCTGGCCTCAGCTGGAAAGGGCTTTGTTTATATGCAAATGACTTCTTTAAAGGTGCTAGAAAATACTTCCTTTCCTGGAGGAGGTAATCTTGGTATCGCATCTATTCTACTCAGTTGGTTATCCTCCCTCCCACTTTTTTCTTGATATTTCTAAAGAAAATGTCAGCTTTAACTCCTATTAGAGATGATCACAGATTCCACATTAATCTATTTTTCACTGGTCAAATATTGTCCCACACATATTGTTTTACCCTCATAGCTATTTTGTAGTGGTGCCTTATTATCAGGCTCCCATGGGAACATAGTCAGCCAGGGCATTGAGAAGACAGCGATACTAAGACCCTCAGGACTGGCTTGGTGGCAACGGCAGTGAGCCACAGGAGGCTTCATCTGTGTCCCTGATTCTGGACATATCTGTGGGGCCAGAGCCCAGCCCACCTGGACAAGAAATACTTTTGTAGGCTGGTGCACCCCAAGTGTGGTGTGGGTGTGCTTGGAGTCCCCTTGGCAGCAGGCTATCTGAAAAAGGGAAGGATGTGCTTTGCCCATCATCCCTCTCTTCACAAAATAGAGCCGTAGCCCACCCTACCTAGAAAGAAGGCAAAGTAAGGGGCTCTAAGTTCCCGGGCACAGCCATATGCATCTTGAATTACTTCATGTCATTATAAATCTCTATCAGTGAAAAAGGTGCTCTTGAATGTTGCCAATCAAATCCCCCCTCCATAGGACTCCATCCCTCTGCACCTGGCATTCATTGCCCTTTCCCTCTGAGGAACCCTCCACAGCAAATACCCCATTACCAAATACTGCCAATTTTACATCTTAGAATTTCACACCTGCTTTGTCTGTCTGCTTTTCCCATTCCCACTATGCTGTTCTTCACCTGCCCACTCACCTGACCACTGCAAAAACTGCTGAGCTAGACTCCTTGCCTTTGGCCCCTAATCTTCAGCATGACCTTCATGCTGCCACTAGAGAGACAGACAGATGGGTGAGTGGCTAGAAAGAGAGAGAGATGGAGAGAGTCACCACTTTTCACCGTACAACCCAAAGCCTTTCAGTGGTGTATCCGGGCAGCGAGGTTCCGATAACACAATACCACAGACCAGGTGGCTTAAACCAGGGAAATGTAAATTCTCAGAGTTCCGAAGCCTCACGTCTAAGATGGAAGTGTCGGCAGTTTGGGTTTCTTCTGAGGCCTCTCTCCTCAGCTTGCAGACGGCCAACTTCTTGCCATGTCATGGTCACCCCCTCAGTTTACTACAGGTGTACGTGTTTGGTGTCCTTATAAGGGCACCAGTCATATTGGATTAAGGTTGACCCTGATAACCCCATTTTAATTTAATTACCTCTTTAAAGACTCTATCTCCAAAAGACTCCCATTCTGAAGTACTGGGGATTGGGTCTTCAACATATGAATGGGGAGGGGGACAATTCAGCTCATACACTACTTGACCAACAGAACATGGTGGATGTGATGTCCTGTCTACATCTAGGCCCAAGCTTTAAAAAACTAGGAGCTTCCTCTCTTCCTCTTCCTATCTCTGTAACACGTGCTAAGGGAACCCAACAGCCATGCTCTGAAGCAGCTCAGGCCACATGGAGACATCATGTGCAGGTGTTCTAGCTAATAGCCCCTGCTAAAGTCCGATGGACCACAAGATACGTGGGTGAGATGCTTTCAATTTCAACTCTAATCCCAGCCGCCTGGGGACTGCAACCACATGAAAGACCCTGGATGAGAATCTCTAGCTGAGCCCAGTCAATTCCTAGAACCATGAGAGTTACTAAAATAATGGCTAAATTTTATATCACTAAGTTTTGTGATGGTGTCTTATAAAACAGATACTTTTGTGTCAAGCCCTCCAAGAGCAGCCTTGACAAATAGTACAAATTTAGAACACAAAACACTGTTCTGGCCAAATTCTACACTTCGGTAGGCTGCCAGAAGTTCTGTGTAACTTTCATTTGCTCTAGCAATTCCCGAACATTTGGACTGTCTACCAGCACCTTGCTTGTTTGCACATTTATGCCTTTGCAAATGCTATTCCCTTAACCCTAACATCCCAACTGCTTAGTTTTCATCAGAGTAAGAGCTTGTTAACTTTTGTTGAATAAATGAACCAGGACTAACTATACCAGGATCACTCCTGTCTTCCTCACTTTTCCCTTGAATCCTTGTCTTACACCCTTTCACCAAGGTAGCCAGCTTTGGCTCTCTCCTTGCCTCTTGCAACACAATGGCCTTGACACATTATATACTTTTATTCTCCAGCTTCCCTCACCTGGGGGATGTTTCGTGACTTCTTTCCTGGAGATCATTTCCTTATTCTCTTCTTTCATCTTTGCCTCTGGTGATTCTGTTGTTTATCTACTTTTCTCTCTAACGGCTTTCAGTTACTCAAGGAAGACTGTCAAGTACACAAGCCCACTGGGGATATGCTCTGCAGAACGGAGAGTACAGCAAGGGACACAGCACACCAAGTCACTCAAGAGCCCACCAGGGTCTCATAGCACCTTCGAGCAATTGGGAACACCTCTCACTTAATGCTAAAACCCACTTGCAACCAGAGATGACCTGTGGCTATACAGGCCCATCACAGTCCAAATCCAACCTTTATTTTTCACACGTAGTAAATCAGAAATAAAACTTCTTTTTATAGTGGTAAATTCTGGCGTTTTCTTCATCCCAGCTGCTTAGTGACATTCAATTTATTTCTTTGTCCTTACATTCAAAAAATATTTTTTTAATCTTGCAAATAAAATTATAGCTGTCTCTTAACTATTTCCCCTGCTTCTAGTCTTTCCACCTCTCCAGTTCCTTCCACACAACGTGGATAGATTTACTCTTTCTAAAATGCCTCCTCAAATTATCATCAGAGGCTGTCCATAATCAGAAGAAGTTCCAAAGGCCATGGCTAGAAGTCAAAGGCATCTAAGCCCTGGCCCCAGTCTGTTTCTCCCACCTCCTCTCCTATGACACCCTACATGAACCCTGACTCCAGGCAAACACATTCCCTTGTTGTCCCTCAGAACACTGGAATGCCTCACCCAGCTCTATGGAAGGAACACTTTCCTTCCTTCATCTACAACATACCCCACCCAAGCCCCACACTTGCCTGAGAGGCCCCTCAACTTTCATGACTTCTTCTCCAAGATCTCAGAACAAGAAACCTCTCTGAACCCAGATGATACAAGCTTCTACTAACTGAAATACACCCCTCATGTTGTCACCTGTCTATATGCAGGCTCCACATGTCCAGAGAGACTTAGCCTTTCAAAGGCAGAAGTCATGCTCTGCAAAACTTTATATCCCTAGGACCTAGCATGATTCTCAGCGATAACTGCTCAGTAAATGTCTGACATTCATACCTGACCATATATGTATAAATAGTGTGCTTTTATTATTGATTAGACACAACCCAAATCACAGCTGAACACCTCTCTTGGGTCAGTGACCTTGACTTTCCTCCTGATCCAGGATTCCTTTAGCAGGATTTACTGGCTACTCCCTATTCAAGTAATTGGTTAAGAATTATACACTGTAAACACCACCTAAAGAAATGTGAAATGCTATTTCTAAAACTAACTTTGCTTAATTCCAAACCATGACCCTCAATACCCCTGGGAAGTTATCAAAGCAGTATCACAGAAAAAGGCTACAGGCACCAAAAAGGAGATCAAAATTATTCTTTTTTATCTCACAGGACCCTAGAATTCGCATCCATGCTAAAACATGAAAGTAGCAGGCCAACAAGTCTCTGACTTTAAAAATATAAAAGCTAACCTGAAAAACAAGTCAACAGGTAAAGCTCAGAATGCATTCAGCTAAGGGGAGCTGAGCTCACTTCTCATTTCTTGAGGGTGGAATGACTAGATTCTAAAAACTCTCTGCTAAATGCCAGTGAAGAGAAAGGGATACAACCTTCAAACAAATAGAGCCATGTTGCGAAAGCTATATGCAATCAGTGTAGGAATTAAAACATAATATAAACCCTGGATTCTGGTTAGATTTTAAATGGAACTTAATAAGACTACTGGGACAGAAAATTCTAACCAAGAATTGGCAAACTGAGGCAAAACTTTCTTTCTTTCTTTTTTTTTTTTTTGAGAGAGAGAAAGAGCATGTGCACAAGCAGAGGGCTGTGAGGAGGGGTAGAGGGAGAGAGAGACTCTTAAGCAGGCTCCACATTCACCCCAGAGCCCTAAGCAGGGCTCAATCCTATGACCTGAGATCATGACGTTAGCAGAAACCAAGAGTCAGATGTTTAACTGACAGAGCCACCCAGACATCCCTCTAAATCATTTTGGAAAAACTAAATAAAAGGGCGCCTGGGTGACTCAGTTGTTAAGCGTCTGCCTTAGGCTCAGGTCATGATCCCGAGGTCCTGGGATCTAGCCCCACATCAGACTCCCTGCTTCTCCCTCTTCCACTCCCCCTGTTGTGTTCCCTCTCTCTCACTGTCTCTCTCTGTCAAATAAATAAATAAAATCTTTAAAAAAAAGAAAGAAAGAAAGAAAAAAATACGAAATAGAGTGCTTTACAGTTGTTAATCACCCAACAAACACAGATAACACATTATTGACCTTTCCTTAAATGACAATGACCAGACACATTTAAGTTTTCCATTGAATACTCCTGATTTTGTGGATGATTAAGAGTGAGGTCAGGAAGCATTAAATAACTGACTCAGTCGCAGAGGCATCCTAGCCTAAAGGTCAACAGCCTTCCACTGCACCCTCTGCCCCTAATTCAAAAAGAATGGAACCTCTTGAGCGAAAGTGTCTGTAGTAAGTGACTCTTAAATGGACAAAACTAAAAGTATTTGATTTATATTTATGGTTATGAAAAGTTGGAGTTCTTAAGTTGACTTCCTGGACCAAGGATGATTCTAGATTCTCCCCAGGAGCTAATCTTATCAATTGTCTGAAGCCCCATGTTGACAAAGTTTCCAAGAATGCCTCTGGGTTTGGTAGGAAAAGCGACACAATAGATAGGGTGTCTTCCACAGGCAAGGAGTGTTGTGTGTTAGCAGTATGCATGCCATATATTTACCATTCCTGATTTAGACACTTAGATGTTGATCTTATAATTTCTGGTAGATACCTGAAGGGTACAAGCATGGAGCTAGGTACAGCTCCTAGCAAGGTCTCTAAAAAAAATACTTTGAGTTTAACTGAATCTGATTACCACCAAACTGTAGCACTAGTGACTTCTGGTCTCCAAAAAGCAAAAACTTGTGTCTTGAAGGCAAGGATTTTATAATCTTCACACTGCCTGACACAGAGGACCTATGAATGCCCACTAAACTGGGACGAGCATGGGTCAAGCATTCCACAAGGTACTGGCAATGAACAGACTGCCTCAACAGCCCTATTCTTGACTTCTCACTTTCTCTCCTACAATCTTTTATGAGATCTCCACTTTATAGAAGAGAGAGTGCCCCTATGACTGTGTTGGGCTGGATGATCTACTTTATGAGAGCTTCTGTTTAAAGTCCAGAGATAGAGCCTCTGGGTAACCTCAAAAGAGATAACAACTTGTCTTCTCATCTTTAAGAAACAAAGGAAGGAGCTGCAGGGCTCAAACCCACTCTCTTCTAAGTGATGGAAAAAGCAACTTTCTCTCAGTTAGAGCATACCTGATGCTTTCGTTTTCCCCAGGACAGTGTGCAATTGTGTAATTCATCCCAGTCCCATTGTCCCTAAATTTTAGTACTCCAGCTTTCTCTTTGATCCAATGATTTCAAGGAAAAGAGCAGTAGAGCTGAAAGTGTACAAGCTTCTCCTTGAGTCCAGTTCTGATTCTGCTCTGCTGCTCAGCCCCAAATCATAAGGCAGAGCATTATTTCAATCTGGGTATCCCCACCAAACTCCCTTAATGACTTAAGCGACTTGACCAAGTAGAACTATACTCTTTGCGATGTCTGCCTTGGGAATCTGTGCCAGGAGGCACCAACCAGCTCCCTACAAATGTTGGCTGGAAAAATTCAAGGCTGGCAAAAACCTTTTCAAGAGAAGCCTGGAAGTTTTTCAATCAAATGCCAAATAAATGTCTGCAAAGACAGCAATATTATAAAGGATTGTATTCCCGCACTATGTCCTATAGTTTTTTAGTTTAAAAAATATATATTAAAGATGAGCTCACCCAATGCTTTGCCCCCCCCACCCCCGGTGTTCAAGTCATCTGGTATAGGAATAACATGTCTGACTATCCTTTTTATTTTTCACGAACAATTTTATAAATAGAGAATCTTCTAAGGGAGTAGAGATTATATGCTCTATAAACAAGAAGCAATCTCTACAGTTTGGAGTACAAATAATACATACCATTAATTCCTAAAGAGTGAAGCTGAAACACCATGTGGTGGTAATGGCAGGAATTCTGCTCTATCCAAGGCCCTGACCCCCCTTCTGCTCTATGTTTTAGGGATGCTCAGGCCTTTCAGGGGCTAAAGAGTAAGGCCAACCCAGCAGAGCCTGGTCACAAGGCACAGACTGAAGTTGAGGGTTGCTGGTGGGGTACAATTGATGAATCATCTCCCAAGTGCAGAGAAGACAGGCAATGTCTCTAGTTACCGGAGGAAACACAGGGGCTAAGTTGGAATCAACTCTTCAGGGCTGAGCTGTTTACTCCCCATGTTTAAGTTCAATAAAGAAGCTTTCTGCCAAACCAGGCAATACCCTTTCAATTCAGACTTTTTCCTTTTCTTACTCTGTCCCAGCCACCAGGAGCCAGACCTTATTGACGGGGTATCACCACCCACTGAACACACTCAGTTCTCAAGACCATCACTAGTGACAGTTTCCCTGAATCATGCTTCTCAGACTCCAAATGGCTTTGCGCCTCAGGACACGGAAACATTTCTCCTCATTCTTTGGCAATTTAATGTAACTCACACCTCAAAAAAGGAGAGTGAATCACACTTCAATACTCTGCTTTGTGTTTCTCCGGTTGAGAGGAAAGATCTTGAAGTACAGCACCTTAGCTATTCTTCTCCCATAATGAGTTCTTTTATTTAAAGAGAGCTCTCTGTCCTGAGTCCCCGGGGTTTTGAGTTCCAGGTGGAGCAGCTGGGGAGATGGTGACAGGATGCACAATTAAAGCTGGAGAGTGGTGTAACTGCCTTTCTTACATTACTCTGCTCTTGAAACTTCAGAATAAAGTGCAACCTGTATAATCTTAGTGGAATCAGAATTCTTATTCCCACTGGCATTTTTTCAACTCCCAAAGTTCCAAAAAGAATGTCAAAGGCAGATGGAGCTTTCTAAAACAGCACTCAGCATCCTTCTCCTAATGCTATTTTCTTTTCTCTGCCCTTAAAACTGTTTCCCCCCTCATGAAGACTCTGATGCGAAATCTGCCATTAGGCACTTTGTCAGGATGGAACTCACCCTCCACTCCTGCCTCAATGACTTTCCATGCAGAACCCAAAATTCCTTATGCCAGCTTTCCTACTCCTAAACTATCACACGGTGCCTCCGGATTTTTCCATAATAGAAAACAGAAACTAAGTTGAAAACGATAACATAAAAATATTTTACCCAAGTGATGGTTGATTCCTCAAGTTAACTGAGTCAAGAAAATCTGATTCTCCCAAAATTGGAAACTAAAAAGGAACACTGTAACCCTTAGCAATGTGTGTGTTTTTTTGTTTTTTTTTAATTTGACAGGCAGAGATCACAGATAGGCAGAGAAGCAGGCGGAGACAGAGAAGGAAGCAGGCTCCCTGCTGAGCAGAGAGCCCAATGCGGGGCTCGATCCCAGGACCAGGACCCCAGGATCATGACCTGAGCTGAAGGCAGAGGCATTAACCCACTGAGCCACCCAGGCGCCCCTCCCTTAGCAACTTTTAATTATAGATCAACTGTAATCCAATTATTTTAGACTAATCAACAAGAAAATATACCTATAAGAGAGCATATATAATTAGAGAGAAATTGGTAGACTTTTGCTCAAACTAAAAAGCAAAAAATCAGTATATGATTAATGATAGAGAGGAAGATGAGTTCAACAGTTTTAAGTCCTTTCTGGATCAAGTGAGGAACATACACATAAATAAGTAATGAAATCAACATGGTACTGTTGGTTCTTTTACCACCTGGACAAACAGCAGCTGCATGTGAACCTGTCCAGGGTTTTACTGAACCAGTCCCTGGCTCTTAGATGTGTTATACATTCCCATTATATGCTAGTCACTGTGTATTCTCATGCTTCTTCAATCCACAAGGCACTATACAGCACAGTGGCTAGAAATATGGACTTTGGAGTTAGACTGCCTGGTCTCAAATCCTAGCTCTGTTCCTTACTATGTGGTGTGTACCAGAAGGACCCTGCTCTTTGCCCTGATGCTGGACCTTGTGACTTCAACAGTCTTCAGAACACTTGAACTTTTGATGAAGTTCTACCCAAAACTACCCCTGAAGCCTCCTGGCAGAAGCCCACCGGAGGGAGGTGAAAGAGATCAGAGTGTTTAGTCCCTTGGCTCCTTTCCAGCATGGGCTAACAGTGCCCCTGTCCAGAGTTCATGGCTCTGTCCAAGGTACGACTGGCTTCACACGTGTCTCTCTTCTCCCAAGTTAGCCCATTTTGTAAACAAACCCTCTGACTTAACTATTCTCATGTGTCTTCTATGCTCTGTTTGGACCCTGACTGATAAACAGTATGACTCAGGATGAATTACATAACCTCTCCATGCTTCTATGTATAAAATGGAGATAATAATATGAACTTAACTCCTAGACTTGTGAGGATTAAATGAGTTAATAATACACATGAAATACTGAGAACAATGCCTGGCATATAGTAAGCGTAATTATTTTATTTTTATTTCTATCACCATCATTGCCAAATCTGGCGGCACTAGTAAACAAAGGTGACAACAGCCATTGTCCTCTAGGAGCTAACCACCTGATTCATAGCCATGCTGAGTTGTTTGTGGAGATCTGTTTTTTTAAAGAAAGGATCCAGAGAAATCTGACAATTACTACAGATGGTAGCTTAAGGGAAATCCCGGGATGATTTAACAACAGTGGGCAGTTCTGATCAATGATCATTACTAGGGTTCCCATTCCTAGTGGTTCAGTCCTTTACTCTGCTTTTTCTCAAAGCCCTTTTGATAGATCTTAACCTAGATCCATGAATGAATAAAAAATCACTCTAACTACAAACATAACCCCTCATTTAGCACTTTATTTAGAAAAGAAAACTGATTTTACCAAAATAAACTTTTAGGCCATTTAAATGTGGACCACGCATAAGAAAAATAAGTGGGGTAAAAATATTGAGGCCTTTTAGTCTTGCTCAAGGGACTCTCACCTAACCATTTGGAGAGATTTATTTCTAACTGAGGTTTCCTAAATCCAAGAAAGAATATTATTGTATTCTCTCCCTAGAGAAGGGAAATGAATCTTGATTTTTAAAAAAAGAAGAAGAAAGAAAACAAAGAGAAAACGGAAGTCTCCCATCCATTCTGCAGACTGATTTATAATGCCCATTAGGTTCAGGGAAATATGAATTCTATGTGTCCAAAGCATTTGACCAGGACTTATACTCCATTCCAAGAGTGATAATAAATGGGGACAGGGGTCCTTATACCTCAAAAGAGGGAAACTTATAAAAGATATGTGTGCCCAAGTTAAATTGGGAGAGTCCCATTCCCCTGGCAGAATGAAGAGCTAAATCCATCCATTTAAAAATTGAAATCTTTGGGGGAAAAGAAACTAGATCTCAACACTAAATATTTTATTTCATCTCCCTGAGACTCTATTTCCTGTAAAACGAGAGGGTTGAACCAGATGGTCCCTGTGATTCCTTCTAGTACTTTATTTCCAGAATTCAGTGAATTTTAAATTGGATATTACAGATATCAAAGAACCTCCTTCCCAGCCTCAGATTCTATTACAAAGAAACAGATGAAGGCTACATCTTAGTTGTGAAAGGATCAAAGTTACTTTTTGATTTCTTTCTTTTTTTTTTTTTAAACATCCCAGAGTGAGTTTCTGATCCTTGAGTCCAAATATATATTTTAAGCCCATCCAGTTTTTCAAACTCCTGGTGAACAAATTCAGATAAAAGAAATGATTTATGAGTAGCATGCCAAAGGCCACTTCATTAACATGTCCAATTAGGAAACCCACTTGGACGACCGAATTGAAATCAGGATGAAAAGACGTTTTGAGCAATGAGAAAACAAGTCATCCACTGAGAGAAGTACTTGCATCACAGATAGCCGGGAAAGTGCCAGTAGCTGAAACTTATTTTAGAAAACTGCAGATCAACGAGAGAGCAACACTCCAAAAGAAAAACGGGCCCAAGATTACAGTTTATAAGAGAGAAATGGCCAGTAAGCATTAAAAGATGCTCAGCCTCATTAATAATCAGGGAAATGCAGACAAAAACAACAAAGATCACTTCATTCTTATCACTTGGGCAAAAATGTAAATGACTGACAATACCAGGGGTTTGGTGACACATGTGGCTGGCTGCAATATAAATAAAAACAAGCACGTTGGAAAGAAGATCTAATGAGGCTGAAGACACGCATACACTAAAGTCTAGCAATTACCCTTTGAAGAATATAATTCAGGGAAACTCTAACATAATAGTTCAAGCTGACAGCTTGCAAGAATATATTTATAATAGCAAAAATTGGGTTGCAATCAAAATGTCTATGCAATAATGAAAAGGTAAATAAATTTGGTATAATTCTATAGTGGGATATTATACAGAAGTTAAAATAAATGATCCACATTGTATGGTGACCGATGGGAGCTACATAAGCACAGCATAACATACAGAGATGTTGAATCGCTATGTTGTACACCAAAAACTAATGCAACACTGTGTGTCAACTGTACTCAAATAAATTTTTGAATTATAATAAACAAAATAAAAACAAAACAAATGAGCTTTTCGGCCACATGTACCAACATGACTTTGTAAATGTCTTGTTATATATATTTGCAATTTATTTCATTTATCTAGTGTTATAGAAAATGCACATAATGATATTGTTTATGGATAAATAAGCATGTAGTTAATATATAAAGTCATGGAACAGAATGTATATAGGGTTGATATGTCTGACATCGGGAGAATAAAAACATCTGCTAAAGAAAATGAGGAAAATTGAATAAGAAAGTATTCACAGAGAAGGCACATGGGTGGCACAGTTAGTAAGCATCCAACTCCTAGTTTTGGCTCCGGTCGTGATCTCAGGGTCCTGTTATCAGGCTCTGTGTTCAGCATGGAGTCTGCTTAAGATTCTCTCTTCCTCTTCCTCTGCCCACCCCTAACTGCCACATATGCACCCTCTCTCTCTAAAATAAATAAATCTTTTTAAAAAATAAATAAAGGGCTCACAAGGTCACAAGGATAGGGGATTTCCATGATGTTTTGTTATTTTTAAAAAGAGAAAAAAAAATGTTCTATGGATAGACAGAGAAATGCTGTATGGATGGAGTAGAGAAATTGTAAGAACACCTTGTGGTAACAGAAAGTAAAGAAGTACTCAAAAAAGATAGGGCCTATAGAAAGGATGTAGAAGTCATCTGGAAGGAATTACCAAAGGCCAAATCTAGGACATTTTGAGTGACAAAATAATGACAGTAATGGATTATAGCTTATAGAATACAGCAAATTCCATGAGTCTGTATTGATGTAAATAAACAAATAAGTGGGAGAGAGGCATGATGAAAATAGAAAAATCATCAGTCGGCAAACACCAAAGTCATAATTGTTACATGCAAGAATCACCAATGGATGCTAAAATGAGTAAGTAAAGATATGATAGAAATAGTTTATATTCATAGTCTCAATGTATTTCTCCACAAGATACTTACTAATATTTACTAATTACAAAGGGCAGAAGACTTAACCTCACAGTGGAAAAACCTGGAAAACATCTCCTTCACCAAGTGATCAAAGTGAACATAATCAGTAATGGAACATATCAACATTGAAAGCTTCTTGGTACTGTGGTTATGTAAAGTGTGAATACATTTAGGAATCTCAGTGAAGAGTTTATGCAGACTCTATTTTTTGCACTTTTTTAAGTCTAAAATTATTTCAAAATGAAATGTTTTACGAATAGCTGAAGCTAACATAACAAAAATCTTTAATGGTAAGGAAGTGTCTATTATTTATATTCTGTATGTTTAAAATATTTTATAGTAAGAAAAAATGAAGGATGTATAAACTTAAAATCTGAGTATAAGGAATTAGAAAGTCTAAAGAGATATTGTTATCACATAGCAATTTTTAAACAATGAGTCACTGCAGTGAGGGACCAGGTTTGTATCTGCTGGTCAGAAGCCTTGATAGAAAACTAGAAATACAAACACTAGCATGTCAAGTGGTCCTGGTCTTCTGACTCTATTATAAGCAAAATATGTGATGTTAATTTCCTGTTCCCCAGCTGGTTTTCTCCTATGGTTTGTGTTAATTTCGCTACTACTCTAATATTTTTCCTGATTTGCTTTCTACCTAATTCCTCACCAGCCTAGAGGTCTATGGCTTAGTTTATTTTGCAGCTTTAGAAGTAACTCAATTTGTAGAAAAAAACCATCAGAACAAAAATAGAAAAATGAAGTGTACAGACTAGCTTTAAGGAGATGATGATGAGCTGAACTCTGAAATGGTGAACTCAAATGGTTTCATCATGACCTTTGAGTGGAGATGCTCTTCCAGCAGGTGTGTATGAAGGTCTGGAATTTGGGACTGCTATTAAAATATGACCTGGGTATTTGGGGATTATCCACAATAAGTCATGTGAAGTGATAAGACCACCAAGATTTGTGAACAGAACCTTGGAAAATACCTATATTTAAGGAGAAGGAAAAAGAGAAATCAGGCTTTATTGGGAAGGTAGGAGTGGAACCGGAATTATGTTTTATTACCAGTAGTGTTAAATGATGTAAGAAAGTCAAGAAAGATGAGAACGGAGGAAAAACCAGCAAATGTGAGTATTAGAATGTGGCCTTCAGGGCACTGGATTTAGCAGGATAGTTGAGAGGGATAGGACTACAAAAAGCTAAGGCCAAAGTGAGTGGGAATAAAGGGAAAGGAGTGGATATGTGGAGACGGAGTGGATATAGGGGAGATGGAGGAAGGTGAGCTGAGTGGCAGCCTTTATGAAAAGCTGCACTAAGGGAAGGACTCAAGAAAAAGATCCATGAGTACACGTGTAAGAAAGGAGAAGGAACTAGTAGAGAAGGAGGAAGAAGTATGCCCTAGAAGAACAGAGCAAAGCCAGGGAGGAGCTGAGAGACAGTGCAGTCCATACACAGGTGGAGAGGTGTGCAAGGATGGAGAGCTAAACCCGCCACCTTCAGTGCAATAGCAAGAGAAAGATTGAAAGTGAGAGTCTGGGAGGCAGAGAAGAGAGACACTGAAGAAACCTTCACCAGGAGTGTCTTAGAGGTCAGAATCAAAGTCACCTGCTGAATAAGGAGTACAGAGGAGAAGCTGAAAGAAAGTAGAATGGTCGAGGGGAAACTGCAATTTTAAATAGCATACGTATAAATCAACTGCTACCCCATTTTCTCAATTGATTGTTAAACAGCATGGAGTGAAAAGGATCGATTCATATGGTATTTAATAAGGATGCTTGTGGGGGCGCATGGGGGGCTCAGTTGTTAAGCATCTGCCTTCGGCTCAGGTCTCGATCCCAAGGTCCTGGGATCAAGCCCCGCATTGGACTCCCTACTCAGCAAGAAGCCTGCTTCTTCCTCTCCCACACCCCTGCTTGTATTCCCTCTCTCACTGTCTGTCAAATAAATAAATACACTCTTTTTAAAAAAAATATTAAGGTTGCTTGTGCACTGGTTTTGTAACTTCATTCCAATGACATACTGGAATGGATATCACTAACCTTGTTTGGTCAGTGAAGAAATCAAGGCGTGGCAGTTAAAGTCAAATCAAGATAGAACTCAGTTGTTTTCACCTCACTTTGTTCACTCTAAGTACTTTGGAAGACCATGCTACTTTATACCAATTATATGCAGCCAAGCAATTTTCTTTAAAAGCTCTCAAGAAAAGCTGCCAATGTGTGCACTGTCAACAGACTCATGCCTAATAATCTTACTAGTTGAGCAAGAGTCTTCACTCAATTTGTTACATTGTTAGACGGGGGTTGGTAGCAGATGGTAGTAGTGAAAGCAGCTCCTTACAGCTAAAAGCTGTTGGTAAGAGCATTTATATTGTAAAATGATGGATGACATAATATTCAATTTGGGGAAGGTGGCTGAGTCTAATAGGGTGACCCAAGGGTCAAACTCAGGCTTAGTCCTATTCAACATGTCCTGTGATGCTTTCAGCATGCATAAAAAATGTTAATAGAATCTGAAGATGGGGCACCTGGGTAGCTCCTGTGGTTAAGCGTCTGCCTGTCTGCCTTTAGTTCAGGTCATGATCCCAGGATCCTGGGATGGAGACCAGCATTAGGTTCCAGGGAGCCTGTTTCTCCCTCTCCTTCTTCCTCCCTCTCCCTCTGCCTGCTGCTCCCCCTGCTTGTGCTCTCTCTCTCTCTCTCTCACTCTGTCTCTCTCTTGCTCTCTGTCAAATAAATAAATAAAATCTTTTAAAAAAAAGAATCTGAAGATAATCATAACTCATAAGTGACAAAAATGCTAACAAGGCAAGCGCAAGAAAGTAAAAGGAATTCGATATGGTTTAAGGTTTAAAGTGAAAAGAAGAGGGTAAGAAGTTGCATAAGGTTTAAAGTGAAAATATTTTTTCACTAAAAAAGAAGTGTAATTGTATAACGTCTAGAATTGCTGAATCATCGTTGTACACCTGAAACTAATATGACATCGTATGTCAACTAAACTTCAATCAAAAAAAAAAAAAAAAGATTGGCCAACTAACATACTGTAGTAGGGAAGAACTCCTACGATCCTAGAAGAGGACCAAGAAGAACGTAGAAGATGATCAGAAGAGAGGTAGCAAGTGTAAGTGCAGACAGGACAACAAACTGTCAACCAAAAGGTTCAACTGAGTTAAAATTGCAACTGACATGCTATCACTTGCTTAATAAAAAAGTGGGAGAAAGAATGGATTTATGAATCTGTGGACGTATAAAACATGGACACACACAGAATATTTCTGAGAGGATAAGGAAGAAAATAATACCCCTGATTACCTCCTATGTAGCAAACTGAGGCCCACAAGCTACATCTAGCCTCCAGATTGTTACCTTCAGCCCCATGTTACTGAAACTGTGAATATCTTTAGGCTAAGTGTAAACACTTGGGTTTAGCATAAGCCTTGTCATTCTCCAATTTGCCTTATATTGAGCTGATTTCACACATTTATCTGCCTGGCCCTTGGAGGGAATTTTATTGGCAGCATCACATATGCCCACACACACAGATACAGCCATACAGAGAAAGAGAGAAGCATAGAAATGGGGCCCTTACAGATATATGTGGATATATTTTGAAAGGCTAACAACAATGAACTGAGTAGCTAGATTATGGATGACTTCCTCTATTTCTCACATTTCTAAATGCCCTTCTCTAAACACATAGCGTATTTATATGATAAATAATAAGAGACGGTTCATCTTAAATTCATGTTTAAATTAACATCAGTTAGCACTCTCTAACCAAACACAATCATAGACCTTCCAGGGAGTATTACCCTGATAGATCTGGCTTTCTGTTACCCCTTTGCTACCTCTTCCTTATCCCTTTGTACCTGTTTCCAACACCAGCCAGGACGGGTGACTGTATACTATGGGTTGATGATACATATTAACCAAAAAACACGCCAGCTAGCATGGTGTCCACTTTCTAGTAAAGGAACGCTTTAAGAGGATTTTTTTTATTTTCATTCTCATAGGTAATATTTTCATGGGTTGTTTTTAAATTACTAAATTATAACCCACTCCCAAGATCTTCCAGTTCCCCAACAGAGAGGCAACCAAACTTACCAGGTTTTATATGTATTATTTCAGAGCTGGCCTATGCAAAAATGTAATTATAAATACATAATCTTTGGGAAAATGTTACCCATAGCAAGTCCATTGGATTTATCTGAGTATATAAAAATAAATTTAAAATGGTTTTTGGTTGTTTTGTTTTTTTTGTTTTGTTTTGTTTTTGTTGTTTTTTTGTTTTTTTTTACATAATGTGACATAAGTCACTTCCAATTTATTATGGAACAACTGTTGCTAAAACAGTTATGTGTTCATTTCATTATCATGGCAGTCACAGGCACCAATGGTTTTCTTGCTCTTCCTGGTGCAGGGGAGAGACAAGCTCCTAACCAAATATTTCAACGAGGCAAACCCACTGCCTTAGTGCTTTTAATGATATTCCTCTAATCTGATAATTATTATCCCATTCCTTTCCTGTTGCTGACAAAAAGCCTATAAAGGATAGCTAGTTTCAAAGTGCAATGGGCTTGATTGTGAAAATATGCAACCTTATGATTTTAGTGACAATTTATCTTAGTCAGAGCTAAGCGAATTCAAATCCAATCCATCATATTTCTACCTCCAAATCTCCTAAACAATCCTGAAAAGACACGGTTGTGTCTGGTGTTGCAAAGTCATTTATCATTTTTAAAAGAGGAGAGAGTGAGAGTGTTTTCCTGCATAATTAAGAATCAAGAGCTCCCCCTGAGGATGTTGGGATTCTAACTGTGGCAGATGTCTCTGCCCAGGGAGTTGGGAAAGGGGCTAGGATGTGAGTACATGAAGGCTCAGGTGAGATAAACATCCTTTCTTTAACAACACAGGCAAAGGCCAATTTCGAAGGGATTAGGAGAGAGGCATTCCACCTTACCCTCAGGATGTTACTGCATGACTGGTGACCTCTGTGACCTGGTCCCGACTCCGGGAGAAGAGAGTGTCTAGGAAGCAGGGGCCAGCTCTCTTCTCTCTCCTCCTCCTTACCTCCTGCCATCTAAGTGGTGTGGTTGAGGCATGCTGAAAGGTAAGACTGTCACACAAATCTCCTCTCCAACAGCCTGCCAGAATATGGAGCTGTGACAGGAAAGGTCGTGACACCCAAACAGAAGTCTCCCTTGTGATTTTCAGCTGTCACTATGCAGGGCAGCAAGGCTGCCTTCTACTTATTCCAGAACTTGGGGTGTTGACTTTCCCTGACTCCTCTTCTGGCCAATCCTCTCCCCCCAGCTCCAAACTGGGAGCCCATACTATCAACTCCTTAAAAGGTGAGTCCACACTGTGCTAAGAACCAGAGGTCAGGCAGCAGGGGTCAGTCAAATTGCTGCGAATTCTCTCAATCCACTCTATTTCATTTTGCTTTGCTCTGGGCTCCCTGGCTCACTCCTCACATGCCACTACGTGGCTCAAAAATACACCGGCCCTACCTTTAGGAACAAACCCTTGACTTTCCTGAAGCCATCTGACCCTATCACCCCAACACCTCTTTAAGAGATGTTCTATCATTGTTCTCGCCCTCAAAGCTTCTTTCTTTAGCAAATCTAAAAACAGACATCAGGAAGAGATTAAAGTTAAGCATATCTACTTCAGGATTTTGCCAATCACTTCCACCCACCCACCCCCACTCCTATTCCACTCTGTCCTCCGGGCTTAGAGCTGACAGCAGACACAAACAGCACAGCACAGTTTAAGGGCAGGGCATGGACACTGTCTACCCTCACCAGGGGACTCAGGAAAAGTACTATTGTTTCAATGGCCACATGGCACCTGCCACCTTTTCCCTGTTAAGAGAGACACCAAAAAATGTGCATTTCTATTTGTTGTAAAAATGTTTACCAAGTAGATTAATCACCTTCATTCTACTTTTAACCAATTAAGGAAATATGTGCCATCTGAAGTCTAATGTGCTGAGACAGGCTCTCTTTGTCTAAGTGAACATGTATGCTTTTCCCTCAACGAATGTGGACAAGTCACATAGATTCATAACCCAATAGGCTTGCTTTACATAGGACACGCGTTAAAAGGACTCTTAGATTTGGGGTGCCCAACTAACTGAAAGCAAAGCCAAACATGATAAGGGAAAGGAAGAGTGTCTAAGTAACCCTAGAATGGCCTTGCCCCCAAGGGCTACAGGGCTGGAGAAACACTGGAGACCTGGCATTCAGGTTTTGCCTTGCAAAAACAATGCCATACAAATCTTCCCTGTCTTATGATGGGGTTATTTCCCAATAGACCTGTTGTAAGTTGAAAATTTCCTAAGTTGAAAATGCATTTAGGGCACCTGGGTGGCTCAGTTGGTTGAGCGACTGCCTTCAGCTCAGGTCATGACCCCGGAGTCCTGGGATCAAGTCCTACATCGGGCTTCAAGCTCCACGGGGAGTCTGCTCCTCTTTCTGACTTTCTCCTCCTCATGCTCTCTCTCTCGCTCTCAAATAAATAAATAAAATTTAAAAAGAAAAAAGAAAATGCATTTAATAAACATAATCTACCAAACATGGTAGCTTAGCCCACCTTACATGTGCTCTGAACCAACAGCTACCACAAAGCCTACTCTATGACCAAGTGTTGAATAGATCATGTAGTATGTTGAATGCTGTACAGAAAGTGAAAAACAGAATGGTTGTATGGGTGCAGAATGGTTGTTAGTCTACTAACTGGTTGTTGACCCTCATGACTATGTAGCTAACAGCAGGGCAGTTCACTGTGGCTGCCCAGCATCACAAGAGAGTATGGTGCCACATATCTCTAGACCAGGAGAAGCTCCAAATTCAAAATTCAGTTTCTACTGAATGTTTATCACTTTGGCACCATCGTAAGGTCAAAAAATCATAAATCGAACCATTATAAGCCAGAAACCACTGGTACTGGGATAAAGAATGTTATCATAAGAAAAACAAGAGAAACAATGGTTTCAAGACTAGTGCTTGGGGATAATCTGAAATTAGGATGAAATGCCCTGCCTAATGAGAGTACCTGCATTTCTAAAAGGACTTCTAGGAAAACCAGGGCGAAGACCGCCATGGGCAGACATCACTCTAAGCAGCAGCCCAGTCTCCAAGGCCAACATCAGCCATTCATCCAAAAAAGAACAACTGAATTCTACTGCTGCCAGCCTCACCATGCCCTTGGCTTTTCCCTGGCCCCTCACTGCCTGCCCACCTCAAAGATAAGATACCTTCCCATCCTTTATTCCCTCTGCACCCAGTGTAGACTCCTGGACCACACAAGCCATTTGCTGCAGCCCAGGCTGCCTGTGCATGGTCATCTGACCCTCTGGGCATCTGGTGGGTTCAGGCCGCACACTTCCTTCAAAAATACCTCTCCCCTTGGGGTTCCTGGGTGGCTCAGTGGGTTAGGCCTCTGCCTTCGGCTCAGGTCATGATCCCAGGGTCCTGGGATCCAGCCCCGCATCGGGCTCTCTGCTCAGCAGGGAGCCTGCTTCCCCCTCTCTCTCTCTCTGCCTGCCTCTCTGCCTACTTGGGATCTCTGTCTGTCAAATAAATAAATAAAATCTTTAAAAAAAAAAAAAATACCTCTCCCCTGAACGAAGGATGCTGTGGAATGCTAACATACCTCTGAACATAAGTCTTTGTAATTTCACCCAAACCTAATACAGAGAAATAAAGCAAAACTGCACAGTAAATAGGACAGTTGGGGCCATAGTGTTCCAGATGAAATTTGAAATTCCATATGAAATCTGAGTCATTAAGGACCATGATAGTGGGGAAGTCGGTGGTATGGGAGAGAAGGCATCATAGGGTGATTTAAATTGACATCCATCTGGAAGCAAAACAGTCTGTTAGTGTCAAAATGTGTGGCGCATACAAATTTTGTGTGTAATTATCAGATACAGACATTGTTTATTGCTATTCAGAGACCTTATTTTTGGTGACAGCTTCATTCTATTAGAAAAGAATCCTGTTCACCATTAAACTACTTCCAGCTGGTCAGAGACACCACCAACCTAGACGGGGACTTGCAATTGAGAGATGAATGCGCCTGAGAAAGGAATCAAAATGGGAGGCTGAGATATACTCCAAGGACTTTCCAGGCACTAAGTAACCCCTAACAACACTCCTGCTCTTTCAGGATAATTTTTCTGCCATGGTGCATTTGGCTGGGAAACACGTGAAGCCATTTTTTCTGATAAGTATTAGATGAAAGTTTCAATTGATTTTTTGCTATCATCTGAAGGTCTCCATTGAATACATAAGACATCCAGCATTTAGAGCTAATTTTGAGGACTTCACTATAAAATACTCCTTTCCCCCTTCTACTGTCACACTATGAGCTGAGCGGAATGCTTAAATCATGTGTATCTGAATAAAGTAAATGTTGACTTTAAAGCAATTGAGAGAAGGAAATGTTCATTACTTTCTTTTGCAATTGGAAGGCATATAATTATTTTTATCTGAAAAATTAAATCATGTGATTGAAAACAAAATAAATAAGCATTTTAGTCTCATTATCTGTGGAACAGCCACCAGATGATTTGAAGGCAAAAAGCGGCTTGGACATCGTATTATTTAATCATTTTCTAAATAAACAACAACACATGTCCCAAACCTGCAAGTCTAACATACATGTACTTTGTCAGCTAGACACTGAAACGTGAGACTAATGAACAGAAGGTAGACAATTACTTAATGGCACAATATAGTTGTAACCCTAAGAAAAATGCCAAAGAGCTTATGAAGTCCCTTCAGACACCGGCCAGAAAAAAAAACAGAACTTCTCTGACCCAACCAACTATCTGTCCTGCAAATTAAAAGGACTGACAGGCCCTTCCAGGCCACCACCCTGCCTGAAGACAGAGCGAACATCATTCCAGAGAGACAAGAATCACCTGTTTGTCAAAATAGCTACAGGAGAGACCTCCACTTGCTCCCCAGAACCATCAAGAAGCCTGCATTCTCCATTGCCACCACCTCCTACTTTTCATCCAGCCTGAATCCTTTCTGCTGTGATCCAGCTCTGGTCCCTCATGGTTTGTCCTTGGTGATGACAAGGGACAGTCAGGCCATCCCCACCTTCTCACACTAATAATCTCCCATGTGCTTAAGAATGTTGTATGCCCAATTGCAGACTTTCTCTCAGTGACTTAGCCCCAGCCCTTTGGCATCAGGCCTACTCATTTTTAGCTCTTTCTTCACACCTATGGCTCTCCTTTGGACAATCATGCTGCCCTCTCCTGAGCAGAGTGCAGGCCTGGACACAAGGCTCCAGGGGTGTGCAGACAGTGCTGATTAGAATAAGCTTGTTTCCCAACAGGCCAAGCAGAGATAAAAGAGGAACAAAGACTAGATATGGAAAGTCCCAACAGCCTTCCAGGCTTTGCTTCTAGTCTATCCCAAACACCCTGTCTCTTCTTTTGCTTAGGTTGGCTCCACTATTTTGAGACTTGCAAACTTATCTCACAAATACAACATTCTGTGTTTAAAAGCTGCTCCCAAATACAGCTGCTTCAAGGCTGGCAAGGCCCAAGTACAGAGCAAGGCAGAAAGAAGTTCTTAACAGCAAAATACCATAACATTTGGCCACTGACCCTGTCTGGAGACTATGTCCTAGAAATTCCCTCTTCCGTCTTTGACCTCCCACCACTTCAGCTTCATGACTCCTGTGGATTTGAGGCTCCTGGCTAGCTCTACCTAGATGACTGATCCTTTATTATCTTCAATAATAACAGCCAACTCAACATTCCCACCTGCACAGCCACGACCTCTTCCCCAGCCTTTGCTAGGGTTCCAACCATCTATTCCAGTGCCAACATTTCACAGAAGCTGAGAAAAATATGAAGTACATCTAACTATAAAGCCCTAATACTGTCTGTTCACTTGACTTCCGCCGAATGATCCACAACTTACCCCAGAGTCACTGAATTCCGCAGCAGTATCTAAATCATGAAGGAATTCGCTATGCCGATATTTAGCAGTGTGACCTTTAGCAGAGTGTTTTATGATCCCCTAGCTCTGTTTCCTCATCTATTTTCAGAGTTTGCTTCTCTCAACACCAGCCCAGTGGTTTTGACCTTGACGGCCAAATTACAAGACTCCTCTTAGGTGTCTGATCTCAGTTTCCTTCTAAAAAGTTACTTATTTTAACTTCATGACTATTAACAGAAGGAATAGCTTCTAGGCAATACGCCTTCGCAAGGCTATTCCCTAGATGCGGCAGTTTTCTGTCTTATCAAAAAAGAGTCAAAATGATCCTTCCGAATATGCAGAATTCCACTTAACATGTGAATCCTACTGAAACTCCAGTTTTCCTAACCAAAAAACCATTTTTAGCATTTTGACACATATTTTTATTTCTATACTACATAAGAATGGTATCTGTAATTATTTCCTTTCCTCCCTTCCTTTCTTTCTCTCATTCCCCTCAAGTTCCAATGTTGTCTGAATCCCCTCTGAATTCTTCTTTTTCATCTTCATTTACTTCCCCTAACCTGAGTCCCTGCTATCCTGGCTACTTTTACCTTTCCAAATTCCTATTTTAGGAAAAACTTAACCAGCTTTTATTTTCATTAAATTTCCCATCAATCAGGGGCACCTGGATGGCTCAGTGGGTTAAAGCCTCTACCTTCAGCTCGTGTCATGATCTCGGGGTCCTGGGATCGAGCCCTGCATCGGGCTCTCTGCTGAGCGGGGAGCCTGCTTCCCCCGCTCTCTCTCTGCCTGCCTCTCTGCCTACTTGTGATCTCTGTCTGTCAAATAAATAAATAAAATCTTTAAATAAATAAATAAATAAATGTCCCATCAATCATTAACACTGCTCCTGAGTGTTTACCTCGTATTTCGGGGATAACCAGTTGTATCAGAGGAGAGGTAACATGACTTTCTTGGGCAATTCTGTTGTACATATTTTGTATCCTATCCTATTTCTAGACTCCCCTCTGTAGTCTGTTCACATTTGCTGGGGATGTTACACCCAATCCGTTATCCAGAAAATGGAAATATAATACTAAGTGATTTATTGTAGCCCCCATTTCTTTCATAATGTCACAAAAAATTTATAACACTTAAAAAGCCAATGATCCCTGAGGCCATTTATCTTCTAGAAAGAACAAGTTTGCTCTTGTGGAGCAGAATCTGTATCAGGTGCAAGTTCTCACGTTATAAGATATGTACCCTTAATGCACAACATCAAGGCAGCCTGCCAGTACCCAGCATCCATTCGGTGTCCTGATGGTGCAAAACCCATTAGACGAAGGCAGGTGGGCTTTTACCATTCAGAGGTAAGGACCAGTGTTTCAGCAATTCACTTCAGCCTCAATGTCAGATGTGGTTTCACAGAGAGATAATGATCCCCTTCAAACAATAGGAAATAACTGAGAAAAGTTATTATGTCACTATTAAAAAATGTCCTTGATTATCCCACCCTAGCTGTTACCTAATCTGAGTTTTATTTCTAAAGGCTCCTGAGTGGGAAGGCTTAAGCGCTTGCACATACCTAGCTCATGAAGTAATTGCCTTCAGTGCACGCCAGCTATTGGTAGCAGAATGTGAGCAACTGGGGAATAAGGGGCTGAGGTAACTGAGGAATGAGGTAGCAGTCAAAGAAGTTACAAATCTACACCCAATCTGACTGAGCTCTTACCCCCCAACAAAGGCAAGGATTCAACACAAGAGGGCTGTTTACAGAACAGCAGCTGGCCTGATGCGACTTCTCCAGCACCATCTGCCTCCAGAGAGGCTCTCACCTGGGCTCAGGCGGCTTCCTACAGGAGCCCCAGGCAAGGGGCAATCGTGATCCCCGCCAACCGCCACCTCCCTAGACGGCCTCCTTGGGGAGCAACCAGTTGTCCAGGTATTAGATTCACTCACTCACCCTCAGGCAAGTGTGAAACTAACCTTCTCTGATGACCTTCTTTCAAGCCTTCTGCTCCCTCTCAGCTCCTAAATTCCTGATAAAAAGAAGCAATGCAGACATATTTCCTATCACTGAAAATCGATCCTTCCACATCCCCCCCAACAAAACATTATACAGCCCTTTGAAACGATGATGCTATTACACTTCTTGACAAAAAAAAAGAAAAAAAATTCATTTAGATGATTACCTTGAAAGTGCAGATCGTAAAACATTAATCTGACAGTGTTTTTTAAATAACTGTTTATGTATTTTTTTAAGGCATTAAAATGTCTGTAAGGGATTACATCAAATATTAGCTGTGGTCATCTCTGGAAAGTGGAATTACAAGTTATTTTTTCATTTTGCCCGCCCTTGTTTTCTAACTCTTTGATGAATACGTAATATAAGTGTAATGTTTTTAAATAATAAGATAAAGAAATTCAGCCTCAAAATATGTGGAATTTTTTTTTCCTTTTTTTATGTTGGGGAATTTTGAGACAGCAGTCGTTGAACAGGGACACTACAGTTCCCTAACTCTGGGAGAAATCTCCATTGGCCACAAGAGTTCCTTAAGTGCTCTGTGCCCCGCAAAGGAACAGAAGAGCCTTATAAAGAAAATTGAAGCCTTGAGGAACCACTGATTAAACACAGAAGAATTTCAGGAGGCTTGAAAGGGGAGGTCCAAGTAACATGGCTTTAAAAAGTTGTTTAAAGGAAATAAAAGTACCTTTTAAACAAAATATATTGATTCTGAAACTATTACCATGACCTTTTCTTGATGATCAAAAGTAGATAGAATTTTGTTCATAACCATCGTAATTTTCTTTTTGTATTTTTACCACCACTACCTAATATAAAACATCTGCTGCCCTTGGACTGCCCTCCAGTGTGCCTGCTACCCACCACGTATCCAGGCCCAGGCCTCAACTATGAAGCTGTTTTTAACTATATTCTTTCTGTGCTTCCTATCATCTATACAATTGGCTTGGTTTCAATAATATAAAACCTTTATGTGGTTATTTAAAATTTAGTATGTATATGGCTTCACCTCCTAAGATTTCAGTTTACTACCAAGGGATCCTGCTAGTTGTCCCCAAAATATATTTTTTTCCCTTCCTCCAGAGTAATAGAGCTTCCAGTTTTACCTGGGGCACATAGCCAGCCATAACAAAGGCCACATTTCCTACCCTCCTTGCTGTTAGAATTCACAATGTGACTAGGTTCTGGCCAGTGTGAGATTGATTAATTAATTAGTCAATTAATTAATTGACTAATTAATTAATCCCTGTGTGCAACTTACAGGAAGTGCCTTTAAAGAAAGGAAGCATGCTCTTCTTTTCTTCTTTT
This sequence comes from Martes martes, assembly GCF_963455335.1. Classification (NCBI taxonomy): domain Eukaryota; kingdom Metazoa; phylum Chordata; class Mammalia; order Carnivora; family Mustelidae; genus Martes; species Martes martes. The sequence goes on along the minus strand of NC_137894.1, from coordinate 104,262,374 downwards.
TCTTGGAAATGTTGATGTGATGGCTGGAGCTCAAGCAGTCCACTGGGACCCTAAAGTGAAAGTCACATGCCTAAGCTCAGGAATACAGAACAATAATATACGAATAAACTGGGCCCTGATATTATGAACCTTCTCTAATGGCCTGGACTGCTTTTCTCTAGATTAATTTTATGTAAAAAATAAATTTCCATCCATCTTAAGTCTTTGCTATTTTGAAGTTTCTGTCACTCACTGATGACCTAATCCTAACTGGTAAAAACAATGACCATAATTTCACTCACTCGACAGATTTTTCCTGAGCACCCACTGTGTGCTAAGCATTGTCCTGGCTCTGGAAATACAGCAGTCAACAAAGTAGGGAGGATCCCCCTCTTCTCTTCCCATCGTGGAGCTTGCATCCTAGCTCAACATCCACACAGATCCTATCACAGTGTATGCGTCTGGTTGGTGCTAGACTATCTGATAAGCAGGTCAACAACGAACCCTCCTGTTTCTCCTTGGCTTTAAAACGGATTTGGTGCTCATCAATCTGAGAATCTTTGTACAGATAATGCTCAAAGAAAAAAAATTCACAACTACTTTTTAAAAGAAGCAAAATTAACTGAAGGTTGCTGGAGGGGAGACTGGGGAAACTGGGTGATGGACATTAAGGAGGGTATGTGATATAATGAGCACTGGATATAAGACTGACGAATCACTGACCTCTACCTCTGAAACTAATAATACATTATATGTTAATTAATTGAATTTAAATAAAAATTTTTTTAAAGAAAAATTTTTTTTAATTTTTAAAAAAATAGTTGAGAGACAAAAAAAGATAAAGCCAACAGGACAAAATGTTAATAATTACTTAATCTAGAAAACGGGTATATTATTCTCTCTACTTTAGTGTTTGAAAAAATTTCAAATAAATGATAAATTTTTAAAATAAAGACACAAAAATTTTAACCAACCTTTCCTGCTACCATACTCCCCAACCCCCCAAATTAGGTTAAATACATTAACAAAGCCTAACGTTGCCTTGAATTGTAATAAACAATGATGGTGCCATGATCAAAATGCTGCATTGTAGTGTTACACATACTCTCTATGCATCCATTTCCTTATCCACAGTGAGGATAGGTATATGACTGTTATAAGAAGTAAATGAGATAATGTTTCAAAACCAGTTAATAAATGTTAGCTATATTCAGTTGATAGTAAATATTAATAGCTTTAAAAATACTCATAATCTTTAATTTAGTAATTCCATTTCTGTGATTCTATCCTACGAAAATAATCCAAAGTATGAGAGGAAATGTTATGAAAAAAGCTGCTCATCCCAGAGTTATTTTTAATAGGCACAAACCACAGATTTAGTGACCTTCCCCTGCCACCCTGAGTTTCACCCAATAGTGAGCTAAGGCCTCGTGCTCTGGCTCAAGCCAAGATCTATAAACCCAAGACGAGCTGGGAAGATATAGACAGGGTTGGGAAGAGGCAAAAAAACTTAAGTCCAATTTCCTGGCAAGACAGCCTTACCAGAAGGAATAGTTCAAAATGTCAAGTACATCAGGATAGAGCATAGTAAGAGAGCCAAAATGAAGCTTGACCCCTGAGATCAAGCTCCTTAAGGGAACATTCAAGAATGTGGATCCTGGAAAGATGCCCTGAGAACGGGTGGGAAAGGGAAGGAAGAATATCTCAGGCACAGTTGGTGGGTGGGCCAGAGTTGCTGAGTACTGAATAGAAAACAAAATAAATTTCCAACATGGGAGGAATGGCTAAATACAGTATCGAATACTGCAATAAAATTATTATGTACCATTAAAAAAATACTGATTAGAAAAACTATAGTAATCAGAAGAAAATGTTTGACTATTGTTAGTTACATATGGTTATATAAAGATATATACAAGTATATACCACATGCATATGTAAATGTACATATATATACTTACATAATATATGTTTATATATAAGTATATATGATATATGTATGTGTATATAAACACACACATATGTATATTTATGTATATGATAGCAACTATGGCATATGCATAGAAAAAATACTTGGAGGAGCCACATCAAAATACTAATAATTGTTTGATTAGGAAAGTAAAGTAATGTTACATTTGCCTTTTCTTATTTATTAAATTTTACTGAATATGTAAGTTTTAAATAAAATGTTTAAAAATATTTATTTTTATTTTAGAGAGAGAGTAAGCATGAATATGGGGAGAGGGAGAGAGAGAGAATATCGAGCAGACTTCCCACTGAGTGTGGAGCCTGATGTGGGGCTCAATCCCAGGACCAAGATCATGACCTGAGCCAAAACCAAGAGTTGGATGCTCGACCAACTGAGCGACCAAGGTGCTCCTAAATAACATTTTTATTTAAAAACTCAGGTGTGAGGACAAAAAGAAAATTAGACACATTCATCTAAATGTTACAGTGCTATTACTCCAGAAATTTGTTTTTTAAGAATAAAATATGTATGTCTTAGGCAACAAGCCACATTTTCCATGTCTTAAATCCTGTCCTCTAAATACCAACTGATGAGATTCTGGATAAAGAATGTTCCTCCCTTGGCCTAGTTTTGGCTTTGGGAGAATAAATGTAACTCTTCCCTGACATAGGATATCATTTAGGGGAAAAAAACTCACTTATGGGATATATATTAGTGGTCAGCAATTACCTGGGTCTTTTCCAAAGGACCAAATAAACCTTATTCATACATTACATGAAGTAACCCAAAAGAAAGCAAAGGCTATAAATATAAGGACACTTAAATTCCTCACATTGTATGTTTCTTCATTCTTATTAGGAACTTCTTGACAGAATGGGTATCATTTCAGTCCCTGAACTTACCAGAGCACCAGTTTATCTTTGATTTTGGTAACTCTATGGTTGTAATCAGAATCAATTAATCCATGCAACAGATTAATCACATGATTATCAATATCAACCATTAAGCCTACCAAAGACTTCCCATGAATTTTCTGAATCAAATGAATTTAGGTAAGTGTTTAGAATAACATTCTTTTATCAAGGATTGATTTTTAATTTAAGCTTTAAATTTTTTCTAAAGCTCTCCTAACACTTGGGGAAATGTGAATGTGTCCTGGATATTAGATAAGATGAAAATGCATTTATTTGGAAAGGCAGAGACTCTTGACTTTAAAAATCAAGTGGCAAAATAGCAAATGAAATATGATCTCATTCTAGGAACAAAAATACATATATATGCATAATTGAAGGGGATCTGGAAAGATATATAATGAAAGATGGGTAGGAATCATCTCTAAATAATAAAAATAGTATTTTATAGTCCTATTTTTTGCTTATTTATATTTTTTAAATTTTCTATAATACACATATATTGTGTTTGTAATCATAAAAGAAACTATCAATTACAAAAAACAAAACAAAACAAAACAAAACAAAACAAAAAAAACTCCCCCAGGCTCCTGAGTGGCTCAGGAGGTTTAGGTGTTCTGCTCATGTCATGATCTCTGGGTCCTGGGGTCAGGTTCCTGGCTCAGTGAGGAGTCTGCTTCTCCCTCTGCTTCTCTCCCCACTCATTCTCTCTCTCTCTCTCTCAAACGAATAAATTTTTTAAAAAATTTTAATAAAATAAAACTAAACTCCCCTTAGAGTAAAATAATAGACCTCTGTATATCCTGTTCTAGCTAAGTACAATATTCAGAAAAAAAATGCCAGAACCCACTAGAAAGCCAGAAATGTGAGACTAGCTTCCTCTTAAGTAAGGAATATAAATTTAAAAAGAAAATTTCATGGGAAAAAGATGTTCTGCAAGATTCCCTGCCCAAGTTTGCCAGTTCAAAGACTTGACACATTTTGCATAAAATTTTATTAAATAGATTTTAGGGTTGTTTACCAAAACCAAATCCTACTCTGATCATTTTGATGTTCCCCATCATGAATCACAACCTCCCAACAAAACTCTCTAGGCTCCAGCTCTCCATCCTAGTATCTGTTTGTAGCGTTCCCTTTAAAATATAACAGCTAGATGAACTAGTGATATTTAAGACTTTTTTTATGGTTTGGTAACCCTGAAATATTCACTGTTATGCTTAAATATGAAGGTAAATTATTCATTGACCACTTCAGCTGTAATGATTCCAAAGCAGCTGTTATTTACCTGGGCAACGGTCCTCAAATTAAAATAATTCTCTGAATCAGCTCTAGGCTCCATGCTGCTACTCCTTATGTTTCACAGATAGGTTGTAGCAGCTCCAAAAAAGGACTGTGGACCAAGGAGTAAGTAACCATTTTCAAAAGCATCATTATAAACTGTATTTACATTATAGTGAGAGATAGGACAATCAGGTAAATAAAAGTGACAGGTCTGAAATGAAACAAAATGATCCCAAGGAAACAAAAGGCACTTTTATATCACCTTTCAAGCAATATACATATGTGTAAAGAATGTTATGTATTTTTTAGCCCCAAAAGAAAAAGCAGTATAGAAATAAATTATATAGCTCCCTTATACCTTCTAAATTAAAGGTTTGCACCTAGAAAAAAGTAAAATAAAATTGACTGTGCCAACCCTAAATACACCCTCCTCAACACTGATAAAGGATTTCCTTGCTTTCAATGACGCTATTATATGACATTTAAGAATCAGAACACAGAAAGCCGATGTGTAAGTAGGATTCTGCTGGGTCTTTGAATTCCATCCATATAAAAATAAATGGGTCAGTGGATTCTGGTTCTGCCACGGCAGTGTGAGCCCATGATAACCTAGCCCTCCTACTGTTTACAATTAAAAGCTCTGGTAAAAATATGGGGGGGAGGAAGGGAACTACCTGAGAACTGTGAAAGTAAACAAAAGCAGATGGATTTGGGGGGATGGGTGAGTTTTCCATTCTCTTTCTCTTCTCATGCAGCTTTATCCTGAGAACAGGCTCCAGTTTCAGAGCAGTGTGTGCTACAGGCAGCTAAAATGCCAATAGAAACATCTTTTTAGCCACAGGGACCAGAAATCTTGATCCTGTGAGGGTAGAGTGAATGGGAGAAATCCCCAAAGGGAAAGAAACAGAAAGAAACAGGGCTCCCCAACTCTGCGAATGAGCCCTTCATGTAAGGTACAGACTCAAATCAACACAGCAAAGGCACTGACAATTTAAATGAGATATGAACCACCTGCATAAGTCGCAGACTAACCCCTAAACTATGCATGTGCAGGACAGACCCAAAGTGGTACATTAAAGGCTTGATTACTTTAACTGAGATTTAAACCACTGCCCACAAAGGTTAAGAAGAACTTAGCTAAAGTCAGAGCCTAGCTGGGTCGATTGCTTGCTAAAGCAAAAACATCAACATTCTCCTAAGGATTATTAAAAAAAAACCCAAAACCTATACAATATTACATCAACAATGTTCAGGATACAACCTGAAAATACTTGACAACCAAAGAAACAGGAAAATGTGACCAATTCTTTAGGGAAAAATAGTCAATAGAGGACAACCTCAAGATCACCTAAATGGTGAAACTATCAAAGACTTTTTTTTAAAAGATTTTATTTATTTGTCAGAGAGAGCGAGCACAAGCAGGGGTAGCAACAGGTAGAGGGAGAAGCAAGCTCCCAACCAAGCAAGGAGCCCCATGCGGTGCTGGATCCCAGGACCCTAGGATCATGACCAGAGCCAAAGGCAGATGCTTTACCAACTGAGACACACAGGCACCCCACTATCAAAGATTTTCAAAGAGCTACTATAACTATGCTCCATGAGGTAAAACACATTTGAAATGAATGAAAAGAGAAAGTAAAGAAACAGAAACTAAAAACAACAACAACTACAAAACACACCCATCTGGAAACTTTAGGACTGAAAAATATATTATCTAAATTAAAGAAATTTTTTTTCACTGAATGGGTCCAATAGCAGAATGTAGATAACTAAGGATAATGAAGATTGATCAATAGTAATCATCCAAACTGAAGAACAAAGAGAAAAGATTGAAAAAAAGGAACAACAGTTTCCAGACTTTAGGACAATATCAAAAAAGCCTAGGATTAGAATTCTACAAAACCATCACTAAAACAAAGAAATTAAGTTAACAAGGTGCACAGTTCAAGGTTAATATACAATATCAATTATATTCTTTTGTTCCAGCAGCAACCGGAAAAGAAAATTTACAAAACTTCTATTTACAATATCACCAAGAATCATAAAATACATAGGAATAAATCTAGCAAAAGATGACCAAGACTCTACACTAAAAACTATAAAACATTGCTGAAGAAAATTAAAGAAGATCTAAATAAATGGAAAGTTACAGCATACTCATGGATTAAAACCTCATTTTTTAAATGGCAGTATCTTTAGTACAAACTATATTCCATGTGATACCAAATCAGCAAGTTTTTGTTTTGTTTTGTAGAATCTGACAGTCTGATTCCAAAGTTTATATGATAATGCAAAAGATCTAGAGTGATCAAAGGAATTAAGTAGAAAGAGAAAGGGGCATCTGGGTGGCTCAGTTAAGCAACTGACTTTAGCTCAGGTCATGATCTCTGGGTCCTAGGATCTGCTCACAAGTCCTGCTCAGCAGGGAATCTGCTTCCCCTCTGCCCTTCCCCCTGCTCATTCTGTCTGTCTCTCTCTCTCTCAAATGAATAAATAAAATCTTTAAAAAAAAAAAAAAAAGGGGGAGAAAGAGGAAAACAAAGTTGGGAGACTTGTCCTACCTTATTTCAATACTATAAAACTACAAAAATCAAGACAGTTCGTTATTGGTTAAAAAATAAACATATAGATAAATGAAACAACAGAATCCAGAAATAGATACATACATGTGTCAACTCTGTGTGTGTGTGTGTGTGTGTTTACAAAGGTGCCAATTCAGAAGGGAAAATCATTTCAACAAAATAGTTATAGACGAACTGAATACCTGTGGAAAAATTGAACATCTACTCTTACTTCACATCATACACAGAAATTAACTCAAAAGAAGGTCATTGGCCTATATGTAAACCTAAAATCATAAAACTTCTAGAAGAAAACTCAGAAAAAAATCTTTACAACTTTGGATTAAGCAAGGTTTCCTAGATGGATACCAAAACCCAAACCATAAAAGGAAAAATAAAGAATTGGACTTGATACAAATTTAAAACTTTGGTTTTTCATAAGGCACCATTATGAAAGTGAAAAGGCAAGGGGTGCCTGGCTCAGTCAGTTGAGTGTCTGACTCTTGGTTTCAGCTTGGCCTGTGATCTCATTGATGAGTGGTGAGATTGAGCCTGCATGAACTCAGTCTCAAAGCAGATCTCTCCCTCTGTCCCTCCCCTGATAGTCGTGTGCACGTGTTCTCTCTCTCAAATAAATGAACCTTTTAAAAAGAAAAAAGAAAGTGAAAAGTCAAGCCACAAATGGGAGAAAATATTGACAACATATATCAAAGGACTTTTACATGGTATTTATAAACTCTTACAACTCAATAATATGAAGCCCAACAACACAATTTTTTAAATGGACAAACTATTTGAGCAGACAACTAATCAAAGATATACAGATGGCCAATAAGCTCATGAAAAGATACTCAACATCATTAGTTATCAGGGAAATTCAAATTAAAACCACAATGAGATATCATTACATAGCCATTAGAGTGGCTAAAATGAAGAATGAGCATGCCAAATGATAGCAAAGATATGGAGTAGCCAAATTCTCATAACCCCTGGTAGGAATGTAGAATGGAATAATTAATTTGGAAAATATTTTTTTAATTTCTTAAAATGTTAAACATATACCTACCACAAGACCAAGAGCAAGGCATTCCACTCCTGGGCATCTAGCTATAAGAAACAAAGACATCTGTCCCCACAAAGACCTGTACATGAATGTTCTTCACAGCTTTATTTATAATAGCCCCAACCTGGAAATAACCCAAATGTCCATCAACAAATAAATAAGAAAAACAAACTGCTATATATCTACACAAATACAACTTGGTAATAAAAAACGAATGAACTATTGAGACATGACACAGCATGTTAGAATCTAAAAATCATGATGTGGGAATTCAGTAAAGCGTCAGGATATAAAATCAATGCACAGAAATCAGTTGCATTTCTATACACCAACAACAAGACAGAAGAAAGAGAAATTAAGGAGTCAATCCCATTTACAATCGCAACCAAAACCATAAGATACCTAGGAATAAACCTAACCAAAGAGGAAAAGAATCTATACTCAGAAAAGTATAAAGTACTCATGAGAGAAATTGAGGAAGACACAAAGAAATGGAAAAACGTTCCATGCTCATGGGTTGGAAGAACAAATATTATAAAAATGTCTATGCTACCTAAAGCAATCTACACATTTAATGCAATCCCTATCAAAATACCATCAATTTTTTTCAAAGAAATGGAACAAATAATCCTAAAATTTATATGGAACCAGAAAAGACCCCAAATAGCCAGAGGGATGTTAAAAAAGAAAACCAAAGTTGGTGGCATCACAATTCCAGACTTCAAGCTCTATTACAAATCTATAGTCGTCAAGATGGTATGGTACTGGCACAAAAACAGACACATAGACCAATGGAACAGAATAGAGAGCCCAGAAATAGACCCTCAACTCTATAGTCAACTAATCTTCGACAAAGCACGAAAGAATGTCCAATGGGAAAAAGACAAAGGGTGTTGGGAAAATTGGACAGCCACATGTGGAAGAATGAAACTGGACCATTTCCTTACATCACACACAAAAGTAGACTCAAAATGGATGAAAGACCTCAATGTGAGACAGGAATCCATCAAAATCCTTGAGGAGACCACAGGCAGCAAACTCTTCCTAGAAACATCGCCAAAGGCAAGGGAAGCAAGGGCAAAAATGAACAACTGGGACTTCATCAAGATCAAAAGCTTTTACACAGCAAAGGAAACAGTCAACAAAACCAAAAAACAACTGACAGAATGGGAGAAGATATTCACAAATGACATACCAGATAAAGGGCTAGTATCCAAAATCTATAAAGAACTTAACAAACTCAACACCCAAAGAACAAATAATCCAATCAAGAAATGGACAGAAAACATGAACTGACATTTCTGCAAAGAAGACATCCAGATGGCCAACACACACATGAAAAAGTGTTCCACATCACTCAGCATCAGGGAAATACAAATCAAAACCACAATGAGATACCACCTCACACCTGTCAGAATGGCTAAAATTAAAAAGTCAGGAAATGACAGATGTTGGCAAGGATGCAGAGAAAGGGGACCCCCTCCTGTTGGTGGGAATGCAAGCTGGTGCAGCCACTCTGGAAAACACTATGGAGTTTCCCCAAAAAGTTGAAAATAGAGCTACCCTATGACCCAGCAATCACACTACTGGGTATTTACCCTAAAGACACAAATGTAGTGATCCAAAGGGGCATGTACACCCGTATGTTTATAGCAGCAATGTCCACAATAGCCAAACTATGGAAAGAACCTAGATGTCCATCAAGAGATGAATGGATAAAGAAGAAGTGGTATATATATACAATGGAATACTATGTAGCCATCAAAAGAAATGAAATCTTGCCATTTGTAATGATGTGGATGGAACTAGAGAGTATAATGCTGAGCGAAATAAGTCAATCAGAGAAAGATAATTATCAGATGATCTCCCTGATATGAGGAATTTGAGAGGGAGGTGGGGCATTTTGTGGGGTAGGGAAGGAAAAAAATGAAACAAGATGGGATCAGGAGGGAGACAAACTAAGAGACTCTTAAATCTCACCAAAAAAACTGAAGGTTGCTGGGGAGTAGGGAGGTAGGGATAGGGTGGCTGGGTGATGGACAATGGAGAGGGTGTGTGCTATGGTCAGTGCTGTGAAATGTGTAAGCCTGATGATTCATAGATCTGTACCCCTGGGGCAAATAATACATTATATGTTAATAAAAAAATAAATAAAATAAAAATCATGATGTGGAATGAAAAATTCAGGCAAAAAAGAGTATACTACAAAGTAATCTATACTGACAGAAAGTTAATTAGTGGTTGTCTGGAGAAAAGTGTGGAGGGAGAGATGATTACAAAAGGGATCAAAGAAACTTTTGAGAATGATGGAAATGTTTGTTATATTGATTGTGGTGGTTACATGGGTATATACATATGTCAAAACTGTTCAAATTGTGCAGTTCTCTGGACTTCAATTGCATCTCAATAAAATTATACCAAAAATAAGAAGGAGAAGGGAGAAACCAACTTATTGACAAAGGCAACAAGCAGTCCTATGCTTCCAGCCATATTGTGAATTAGATAACTTAATTGTCTCACTATAAAACAGAAATGACTGGTAAACTATTAACAAACATCCTTTTAAGTGTGTTTTGACTTCATGAGAAAGAAAGACACACAAGTTTGGTCTACCCTTAAAGACTAGGGGGAGAGATTGCTCGTCCCTTAAGCAAGGGGCTTTGGTTTATAAAGGCACTCACAGACAAGAACTTGGCTTGGATTTGGGACTGAGGCTAGGATTTGGGACTGAGACTCCCCCAGATACCTGAAAGCAGTGAAGGCCTACACCCTCAGTAAAAGGCTGGTCCAAGAAAACATTCCACTTGTTAGCCCAGGAAAAAATAAGGAAGCTCTTCTGCCTTGGGAAAGGTCTCCCCTGAGAATATATAATCACAGCCAATCCTCATGTGTGCTTACGATTTGAATATATACTACTTCTGTAGTCAGGTAACCCCAAGTAAAGAAATTAACCTAAAAGGTGGTCCAGAGGACACCTGGCAGGCTCAGTCGGAAGAGCATGTGACTCTTGATCTCAGGGTTGTTAGTTCAAGCCCTATATTGGGTGTAGAGAGTACTATAAATAAATAGATAGATAGATAGATAGATAGATAGATAGTGTTCAGGCTAAAAATGTCCCTGAAGCACCTAGCAGAAAGAAACAAAGCTTCTCAGTATGAAAAAATTCTGAATCAAGCCTCACGGGATTCCCTAATAATACCCCACTAGGAAGTGAGCTCACAATACAAAATAACAAAATACATTAGAAACCTAGAAAGGTAATATATGTGCAAAGGTATAGCACTTGCATTTACACTTTTGTTGCTAAATATTTGAATTTTTCTGAACAAAAAAGTAACCGATAAAATCTAGTGCCTTTTTTCTCATTAAGAACACACTTGGAATCCCACTAAAAGGAATTAGAAATTTTATCTACTATACAGGTTCATGAAATAAATGAAGGAAGCAAATTACAGAATAATACATATAGATTGGGTCTACATTTTTTAAGAAAAAATATAAAGGTTATGTATTTGTATGTGCATATAACAGAATATGGAAACATATACACCAAACTTACTGAAGAGTGAGATTTGAGGAGGATTAACAGAATTTAAACACCTATGCTTTGTTCAGATAGAGTCTTTTCTTTTTTGACAATGAGCATCTGTAATTTATCTCAATAAAGGAAAACATTTTAAAGAGTTTTTTTGTTTATAACAATGGCAGCTACTTTGTCACTGAAAATAATGGACAAAACCCAATTTTCCAAGTGCAACACAACTGCTAGCTAGAGAAGTCAAGCAATGGACAGAGGAGGACAAACTGAAGGTTCTTGAAAAATCCTGTTTTTCATGCTTCTCTTCGGTTGGCATTCTGTCACCTAAAATGTAATTATTTAGAAGCTGGTTTTCAGAAAGCATCCCCTTCTGAGAATAATGCTCATTGAGAACAACTTGGATTCAAGAACTGACAGCAGGTCACAGTTGCCTTAAACAATAATCTTTATAGCCTGCCCCCAAAGAGATCGGATCACAGCATTAGAAAAGATGGTGAGATCATCCCCTTGCTTGTGCTTGAGTTAAATTTAATCAGGTAGTCAAAGAAATTCTAGTCCAAGCAGAATGACAGGTTGCATATAAAAACAGATGAATAAGGGTGCCTGGGTAGCTCAGTTGGTTAAGCATCTGCCTTTGGCTCAGGAAGCTCAGGTCATGATCCCAGGCTCCTGGGATGGAACCCTGTTTTGGACTCCCTGCTCGGTGGGGTGTCTGCTTCTCCCTCAGCAGCTCCTCTGTTTGTGCTGTCTCTCTCTGATAAACAAAAAATTTTTTTAAAAAATATGAATAGTAAAAGACTAAACATTTTGAAGAACAGAATTGTCTGAGAGTTCTTGCTAAAAAGATGTCTTATTATAAAAGAAAAAAGATTTCTTACCTTTATAAGCCATGGAGAAATTACTTGCTATGTTCCGTAAGTTAAAAGCCTTCTCAGACACAAGAAGTATATAGGGTATAGGAAAAGAAAATTTCCAAGATAAAATTTTAAAAAATGGTTAAGGAATTGTTGTTGTGTTGAAATTTAGCATATGAAAAATTCATTATAATTGACTACATTTCATAGTAAATATGAGACTGGGCTGATTCTAGTTTCCTTTTAATAAAATTTGTCTTCCCATTGGCCAAATTTGGGACATGCTGAGCATCAAAAACAAACAAACAATAACTATGATTATAAGATATCAAATAAACAAAAATCCATGAGTCCACCGTGATATTCAAAGAAGAAAAAGGGATATTATTAACAATAGCCAAACTATGGAAAGAGCCCAAATGTCCATCAACTGATGAATGGATAAAGATGTGGTACATGTACATACATAATGGAATATGATTCAAGTAATATTATTTGAATATTACCCAAAAAAATCTTGTCATTTGCAACAATGTAGATAAAGCTAGAGCATATTATGCTAATAAGTCATCAGAGAAAGACAAATATCCTATGATCTCACTCAAATGTGGAATCTAAGAAAGAAAATGGGTGAACAAAAGGAGATGGAAATAAACCATAAGAGACTCTTAATATAAGAGAACAAACTGAGGGGTGATGGAGGGAGGCGGATGGGGTATGGCTAGGTGGGTGATGGGTATTAAAGGGGACACTTGTGATGAGCACTGGGAGTTGTATGTAAGTGATAAATCACTGAATTCTACTCCAGAAACCAATATTGCTCCGTATATTAACTAAAATTTAAACTAAAAAAAAAGGAAAAGGGAAAAAAATAAGGAAAGCCTTTTTTTGTAGAATGTAGAAGGAAAGATATTTAGAAAACCACCATTGTGAACCCCCAAGGCAGTAACTGGTTCATGCAAGGATCAGCAGTGTAAGCTAAAGCCATTAAGCACAATGTTGTGAAGAACTGCCACACAATATTGAAGAATCACCCACAAATAATAACCATTTGCAGAGAGAAAAAGCTTTATAATGGAGAAATCTCTGCTCATCCCCTTAACCAAGGAATCACTCTTAAATTCAGTAATAGTAGGGCAATCTGATTTGTTTCTTAATGTGAAGCAATAAAAACACAAAAGATCACTAGTGAAATCTTCTTGCCAGGAATGTTTAACCTGAATCTAACCAAGCCTTACATGGTTTACAGGAAATAGAAGGATTAGGCATTAGAAGACAGCATAAGGAAACAACCAAATCCAGAATGTAAGCCCTTCTCTAACTATGAATTTAAAAACCCAGTGTCACTTTAAAGAAATGGGAGGAGACTATTCTAAACTAAAAAGACAAAAGATCTACAACCAAACACCACATACTGACTGAAACCTGGCAAGTTAAAGGGAGGAAACTGCTGTTAAAAAGTCTGAAACAGGGGCGCCTGGGTGGCTCAGTGGGTTAAGCCTCTGTCTTCGGCTCAGGTCATGATCCCAGGGTCCTGGGATCGAGCCCCGCATCGGGCTTTCTGCTGGGCAGGGAGCCTGCTTCCTCCTCTCTCTCTGCCTGCCTCTCTGCCTACTTGTGATCTCTGTCAAATAAATAAATAAAGTCTTTAAAAAAAAAAAGTCTGAAACAAGGGGCACCTGGGTGGCTCAGTTGGTTAAGTGACTGCCTTTGGCTCAGGTCATGATCCAGTTGGTTAAGTGACTGGCTTTGGCTCAGGTCATGATCCCGCAATCCCGGGATCGAGTCCCACATCAGGCTCCCTGCTCAGCAGGGAGTCTGCTTCTCCCTCTGACCTCTCTCCTCTCGTGCTCTCTCTCTCCCCCAAATAAGTAAATAAAATCTTTTTTAAAAATTTAAAAAAAAGAAGTCTGAAACAAATTGGAAAATCTGAATAGAGATTAAATATTAGATGATATTCAGAATTATTGCCAGTTTTCCTTAGGTGTGATCATGACGTTTTAGTTCTATATTTTACTTCTATCCTAAGAATTTCTTTGTTCTTAGGAAATACATACTTAAGTTTTTAGACAGGAATTACCATGCTGCCTGAAATTTACTTTAAAGGAGTAGAGCAGGGGCGCCAGGGTGGCTCAGTGGGTTAAGCCTCTGCCTTCAGCTCAGGTCATGATCTCAGGGTCCTGGGATCGAGCCCCGCATCGGGCTCTCTGCTCCACAGGGAGCCTGCTTTCTCCTCTCTCTCTCTGCCTGCCTCTCTGCCTACTTGTGATCTCTCTCTGTCAAATAAATAAATAAAATCTTAAAAAAAAAAAAGTTACTAAAGGAGTAGAGCAGTGTGGTGGAGAGGGAAGATTGCCAAAATCTGTCTTTAAGCTTCAAAACCAGGAATATGGTTTAACCTAATATATACGTAAAGAGAGTTAAAGCAAGTGTTAGCAATTGTTAGCAATTGTTGAATCTGGGTGTTGGCTATACAGGTGTTTGCTCTCATTTCAACTTTTCCGCGTCAGAAATTTTTTTTATACTGAAAAGTTGGGGGAGTAGGAAGACTCTTCTCAGAAATATTCTCCTTGGATGACACCTACCAAATTTACCTTAAATTTTAAGGAATTACCTTAACTATTCTAAAGAAGTGGTTTGCTTTTCATTTGTTCACTCACCATCCAATCGAAGCCTATGCCTAAAACCTGCTTCAATTATTGCAAATATTCTAATGCTTAGAATAGAAATTCCAAAACAATCAGTACAAGATTTTTATGTGTAACTGTTTTTATACCCAAACAACAAACTTAACAGCAGTAAAACAAATTGTTTATTACAGCATAAAATGCGTTATATTAAATTTACACAATGATATATAAAAACACATACTGTTTATATCATACAGTAATTTAACATCCATAGAAATATCAAAACAAATACTACTCATGCACAAAACATGCATATATTGGTATAAAAAACAATTTTACACAATACTGTTTACCAAAACAATTTTTTTTTTTTAAAAGCCCTTCCAGACAGGGTCAGTGGTCCAATCTGGACTGGATTGCACTAAAATGTTCAGGCCAACGCTTAGGTGGCACAGTGCTCAGTGAGCAATTCTGGGCTTGGAGTCACACCCAAGGGTTATTTCATTAGGGCTAAATTTCTCAGTACCCCAGGACCAAAACTCTATCCCAAAGACAAGTCCTTCCAGGAAGAAATGGTTGGATCAGCTACAAATCAGGGAGGAGGAAAAAGGCATCAAAATGTTGGCTAATCGGCCCTTAAAGCGTTACTGTAACTAGGGCCTAGGCACCAAATGCGGCAAAAGTTTTAGTGAATCCTTTTAAGGTTATTACCAGCCTCCCAATCCAGGTCACCAGCTCTGGATCTAGGGGCTGGTCTTCAAGTTCTGAGTCCAGTAAACCAAACAGTTCTGAGAAGAAAATAGAATGGGGACCCATCTAAGAAAGGGAGACTATATTGAAAATTACAGAAAACAGTGACTGTCCATCGTACCTACTTCACACAACTGTATGTGATGCCTCTCAACAGGAAAACCCTGGTGGAGACACTGCCCGAGAGAACCAAGAAGCAAACGTATGTCCTAGATTCCATCAACCCGATCTTCAGATCAAAAGGTCCCATTCCCAGTAAGACTGGACCATCGAAACCTGTGCCTTCACAGATGCTCGGAGAATTTCCGATAAAAATCACCTGATACCACAAAATTCATTCACTATCACCACCATTAAAAACCCAGTATTTACTCCTAGCCAACAAAAAAACATTCTTTACCTTCCATTAAAGGCACTAGTGTCCCTACAGGATGAAGACGAGACAACTGACCTCAGGGTAACCGCAACAAAAGGAAAGCATTCCGTGAAACCACCACACACAAAAATAAGACGCAACCTTTTCCTCTAGAAAACTAGAAAACACCCCGCTCTCCCCGCCAGCGGCGTTCCTTAGACAGTCGTCATGAGTTTCAGAGAGCCGGACCGAAAGCGGAGGATTTTCTTCTTGAGGTTATGCGAAGCCTTAATTTTGACAAAGGTTTTCGTGGGGTTGCTGTGGAGGTCTGGGGCCGTGACCGCCTGGATGGGGAGGGTCTGGACGAACTGGGACCAGATGAGGCCCCCGCTTTCCTCGGAGTCACTCGAGCTCGTGCTGTCGCCCGCAAACTCACCCTCGCTCACGCTGGACTCGCTGTCCCCGAAGCAGTTGGTGGTGTAGTTGCTGCGCTCGTCCTCGCTGGTGTCCAGCACCGTGGAGTGGAAGAGCGACTCGCACTCGGCCGAGTACTCCGAGTCGCTGGCCACGTAGGCGTAGGGGCTGGCGTAGGGCAGCGGCACGGCGGCGGGATACAGCCCCACGTGCTCGCGCCGGCCGCGCCGCGACCGCCGCAGCGCCTCTTCCAGGGACACCTCGGCGGCCGAGCGCCAGCGCCGCGAGTCGGTTCGCTTGTGCTTGGGTTTGGCCACCAGCGCCTCCCGGCCGTGGCCGTGCGCCCTGCCCCCGGCCCTGTGGCCCGCGCCGGGCGCCCGGCTGGGGAGACCCGCCTCGGGCTGGCCGCCCCCGCCCTTCCTCCCGCGGGACGAGGCCTTCCTGAGTTTCCTGTTTGTGTCCGCGTCGTCGGGGAACCGGCACTTCTTGCCCGCCACGCGGCTCTTCTCCCTCACCGGGGGCAGAGCGCTGTCCGGGCCGTGGAGGGCCGGGGCGCCCCGGTGCTTCGGGGCCGAGCCCCGCGGGAGTGCCGCGGTCCGGGCGCCGCGGTGGGGCCTGCCGCCCGAGGCCTGCGGGCCCGGGCCCGACGGCGCCTTCGCCGGGGGCCCTTCCTCCAGGCTCTGGGAGGAGGAGCCCTCGCTCTTGAAATCCAGCGCCGGCCGCTCTTCCACCGCGAAAGCCGCAGGCGGCGGCGCCGCGGGCACAGGAGGGGGCGCTGCCGGAGGGGCGAGCGGCGGGCCGCTCTTCTGGGACAGCTTTTTCAGCGGCTGGACGGCTTTGCCCTCCGGCGGCGGCGCAGGGCCCCTCCCGGGGCTCTCCTTGGCAGGGGCGGCTAGGACCTGAATGCTGTCTTTGGGGGACTCCCCTGGGACAGCGGTGGGACACCGGGCGTGTTCCTGGGAAGCGGGCTTGGCATTTTGGGGCAGATGCTTGGCTGGAAGTTCCGTGGCGACGCCGGGCAAGCAGCCCTCCGGTGGGGACAGCCTCTTGCTTTCCACGTGCTCTGCCTTGGATTCCTTTGACCACTGCTTCAGTGGGGAGAATGTCCCGTGGTCCAAAGAAGGGATTCCGCCCGAGGGCAGAAGCACCTGTTTAGAATTCTTAAGGTTCCCGCTGTTGCCCTGTGAGACACCCCCAGTCACTCGGACACAGACACTCCCGTTCCTCAGAAGCCCCTTCGTGGGGTCAGCATTCACACTGGTTCTTGGTTTGTTGGTCCTTACAGGGTGTGTTTTTTTCTGGACCAGGCTCAGAATGTAGCCATCCATTTTCTTACTGGACGAAGGATGGGGAGCAGACCACAAACTGCTTGGAGATGGCAAGGAAGTGTCTGTCTTGACGGCGTCCAGCTCAGAGCCCACACAAAGGTCACTGGCATGGTTACCAAGCCTCTCCTCTTCCCTCAGAGGGTTGCCCGTCAGACAAAGGAGAAACATTGGGCTCTGCACCGCCACGGCATGAAGTGGGCTTGGATAGCGATACACATCGTTCCCGTTCTTAGACACCAGATCACACTGGTACTTGGGATTCACATCTGCAATGATACCAAGGGAATTAAATTGTGATGTGGAGTGGGTATGGCAAACTGGCCCTGAGGCCTGGTCTTCACGGTGGCCTTCTTTATATTCCAACCATCCTATGAGATCTGAAAAACATTTAAAGGTACACTCTGAAGAAATTAATTGGTCAGCGCCAGCTTGACTCAGGCCAATTTCTAGGAAAACAAATTCACACATAGAGAATGCTAAAGAATCAACTATTCCTACAAGCTACTGTACTCTTTTACATACAGCCCATACTACTGGATGAGGGAAGAAATATTTAACAAAGAAATTCGTAACAGGAAATGATATATCCTCTGAAGGAAAAGTATTCAGCCATTAAAAATACTTTCAGTGTGTTGAGCCTCTGCCTTCTGCTCAGGTCATGATCTCCCGGTCCTGGGATCAAACCCCACATTGGGCTCCCTGCTCAGCGGGGAGCCTGCTTCCCCCTCTCTCTGCCTGCCTCTCCGCCTACTCATGATCTCTGTCAAATAAATAAATAAAATCTTAAAAAAAATCCTTTAAACTATTGAATAATATGGGGGAAATGCTTTAAAGTTTAGTGAAAATCATGATATAATACCAGACTATGATTATAATTTTATTGACTGTATATATATGCAAAGAGAAAAGTCTTAGATGAAGCACACCAGGATGCCAATAGTAGCACTGCAGTGTAGAAAGCAAGTGAGATTTTCTTCTTTATTTCCTATTTTCTACATTTTCCATAAATATGCACTGCATTTACAACTAGAAAAAAAGTTTTTTGAATCATTCTTTCTCTGGGCTACTCTACCCTCTGTATTCTATACCTGGTTACCTTTTGAAATACTGCAGATAAACTGTACTTTCTGGGAGCTTTCTCCTCATTTTCTATCTTTTCAGACCTACTTAATGACATGTGTTTGGTATAATCGTCAATTGGAAGTTCAAAGAAACTGATCAAATTTCAATGAAGATTAACCAAATGTAAATAATAATCACCTTATATTTTCAATACTGACACTAAAAACTAAAGCAATATTTTTTAAATAGGAAGGAATTCTTGATAAGGTTTTAAAAGATTGAGTTGTAGTTATTAATGAATAAATTTTCCACATCTCAAAAATGTAGATGCCAAAATACAAGGAAATCAAGCTTTCTTGCTTAATTAAATGATTTTGATGTCTTACCCTTGGTGACTATTATAAATATGAAATCCCTTTAATGAAATTTAGCTAAGGAAAATCAAAGTTTTTGTCACTATTTAATATATCCTGT
Organism: Martes martes; assembly: GCF_963455335.1. Classification (NCBI taxonomy): domain Eukaryota; kingdom Metazoa; phylum Chordata; class Mammalia; order Carnivora; family Mustelidae; genus Martes; species Martes martes. Next base: position 104,243,205 of record NC_137894.1, on the reverse strand, counting down.
ATTATACTTATTCACTCAAATATTGAAAAACTACTATGTGCCAAAGTCTATGTAAATTGCTTAATTTAAGGGAAAGCTCCAAGACCTTCAATGGTAATTAGCAGCCCTGGGGAAAAATATGTTCTGGACACAAAAAAGATAGGATTCATTTGTGAAGAAAAGATTATTATAAAGTAAAAGTGCTGTGTCCTTACCCCCCTCCCCCCCCACACACCCCTCTACTCCTAATAAACAGCTAAATATAAGAAAGGGAAACCTTTTTAGCTAATATTGTTGCCCATCCCTCCTCCTCCACTACTCTATCTTCGCCCTACATTTAAACATTGTCCTATGTTTACCTACACTTTACTATTCTGTCCCTATTCCCGACTGAGTTAAGGAGCGAAACAGAAATCTCAGTCCCCAAGGCCCAGTACAACTGCCTCAATTATGTGAAGATGTGGCATTTGGGAGGTCAGGGGTGTGTCCTCAAGGAAAACCTTTACCAAAGCACCTTTAATGGGTTTTAAAGTTTCCCTCTGAAACCAGAGCTGCAGAGTGAAGGGGAGCAATTACCAATGAACTTGAGGCCTAGACACTCTAGATAACACAGATTTGTGCTTCCCCAAGTGATTGCTGCTGACAGCACACAGTACAAACACCAAAAAAAACAGCCAGTTAGCAGCCTCCATTGTTTGGCATGATGTTTTCATTGCTTGGACCTCAAAAATTCAGCCTTCTGCCCAGGTGGAGGACACGGGCAAACCGAGGGTATAGTGACTTGTGCTGGCACCCACAGCTCCTCTCCATGTTTTCTCTGCTCTTCTGAGGAACCACAGTAAAGCAGAACTACGCAAGGAGTCCCAAGTTTCAGCAACAACTCTGCCATTCAGCAAATGAGGAGCCTCTGACGAGCTGTTTCATAAAACCAAATTCCTCCTCTGTTCAATGAGAAGGTCGAACACAATAATTTCTGAATTCCCTTGGTGTTGTGGAAAAAACTTGGACCTGGCAGTTAGTCCCGAGCATGGTCCTGCCTCTGCTACCCACTACGTATATAACCTTAAACAATTAACCTAAACTCACTGGACCTCCTTTTTCTGAGACATAAGATGGAGCTAGCGATACCTGCACACCCTGCAGAACTACTGGGAGGATTCAAGGGAGATAAATGTATGCAGAGCACCTAGTACAGTGTGGGACATACAGAGGAAATGCAGAAACTCTTCCAATACCAACAACTGCACGACTCTCTCTGGAGGTCACTGCAAGGATAGCCCAAAATGGGGAAGAGTGGCACATGGCCCAGGGGAATCTCATCCCGACCACCTGCTAGAAGAAAAGACAGCTGCCATAGTACAAGACATTCCGGAGAACGTGGAGGGGTCACTGCTCCCTGAAGTGCCAATCAGTCTGACAGATAAATTTAACTTAGACTAAGTCTGAGCTTTCAATGATTAAAAGAAGAAAAAAACAGATCCAAAGTGGTTTTCAAGAGAAAATGCAAACAAGTTAAGCTAACAGCAAAGGCTCGCAAACAGAGCCCAAGAGACCTGTAATATTGGGACAGGATTTCTAAGGACAAGCTATCTTGCCATCATCAGCTAACTGATACCCAAGGAGGACCTGAAGAGTGGTCATCATGGTTCTAAATCAACTATGTCATGAAATGTAGCACACTGATGAAATGCTCTGACCTTCTGTTTTTCTATCAATAGAAGGGGTTGAAGCTATATTATCTTTAAGGGCCTTTCACCCCTTCCAGTTAAAAATGTCTATCAAGGGGCACCTATCAAGGTGGCTCAGTGAGTTAAGCCTCTGCCTTCAGCTCAGGTCATGATCCCAGGGTCCTGGGATGGAGCCCTGCATCGGGCTCTCTGCTCAGGGGGGAGCCTGCTTCCCCCTCTCTCTCTGCCTGCCTCTCTGCCTACTTATGATCTCTCTCTCTCTCTCTCTGTCAAATAAATAAATAAATAAAACCTTTTAAAAAATGTCTATCGATTCTAAAAAGTCTTACCTGCAGATTTGGGGCAACCATCTGAGATAGTCAAGGTTGCCTCCAAGGGGCTGCAAAAGCAGGTGCTGGAATGACAACTGGATAAACACTCACTGAAGACCGAGTTAGAGGAATTGGAAAGGGATCCTGAAGCCCCATCACTCAGCTCATAAAACCCTACAAATAAAAACACCATTTGGAATTAAGATCATGTCAAGCAATAGTACACATTTGTGCTTAAAAGGAAAAGGGTTAATCAACTAGGAAAGGTAGGAGAAGGAGACAGTGGTAGTAGGGGGCAATTTTGGTTCACTGGATTTAGCGTTGTGCCTGTATGATTTTATTTCAGGCAATTCTTAGGAAAAGGCCAAGAGCCCATAACTATGGATACATTTCAAAGTTACTCTCACCCTCAAATTGACCTTCCTCCTTGACCCCACCTTTAAAGATGTGCAAGGAAAGAGACTTAGATCTCTCAAAGCCTCAACTTTATCGTGAAAGTCTCAGGAAGAATAATTTGAAGAATAAAACAAATCTAGTTAAGAAGCCAAATGGCTTAAAAGAAGAAAAAAAAAAAAACTTTTGAAGTGGTCTCAGGAAGTTGAAGTGTGACTAATTTTCTAGCCCAGTTCTGACTTTCTCAAGTTTCAAAGGAGGACTGCTCTTCCAGAAATTTGAATAGAAGCTTTTATTTTTAAACTCAGGGGACTCCAGTCAGATCAATCTCATTATTAAAAATTTTGTCATCTGGTTTTATTTCCCTCTCATACAACTGAATGGCAGACTGCTTTTTTTTTTTTTTTTTTTTTTTTTAAATCTCTCTGCCCTAGAAACAAACTCCATTGCCATTTGCAGGTCTGGGAAGGCTAAACCCAGGGGGCTGAAGTAGAACTTGAGTGCAGAATTCCTGTCCTTGTGCTCACACACTCACCTGAGCTCGGCCGACTGTCTGTCTCCAGGTGCTCTTCAGATGTCTTTTCTACATCTAGTCTCAGGTCACTTATCTGCTTGTCAAGTTCTTGCAACTGATTCAACAGACCAGCATCTCTTCTCCTCAGACAATTCTGATTAGGAAGAAACACAGAAAGGAAAAATGAACACATTTTTGGTCACAAAGAACCAGAAAGTCTGCTATCAGTACTCAAATTACGATTTAAAGAGTTCACTAGAGGCGCCTGGGTGGCTTGGTAGTTAAGCAGCTGCCTTCAGCTCAGGTCTTGATCCCAGTGTTCTGGGATGGAGCCCCACATCAGGCTCCTTGCTCAGCGGGAGGCCTGCGTCTCCCTCTCCCACTCCCCCTGCTAGTGTTCCCTCTCTCGCTGTCTCTCTCTCTCTGTGTCAAATAAATAAAATCTTTAAAAATAAATAGAGTTCACTAAATCTTCCAAAAGCAAAATTTTACTCGATGACCTGAAATTTAAAACAAACAAACAAAAAAACCCTTCAAGAATATGTCCTATGTTTAGTGTTACTTTCTTGCATTTTGTGGTGCTATAAAGTTTTTTCATAAAAACAGGACTTGCTTTTTGTTTCAAAGAATATATACAAATTCGCTTTTTATAGGTAAGGATAAGGAGATTTTTTTAAACCCTCTGCGTACAGCCAATTTTTCACAAAACCATACTTCACAGTAGACTCTAATTTGAAGTCAGGGTGTGAGATATTTCCTACAGTACACTATACTCTTACTTAGGTGAGATTTTCTGGCCAAATATCCCACAGTTTTGTTTTCTATTAGCTGCTTTGTGGGGTTTAATCAGTCTTAAGGCCTTTGAAAGTGAGAAACTAATACTAATAGCCAGTGCCAAGTATAATGTGAGCCGGCAAAATCCAAAACCCTCAAGGGAAGGTCCATCAAGATTTGAACTCAACTTGGGTTTCCAAAGGTGACGGATCTGTAGTGCTAACTCACAGCGCCACCTAGTGCTTCCTACTGCTGGGAAAGCAAGAGAACTAAAAAGGCATCTGGTTCAAATCATGAATGCCAAGTCTACAAATGAAAATAGTACCACAAACACTGACTGGACTGAAATTCTCCTGACATGTAGCCTTACTCCCCTCCAGGGGACAACAGGAATGTGCCACTCACAATCTTGAAACTCGTGAAGAGAAAAAGGTGCTATTGTACAAGACAATGCATAAAATGTCAATGACCAAGGCATAGCCGGCAAGAATTGACTCAAATCCACATTACACACGAATCTAGTCTGCTACCAAAAACCAGTAAAATGCCAAAAAAGGTATTGCACAAACCAGGATGCATCTTTAAAAAATAGATGCATAGGAATATTATCCCTCCTGTCTGTCCTTTGACTTAAAAAGCTTGTAGACAAAACCCATATATGTCTGTTTACTAGAATCCGCTTCTTAAGGCAAAATAAACCAAAGTAAAAGCACTTTGATGCTGAGAGAGAAAGAGGGAGAGAGGAGAGAGAAAAATTATCTGCAAAGAGATAATACAAGAAACCCCTTGACAAATAACCACGCAACATCACCTATGTTCACTATTGTAGGAGGGACATTATCTAGCATGTGTCTAGTTTCAGACAGTATCACATGTTCAGAAAAATATTTTTTTCCTCTTTTCAAAACTACATTTTTGAGGTCACCATAACAAAGCTGCCGCCATTATTCTGAGGCGGGGTCAAAAGCTGTTCATCAATACATTAAGCGCCAAAGTTCTTTTTCTTCCCCATTAATGCAGACGGCATAGAATGACTGAGACACTGACGGAAATCCCGTAAGATTAATGCTGCCTAAGAGCAGGTTCTCTCTTCTCCCACCTCCACCGCCCTTCACATAAAATACGAGAGGACGGGGCACTTTCTCCAGCCAAATTTCTATCATTTGCATGTTTTAGCTGCCTCATACAAAGGGCTTCTATTTGAAATTAAGCAGCAGCCCAGGCAAAAGCTGGCATGCCGAGAGTCCCGGGAGGGGCAGGGCTCCCTACGTGCGCTTCCGCGTAATCGTAAAATTCAGCTTTGGACAGTTAACCTCGCCACAAGCCCCCTCCTCGGCTTTTGTCCCCTCTCGGCGGGAGGACACGAAGCTAAGACCTCCAAAAGAAATGGTGTTATAAAGGAGGGTTTGCAAACATTCAGGGAGAGGGCGTTGCATTCGTCTAACTAGAGAGACTGAAGGTTACAACCAGGCGACTCCAAGAATCCCGAAGGCAGCGCGAGGAGGGGAAAGCTGCCACCCCCTCCCGGCAATCCGCGCGGGGTCGCCAGCCCCTCACCTGACACAAAGCGGGCACACGCCAGAAACGCGTGGGCGCCTGCGGCCCACGCGGGAATGGAGGTCCGGGATCCGGGAGAATCCCCCAGCCGGAGGCACCCTCGCGCCCACCCCCAGACCACCTGCCCGAATCCCAGCCCCTGTGCAGGGGTAGGTGCAGCCGTGCCCCTACCTCCAGGCACGACCTACCAATTGCTTCCGCAGCAGCAAGATATTCTCCTCCAAGAACTTCTCCTCCAGGCGGCTGCGTTGCGCCGCCTCCCCCGGCAGCTCCGCAGCGCGGGGCGCAGTGACTCCCGAGCCCCCCGCGCCACGCAGGGCGCCCCGAACCAGCAGCTCCTGGCGCTGGCGCAGGTACTCCAGCTCCGCCAGCCCGGCCAGCGTGGCCTCCTGCCGCTCCCGGGTGCGCTGCCGCTCCGTGTCCGCCTCGCCTTTCTCCCGCCAGCGCCCCTCGGGCTCCAGCGCGCGCTGCTCGCCCCGGGCCGGCGCCTGCGGCTCCAGCTCCCTCGCCGTCCCGGCCGCACTCGGCTTCATGGCCCCGACCCTCGCAGCGAGCACCCGTCACCGCAGCCCGGCCGCCCGGGCGGAGGAGCGGGCGCTAAGGCTGCGGCCGAGGGCTCATGCCGCCCTGGGACGGGGCACGGCGACGGGGCGACAGCCAGAAGCGCTCGGGACCCGCTCGCGGCCGCGGGCTGCAGCCGTCCGGGCCCGGGCGGCGCAGTCCGCTGTCGCCGCGCGTCCCTCGCCGCGGCCCCGCAGCTGATAACGCCCTGCCCGGCGCTACGTCACGCGCGGCGGCCCGGCAAACCCCCGCCTGGCGCCCGCCTCCCCGCGCCGGCCCCTCCGCTCCGAGGCCCGCTCCCCCAGGCTTCCCCCTCTTCTGTCAGGGGCGCCGCTGGCGCTCGGCGCCGGCCTCCTCCTCTCTCGGCCCTCCCCGCTCCTCCCTGTCTCCTCCCCCGCTCTTCCCGCGGGCCTCCTCGCCCCCTTTTCGGGTTTACTGCACCCAATTTTTGCCTCGTTCCTTATTGGCTCTTTTGCCTCGCACAAAGCGAGGGGCGAGCGCCTCGAGTCCCAGCATCCTGTTACAGTCGGCCTCGCAGGCAGGGTCGCGAAGGGACGCAGCAGTTGGGCTCCCCCGAGAACTTTCTGAAACTCGACCGAGTTGCTGCACACAATCTTAACCCTTTCCCCCCACGTCCACTGTTCGCATCCACTCACACCGATTTCGGTTTCTTTTACCTTGCCGAGCAAGGTACTTAGAGTGGATTCAAAGACCATTTCTGTGGGTTTGGTTTCCTGGACTCTGCGTTGTAAAGGCAAGCAATACCAAAGCACAGTGCAATGTTGTTCTAAAACTGTCTAACTCTTAGTTTTGTGGCTATTGTTTTGATTTGATTTGATTTGATTTTTACAGAAGGCATATAAAATTAGGCAGGAGGATGTTGCTGTAAACCAAGCGGTTGCATCAATTATTTTACAAGCCTGGGGTTTAATGCTGGCGCGCACACCTGTGCGCTTGGGTTTTTGTTTGAGTTTTTTATTGTTGTTATTTGCTATCTTGGGCAAACGCAAGAGCTCTGACTCTGAAACCAGACTGTCTGAATGTGAATCCTGTTCCAGCCTTGATTAGCTGTGCAAACAAGTTACTTCATTTCTCTATGCCTCTCTTTCCTCAACAGTAAAATGGAGCTACTGGCTGACTATGCCAATTAGAAGAATTACAGTAATATACGGTATATAATATGGTGGGGCGAGGGTGTGCGTTTACAACATGGCAGGCACATAGATGGTCAGTACAGGAGTTGTGGCTTTTTGTTTTCTTCCAGAGGGACCTATGAACTTTCCCCCAAAGTAGCATTTGTGGAATGGTCACCTCTGCCTGGCACTCTGGTCGTAGGGACTTTGGGTGGAAAAGAGGTTTGGAAGCACCACTATTGGTTTGTCTATGGAAAAGCACCATATCTATTTTTAAAAAATCAATACATCAGGGGCGCCTGGGTGGCTCAGTAGGTGAAGCCTCTGCCTTAGGCTCAGGTCATGATCTCAGGGTCCTGAGATCGAGCCCAGCATCGGTCTCTCTGCTCAGCAGGGAGCCTGCTTCCCCCCTCTCTCTGCCTGCCTCTCTACCTACTTGTGATCTCTGTCTGTCAAATAAATAAATAAAATCTTAAAAATAAATAAATAAATAAATAAATGTTTAAAAAAAAAATCAATACATCAAACAGCCTCAGAAATTAAATCCAAGAAGTCACAATCTACTGAAGTTCAGGCAAAGTGTTGTGTGAAGGAATGCATCCTGTATCATTATTTCAGACTCTTACACCTTAGCCCGGCTCCCCTTTCTCTGCTGTGTGGTCTAGGCTTCCCTCCAAGATCAGTTCACTTCCCTCCTCTGAACTCCAGATAACTGTATGAATATCTGATTCTTTCCAAATGCTGTTTGTTTGGTTATTTGTCTGTATGTGAACACACATATCTATGCACATAGGGGTTTATGTGTATTTCTTCTCTCCAATTACATTATAAAAGTTCCCTGAAGGCAGAGGTTGGTTTAATACCCTCTTAGTATTACTGCACTCAAAACTGCCTTGCAAGCATTCAACTGATGATCTCTAGAGACTCAAGAAAATGGAGGTTGGTTGTAAATCGTTTTTACATTAACATACTTTCTAACTCAATTAATAGTACCCATTTAATCTCTGCAACGAGTAGAATCAACTCAGCGCTTACTAAAATAAAAACAAAAAACAGCAACAATAACAAAAAACAAAGTTCCCTTGCCATACTCCATGGACCTCCCCATTGTTGTCCCTCACAGACATAAAAGAAACTCTAACTACAATCAGGATTCATGACCAATAAGATTGTATATTAGATCTAAAAACAGAATTATGGTCAAGTGTTCATCAGCATACAAAATCAATTCTATTTGGGTCACCTCTTCTTTATGCCTACTCTGTGCCAAACAATTCGCTTCGTAACACAGGAACTAATTTTTCCCCATAACTTTAGTAAAGCACTGAAGACACTGAAGAATAATGATAGATCCTGCCTACTAAAGGCCAATCACCCATGTCCTCTATCATTGTCTCATTCTATGAATTTCTAAGCAAGCTTCTTGCTTTCTAGTTCCAAATTAGATTCCTTCTGGCTGGGTGGAGCCTATTATTGTGGCCTGGGTTATGTCACACATCGACAACTATATTTACAGAGTTGAGAGGGGGAGAAAAGCTGAAACATGTTTTACACACTACTAATAAATCTTGTTAAAGTGGACAGACAAATCACTGTGTCTCCAAGATCCCCCCCCCACTCCCCACCCCATCCCACTCTCCTCCCTACCAAATGCCACTTGGAGCTGGCTCATTAGTCCAAAGCAAACCATTTGCCATAACAGCTTGTACATCTCCATGAGAAAGTGTTCCCAGCAAGTTTAAATATTAAAATTAATGTATTCAAATGGTTCCACCAGTAAAACGGTCACAAATAGAAAAAAAAGGTTATGCTTTCCAAAGTATCCATTACACATTAATAAATAATGCTGTTCATTCACACGCCAATTAAAACAAACTCGGCTGTCAAGCGAAATTAGAAGCAAGGAGCTCAATGCTGTAATTGTGGGGTTTTTTGTTTGTTTGTTTTTTCAGGAAAACTCCCAATGTCGTCAGATTAAGTGTAACTAGTTGGGATGTCCCTAGTCTCTTCTTAACTCAACAGCCTGATTTTCTCCTCTCCAGTCTAGTCCTGGCTTTCCTTTCCCCTTTGATTCTTTGTTTGGTAGCAGGTATTCCGGAGGTAGTTGGAGGTAATCACCCGCTGCTCACTGCTCCCTTCTGTTGCCAACAGGATCTCACTTCCCCCTACTGTTTTGATTTTTCTTTCTCTACTTTTTAAAGCGGGTGCTGGTGCTTCTTCCTCCATCAATGCTACTTTGTTATCTCCTTTCCAGTATTGTTCAGCCCTTACGTTAATTCTTCTGCTTCCACCCCTCCCCGAAGCCTCTGTTTCAAAGAAAAGCTGTTAATCCACACTCAGAAAGTGTGGCACTAAAGATGGAGGGCATATGCTCCCTGGAGGACCTGGAGAGTAAGATAAAGTTGCTAACTGAAAAAAAGTGTTGACTGAGTATATCGTGGTTGGGTAGTTTATGCTTCAGGGCATTTCCTGGGCAGAGCCAGGAAGGTTCCCTCAGATCACACAGTCTGACCCCTTGCCCTGGGGCAGAACAGCTCCCACCAGCACCCCTGCTAAGGTCTGAGTAGCATTCTACAAATGCCTCATCCTGCAGTGAACATTCTACTGCAACCAGGCAAAGCAAGGAGCATCAGTTGAGACTTTTGCTATAGAGAAAAGCAACAAAATGATGCCTTGCAGCTTTTATGGCCAAACACACACAAATGATGTAATTGGGGAAAAGCTGTCTCCAAATAGGAGGGGAAAAAATAAAGGGCAATCCTTTGAGTTGGGGTGATGACCACCATTCGAGGGTCTGGGATCAAAGCTCCAGCCAGACATCAAAGCCCATTTGAGTCTAATGCCAAAAGAGCCACAGTGAATTAAACTTCATATATAAACTAATTATAACTTGACCCCACAATCAGGCGTCAGTGAGCACATGGGGTAAAGAAAGCAGACATTGAAACAAAAGATCAAGAAAAAAGGAAAGTTGGTAGCAAAACTGGCCAACATCATGGCCCTGACCACTTTAAAAATCTTTTGAGGGCAGAGGGGAATAAGGGAATGGTGGTGGAAACAACAAGCTTTTGACAATGCTGGTCTTGTTTGCAAGGCTATGAAATAGCTCTTTCCACCCTCACTGACTCGTGCACAGCCACATACTTCCTTATTCCTGGAAGAAAAGGTTATCTGCTAACTATTTTCATCATTGTTATAAAGGTCTCCAGTCACCAGGTTTCTGTTTGAAGAAGCCTTAGATGATTCCATGAAGTTTGGGGGTGAGTTCTGCTGGGAGCTCAGCTTCCTTATACAGTGCACCCTGAGTTCCAAACACTCATGCTGGGAGTGACTTGCATTCCCATGGCTTTCATCCATCACTGATGTCTCCACCAACCTCAGACTTCAGTCCCTTAGCTCTGCCATTCACAGATGGAAGGCACCTCATACCAGGTGTGCAAATACCCTGGAACATGTTCTGGTACTAATACCATAAAACTACGTCATTCTCAGGCAAAATTTAAAATTCTTACAGAGACAAGTGGTCACTTTAAACAATTGTATTTGGTAGATTTTGGCCTTACCCTGCTTGGTTGGGACTGGTCCCTAAATATTTGAAATTCTCCATCTCATGAACTAGCAAAGTATTACACATCTAATTTGATAATCCACAGAACATATTCAACCATATTTATTTGTAGATAAGCATTAGTGATTTCTTAAAATTAAAATCTAATTATAACCTGAGTCCCTTGCATGGGAGAAAAAAACTTTTTAGGGGCACCTGGGTGGCTCAGTGGGTTAAAGCTTCTGCCTTTGGCTCAGGTCATGATCCCAGGGTCCTGGGATCCAGCCCTGCATCGGGCTCTCTGCTTGGCGGGGAGCCTGCTTCCTCCTCTCTCTCTGCCTGCCTCTCTGCCTACTTGTGAACTTTCTGTCAAATAAATAAATAAAACCTTTTAAAAAAAAAAAGAAAGAAAACTTTTTAAAGCGGTCATTCCCATAATATAAAAACAAATATGTACCAACATCATTGCATTGCACCTCTTTAAGTGACCATTCATTTATTCAACAGATATGTATTGCATTTCCAATACAGGATAGGAACTGGGGATACAGTAATGAACAAATCAGACTTAATCCCTACCTTCATGAAGCTTACGGTCTAGGAGGGAAATTGGCACTAATTAAATAATTACATACATATATCTATGATATATATATTCAAATATATCTACATATTTCCATATATTTTTCTAAAATATTGAACAATATGAGGAAAATATATTTCCATATAGATTTCTAAATATACATGTTTCTAAATTTATAAATAATTCCAAACTGTGAAACAGCTATCACAATTTGCAAAATGATATTTTCAAAGCCGACATATGCTATGATCATATCTAAAAAGTTATACTCGAGTCACAAAAAAATTATGACATTTATAAAAAATGATTTTTATGGGGGAAGGGATCTTATAGTTTACTTTTTATTATCTTTGAAAAAACTATTTACTCCCCTAAAACCAACATTAAAAATGTCTACAGGGAGATACTTGTTGTATAGCAAAACAATTCAGTATTTTCATCTAAATACCACTCATTGGAAGGTAGTAACAAGTATATATAATTAAACTTCAACATCATGAATTACTTTACAAATCTATCGTCTTTTCCTCCGAACAATCTCAGAAAGGAGAGAGAAAGCATCACTCCAATCCATGGTGCTAAGAGTGATTTCCAGGATGGTTTTCTGATCATTTCTGCACGAGCAAGGAGAGACGACCGAGGTGATGTTTTGCAATAGAGCTCTAGATGACTAACATGAAAGCAGAGGCTTTTTGCTTTAGGACCGAGACAGTTGGCCCGGTTCCTCCATTTCCTTTGCTCTGCAAACCAACCTAGGCCAGGCAGAAACTGAACCAGAACTCAAAACAAGTTCCTACACTGAGTTCTGGTCGGGTGTTTCCCTCCGAGAACCACAAAGCCCCTTTAATTAAGATCCCTCAGGGGCCTAGGGATCCCTGTGGAAAAGCCCAGAATGTCATTATCACCCCTTGAGCCCTCAGCGGCTGAAAGCTCTCAATGCTGGCAGAGGCTTAGGTGGCCCCACGGGGAGCCCGGTTCCTCTAATCCCATTGCACCTTTGCAGCAGCGAGTGTGAAGAGTAGCACATCCACTTCAAACAGAAATTGGGCCCTGGGTATGTTTGGGCTAAGGGGAAGGCTGGGGGTTGAGAAGAGCCTCAGATTCAAAGAGAAGTCAGCTGGGATGACAGGCAGGGGCTGTATGCGGCTCCAGCCCCCAGACACTGTAGCGGCTGATAGGAGGGCAAGGGGCTCCATTTCCATCCCCCCCCCCTTGCCGCTCTGCACCTCAGGGGTCTCACCCTCCAGAGCCGGGATTCTTTGAAGTCAGGGAGGATGGTTTTGACAACAGATGGAACAATTCGCTTCTGTTCAGCTTGGTTCAAGCAGACTGAATTCAGAGTCCAGGAAGTTGTGCCTAATGACAAAGAAACTGACATTTTGTTACACTCAACTCTTCCCCCCTCCCTGGCCTTATGGAGGAATTTGGTTGATCTTCTCTTGCCTTTATTTTTTTTTTAAAGATTTTATTTTTATTTATTTGACACAGAGAAAGAGAGATCACAAGTAGGCAGAGAGGCAGGCAGAGAGAGGGGGGGAAGCAGGCTCCCCGCTGAGCTGAGAGCCTGATGCGGGGCTCGATCCCAGGACCCCGAGATCATGACCTGAGCCGAAGGCAGAGGCTTTAACCCACTGAGCCACCCAGGAGCCCCTTCTCTTGCTTTTAATAGAAGCTGCCTCCACAGGAGAAAGAATCTGATTGTAACACAGCACTTACTGCCCTGGTGAGGATCTACAGCAGGGGCCGGGGCGGGGCGTTGCTGGATTTGAACTCCAGCTCCACCATGCTCCGCTCCTGGATGGCGTCCACCCCACACTGCTACTGCTGACTTTGACCTCTCTCAGCCTCGTTTTTCTCATCTGTAAAAGAGGGTTTATACTTAACCGTAGAGAGAGCTTGTGAACCGTCTAGAAACAAATGTGGGTTACCCTCAGGGTCGCCCATGCGTGAGCACCCCCACACACCCACACAGAACGGGCGTTGAAAGACCTCCCAGTCAGACACAAGTTAGCATTAACCGTTGCTTTGACAGTTTTCGCTGTAGTGTTTTGAAGTTTTTCCTATCCTGTCCGCATCCTGCTGTTTCAGAACACTCTCTTGGTTTCAGACCATAAGTAGGTCTGAGAGACTTTTGAAGAGTAGCACTGTGGTTTCTTTCGTCCCCTGGCAGGACGGGCTATCAGGATAAAACACAAGGATCTGCCCTTAGAAACCATATGGACCAGTCGAGCGAAGTGGCATAATGGAAAGAGCATGAAGCTCTGGCCAACGGTTCAACGCCTTAAAAAAACGTCCTGTGATATCTCTGAGCCTCATTTGTAAAATGGGCTTGTAGTTAATTCCCAGAGAATGAATGTGAAGGATCTGCCACATAGTAAATACTAGAGATATGTGGACTTCCTTCTTTCTTTGACTTCCTCTTTTATCTGAGGCACTATTTAGGTTGGTGAAGTTTATTCGGCTCCTTCCTTTTATTTGCATAGCCTCTGATTATGGAAAATTTCAAAACACAAAAGTGGAGACAAAATGAATTTCCATGAAAACCACCACCCAGGTTAACAATTATGAACAGATTCTAAACAGTCCCCCCCATTTTGAAATGATAATTTTTATGATTTGGGGCTAACAGATATGAAATGGTTTACAGAGCAGAGCTGTATCCCCATCATTAATTTAGTGCCAAGTATATAATAAGCACTCAATAAATGCTAGATATTATTATAATCATCATCATCATCTTTTTTTTTCCCTAAACTTATCTAAAAAGTTATGGACCTTATATAATACACTTTTCATCCAAAAGGCACAGAAATTTCCCAAAATCTTTTTTTAAATAAGAATACTCGTATTCTGGGGCGCCTGGATGGTTCAGTGGGTTAAAGCCTCTGCCTTCGGCTCAGGTCATGATCTCAGGGTCCTGGGATCCAGCCCCACATGGGGCTCTCTGCCCAGCAGGGATCCTGCTTCCCTTCCTCTCTCTCTGCCTGCCTCTCTCCTTACTTGTGATCTCTGTCTGTCAAATAAATAAACTTTAAAAAAATTTAAAAAAAAAAGAATACTTGTATTTTCTTTTTTTTTTACATTCTATTTATTTATTTGACAGAGAGAGAGACAGCAAGAGAGGGAACACAAGCAGGGGAGTGGGAGAGGGAGAAGCAGGCTTCTGGCTGAGCAGGGAGCCCCATGTGGTGCTCCATCCCAGGAACCTGGGATCGTGACCTGAGCCGAAGACAGACGCTTAATGACTGAGCCACTCAGGTGCCTCCATTTCCCACAATATTTACAGTACATCATAATGTGGGGAGATGAAGTCACCCTGAAGAAAAGGCAATAAAGTGATGCTCTGAGCCTCTCGGGATAAAACCCCAGTTACTGGTTTTGTGGTGCTGATTGCTCCTGGACACCAGTGACTTTCTCCCTCGTGTCCTGTCTCACCCACTAAGCATGGCAGTGAGCTCCCTGAGTGCTGAACTCATGCCTGATGTGGTTTTACCTCGCCAGAAAAAAAAAACAGCAGGACTAGGTGAGGGCTTACTGTTTGTTCAAAGTCATAGAGTCTGGAACAAAGTACTATTAGGAAAAGAACTAGGTAAACCAAATTAACTTGAAAATTAGTTAAAGCATCCCCAATGTCTAGATTGCCTTCCCTTTGTTGGGGCTGGAGAGATGTTTTTCATGAACAACTAAATCTACTGTTGCATAGATTAAAACTAATGGACCCTTTGGGCCATGATACACAGAAACACTGAAGCCAAGAATGTGACTTCAAAAACTCAGAAGTACATTCTTGGCTTAATTAGTGTTGCCTCTCCTGTTCAATTAGATTTTAAACTCCTCAAGGGCAGGGCGTAATCCTACTTCATCTCTAACTCCCTCAGAACAAAGCTGGATACAAAGCAGGTACTCACCAACCAAATGCTTGTTTAATTCAATTGCCTTTCAAGGTGGATTGAGATGGAATCCCCTGTCTATGACACACGAAAAGGACCGACTTCGGAAAATTCTATAAATAGGTACTTAGAAACAGACCAAAATTGGGTGCTTTCCTGTCTGCTCCACTTCCAGAAGCGTCTTCTATAAGTTTGTGCCTTTTAGGAAAAAATGAGGAAACAGGAAAAAGAGAAACAGTTCCATTTCTGAAAAGATAAGAATAAAGTCTGATAAAGACAAAAGGCATTTGAGGTTCCTAGAGTTAAAACAAACTCAGACTGCCCAGCCTGTTTGAAGTTGACAAGAAACAGAGAATGACCCATGGGTCCATTCTGGAGCACAAAGCAGCTCAATCAGCATTTCATCAATGAGGAAGCACCAGGTAACCCAGCCCAGCCAGGACAGCTGGCAGTGTGTGAAGAGCTGGGTATTTTATCTAGAGGGCACTCACTTCTACCTGAGCACACCTCTGTGTTGGCGGGTGACATGTGAGGATGAGGAATGGAAGGGGTTATCACTACCTGGAGATTCATACTTTCTCATTGCTTTCTGTAATGGAATTCCTGTGAAAATTCTTGAAAAAACGGTTTCATTTTGTTTTGTCATTTATTCAGATTTACTCCTTTGGGATCATGTGGAGCACCTCACAGGGTCCAAAGCACCAGCTAGGAGTTTACTAAACGTTGCTGAATTAAATAGGCACAAGAGGTAGAAATCACTAGCAAGATATTAAACACATGCCACGTCCACGAAGGAGATGCTTTGGTGAGAGCTCTTCGAACGGAGAGTGGTTTCTTTCCAAAGATGGGTGCATGTGAGCCCACTTCTCTGAGCACAGAAAGATTTATATCCAACCCTGTTCAACCTGGAACTAATAGAACACTATGGTGACTAGAATTAAAAGTTTAAAACACACACACACAACAACAACAACAACCCTCAAATCCCAAGCCCTTCTGTTCTACTGGATGTGTACCTGGCAGATCCAAATATACTCTGACTCACTCTGGGCTCTTCCCAAAGTTTTTCCAGGAAGCCAGGATCTTACCTGGCCAAGTGCCAGCCGCTGGGGCCGCCCCTGCCTGCTCAGCACAAAGGGAGGGAAACCTGGCTCCCCCCACAACGGGGGTCCCTTTATGCATCAAGCTGCACCATGCATCTGGGGAATTCATGGGCTTAAAAACAACGACAACAACAATAACAAAAACAACAGAGAAAAAAGGCCAGAGTTTACAGGTACACCTTTTCCTTTCCCTTTTAGCCCATTTCCACATCGAAGAATTAAGTTTCTCCATTTTCAGTAGAGCTGAGCCCGTTTTCAAACTGTAACACCTCCCGCTCTCGTTATCTGCACCAAGTGTGTCTTCTGACATTGTCCAAATCGTGTTATCCCACTCTTTTTCCTTCCTTCCTTTTTAAATATCTCCCCTCCTCTGAGAATCCTAAATAAGCAGCTTGGCAATGAAGGCAGGGGAAACTAAAGAGGCTTCTCAGCACACCAGATCCTGTTGAAGACATACAGCAAACCGAGATCACATGCCCCAAGGGCAGACTTTGATCATTAATAACGCAAGAGGGGAAGAGCACAGAGACATACAGTCTATATTCCCTACACATCACGGGGTAATTGCTCGAATCCTTGGTCTTTACAAAAAATGTGTCACACCATAAAATTTGTCTTCCGAGAAAGAATAAAATTAGCTTTTTACCTTTACCCTACATTATGACAAAGAACAAAAACCCCAAGCTAGGTGATTATGTTTCAGTCCTCTGTGGACCCCTTCTCCCCTCCGTGTTCTGCCTGGGAGCCTATCAGAAGAATGTGAATGATGAGACTACCTTTCCTATTGACCTAGCTGTTTATAAACAAAGCTTTTCCTTCTAGGAAAGGCAACGACATTTAAATTGCTGAAAATTATCAGCTTCAACTCATCTGAATTTCATTGCCGTGCTACTCCTTCGGGAAATGGGAACCACGCAAAGTTTCCCTTTTTTTCCGAATTGCCTCCAGATGTGATATACAGAAGAATCTTTATTAAAATATCACACAGGAACTGATGCCTTATGATTTCTTCTTCTTTCACCTGGGTCAGAATATGAATGACAAGCCACTGGTCATAGAGAAAAGCTCTAGGTATTGTCTGGGATCAGCTTTAAAATTACAACAGCCCTCACCCTGCCCCACAGACTCCAGCCACCCTCCCCTGCCTCACCTTGTCCTTTCTCCAAAGCGTTTAACACCTTATTACACTATATAATTTACTTATTTATTACGCTCATTGTTTCTTGCCTGTCTCTCTTGCTAGAATACACGCCCCACAAAAGCAGGGATCTTTGTTTTGTTGACTGATATACCCTAAGGACCTAAAACTGTACCGGGCCCACTGTGCTTGCTCAAATAAATATTGTTGAGTGAATGAATGAGTAAGTTTGTCATCCCTTTTTTATATCAAAATCTCTAGTCCTGACCCCCAAATTGACACTAATGCCACATGTCCTATTCCATATAAACCCCTCAGTTGTCATAAGGATTATCCCAATCTTACTTCCAGATGCTCCTCACTTTCTCTCAGCCCCCACTACCCTGTCTCTCTTCCCAGAGTATCAATTTTGGTCAATGACAACACAATCTACTAGTCCTAAGACTACAATTCTTGTTCTTTCAACTTATTCTTCCTTCCCCTTCATCCCTCAGATTACTAAATTGTCAAACTCCTGAAAATGTTTCCTTTCAAATATCTCTCCAGTTTGTCCCTTCCTCTCTATTCTCCTTGCCCTGGTCTACACAATTATCACCTCAAATAGACTCCTAATTGGCCTCCTAGCCTCTAGTCTCTCCCCCCTACAGGTTCTTTTGCATATCATAAACATCGTTTTGATCATGTCAATCCCCTTCCTAGGCCGGCTGTGATCTGGCCCACCCAGCAAACCTGACCTCCCTGCGTGGTCAAATGGTCCGGAGTTAAATCTTGAAAAAACAGAAAGTGTTGCATGGCAAATGAGTTATGGTAAGTTAGGGGTGGAGGAAAGGAGCAGGGGAGAGATCATAACTGCCAGGCTAACGAATTTGAACTCCATCCTGGAAGCCAAGAAGAGCAAGCTGTTAGAAGACATGTACATCACGAAAATGACAAGACGAAAATGGTGTTTTAGGGAATGCAATCCAGTGAGAGGGGAGACTGGTTGGAGACAGAATTCATGGACCAATTGCAAGATATTTCTAACTATTAATTCAACAATAATCTGCTGTGTGCCCACTCTTATCTCTGGGGATACTGTGGGAAATAATTATTTCTTGGGGTTCTGGGAACAAATAAGGAGAAAGCACCAAAGACCAGTAATGATAACCAATAATGAGCCACCCACGGCCTTTGTCCTCAAGCCTACCTGGCCACTTTAGCCCCAGACAACCTCTCAGATTTAAAATAAGCAGTGAGGGGCACTTGGGTGGCTCAGTCGGGCAAGCATCTAGCCCTTGACTCGGGTCATGATCCCAGGGTCCTGGGATCGAGCCCCACATCAGGGCTTCCTGCTCAGTGGGGAGTCTACTTCTCCCTCTGCCTGCTGTTCCCCCTGCTTGTGTTATCTCTCTCTCTGTCAAATACATAAATAAAATCTTTTTAAAAAAAATAAATAAAATAAAATAAGCACAGCTACTCCACACCAACTCTCATGCTCAAAGCCGCTGCTCCTGAAAACCTGGTCACATGTTAATTAGGAAAAAGAAAGGAAATATTTTCTGTAAGTCAGGATGCAACAAACTTTTTCTGTAAATGGCCAAATAGTAAATGTTTTGGGCTTGTGGACCTTAACAGTATCTTCACAAGTACTCAGTTTTGTAGTTGCAGCACAAAAGCAGCCACAGAAAACACATTAACAAGTAAGCCTGCCTGTGTTCCAGTATCTTAAGAACAGGGAGCGGCGGCACCTGGGTGGCTCAGTGAGTTAAGCCTCTGCCTTCAAGCTCAGGTCATGGTCTCGGGGTCCTGGAATCGAGCCCCGCATCAGAGTCTCTGCTCAGCAGGGAGCCTGCTTCCCCATCTCTCTCTCTCTGCCTGCCTCCCTGCCTACTTGTGATCTCTCTCTCTCTCTCTAAAAAAAAAAAAGAAAGAAAAAAAAAGAACAGGGAGTGAGCAGATTTGGCCCATAGGCCAGAATTCGCAGACCTCTGCTCTAAGATATTAGGATATTGTCAATCCCAACACTCAGTTTTGAATAGAGGAGTAACACAGAAGAATATAAAGACAATATGTTTAAGGAGCTCAGAGAGCTGGAATAGAGTTTCAACTTTACAGTAACTCTTGGGGCATCAGGAAAATAAACACCAGTATCCAAATGCATACAATGAGAAGCAGCATGGCATGGTGGCCCATAAAGTCAGACAGCCTGGGTTCAAATTCCAGCCTTGCCACATTGTCCTTTTGTGATTTGGGGTAAATTCCCTAATCTCTGTGAGCTTCAGTCTCAGCTGTTTTCATGGGGATAAAAAATATACTCTTCTTCACTGAAAGGATTAAGTAAGATGCATATTAAATACCTGGGACAAAGCAAGCCCTTGATAATGGTCAGCTATTATTATTATTACTATTATTATTGTGATTGTATTATGGTGAAATTCCCCAAGGAGCAGCTATTGATACAATATGTGAAAGTATTCATTTTCTTATTTCTAGAGATTAAAAACAGAGAGGGGTCGTTCTGTTTTTATACTCCTGTACTTCCTAAACGTTTTTCGCACCACTGCAGGAAGCTGAAGTCACCTTGTAAACCAGTCACTGCTTTTTCAGATGATTGCCTTTAAGTGGCTTTCAAATTCTGAAGATTATCATGCATAATGTATTATGCTCATGTCAAGACTAAGTTTTTTCCCATTGATTTTTCTCCTGCCTCCGTCAAAGGTTTTGTCAGACAGGACTTTGTCTCCAGAGGAGGCTGCTCTTGCTTTCTCCGAACTGTTGAGCACGAAGAGTTTCTTTCAGACGTTGTGTCTTTAAACCAACTAATGTGATTTTTGTTTCCAATTCCAACCAAGTGAAAACTCTCCAGTATACACTAGACTTCGGTTCCCAGGCTAGACGTAAGAGTGTCCCCATCTAACCAACACCTTCAGGGGGAGACAGGACTGAGTGTTAATGGGCGGTTGCTCCCAGA
The DNA here is from genome assembly GCF_963455335.1 of Martes martes. Taxonomy (NCBI): domain Eukaryota; kingdom Metazoa; phylum Chordata; class Mammalia; order Carnivora; family Mustelidae; genus Martes; species Martes martes. Next base: position 104,223,084 of record NC_137894.1, on the reverse strand, counting down.
GCACCCCGTCCTCCCGGCAGCTGGTGTCAGCATTGAGGAAACAAAGTAGATTCCGAGCTTAGGAAATTTTCCGTTTCAGGTCGCTGTGACCACAGTTTCGTTCCAATGTGCAAGTACCCCTTCCAAAGCACAAAAGACAATGTATATTATCTTTCATATTGCAAAGCACATATGAAGAATGACATTGCTCCAAGATACACTAAAGCAAAGATGATCTTATTTGAGTGAGAACCTCTAGGACCATCTTTGTTTTCTGTAGGTCTTTACTAAAATGTACTTCGGAACTCTTTGCAGCTACTCACAGAAAGAACTCTTGAGCCAGGGGCGTGGACTGCTTCCTTCCAGTCCTTTCACCGTTAGGAAGTAAGCACTGTGGCCTTCTCGATGCCCTCTCCTGGGCTGGTGAGCTGCATTTCAGGTTGTCTCTCTCAGACAATCCAAGCACTGTACACACCGGGCACTTTGTTAGAAGTAATCAGCCACGGGGGCAAAGGCAGTAAACAGTAATTAATATGCAAATTTGCAAGTAACTTGCCCCTTGGTGCTGAGACTTCTTTGTTTGTTTGCATAGTCGCGGACAAACTGGGGTTTGTCTTTGCTATAATTAGCAGGATAAATATAAAATTATGACATTAATTGTTAGCTGGCTTTTTAAAAATGGTAGTAAACCCCTGCTGTGCCTGAGCTGCTGTAGCTCAGTAGGGGGTTCCTTCAAAAATGAATTTTAGAATGCTGAAATACCCATTTTAATTAAAAGGCAAACACTGAAATGAGTTTGTCACTTCGAATATCATAGTTACTGGGCAACAAATCATCGATGCATGTATTAATAATTAGCATTTGTACATCAGTTGACCTTACCCCAATGCAAAAAAAAAGAATATCATTCCTTTATAATAATAACAAAGAGTATTATTTATCAAGGCACTGCGCTAAGCACTTTTCTTTCTGTATTTCACTAAATCCTCCCAGCAGCCAGATGGGGCGGTGCTCCTAACACCCATGTATGGATGTGGAAACCACAACCTTAGGTAGGTCTTTGGAAGATGAGTTTTTCTGGGTCTGCTCTCTGATTGTGGTCCCCTCAGGATTCTATCTGCAGCTCTCTCTTCCTCTCCTTTCTGGTTCTCGCTTCCCTGAGAGGTGTGCTATTTTGCTAATTCCAACCCCCTGCTTTACCCTTCCTGCCAGCTCTGACCTGTCTCCGAAACCCTAGTCCCCAGTGGATTCGCACTCGGCCACCAACTAAGCTCTGTTTCCACAGCCAAGTATTGAAGGCTCTCCACGGGCTGGCCTGGCCACTCTCCAACTTTTATTTCCCAGTTTTGTCTTTCATTATCAATTCATGATTCAGTTCCATTGTTCAGTTCCCATTATTTAATGCTGATTGGTAAAGGCACTGTGTTTATCCCTAGGGTGAGGTGGGATAGGAAAGGAGGAAACGGGAAATATGAGAAAGCACCTGTTCTCAAGGAGGTTTGGGGGAAGAAGTCAAAGGAAGCAATGATCAAATTCTAAACTAGAGACTTTCGATTGCCCTGATGGTAGACAAGTAGGAAGAGGACACAGGTGCCTCTCTCTTTCCGGAGCTCCGCCCAGTGCCTTAAATGTGGCATAATGCCACATACTTTCCGTAATGATTTCTTCCCACTTGATCCATACATCCCTGGGAGCTTTTTCTTTCCTTCCAAATTTCAGCTCTAAGTTGTCCCCCATCCCCGCCCCAGAGAGCCTTTCCTCCTTCTCCCAAGCAGATAAGGCCTCCTTCTGCTCTCTCACTCTATACCCTTTCTTTGACAATTACAACGTGATATCACACCATGGTGTAAGAATGCATTTGCCTGGCCATCTCCCCACTCAGTTGTGGGCCCTTTGAGTTGAGCACAAGGATTCTTCTCCCCTCTGTGCCCCACAAGCCTAGATCTGTGCTGGCACCTGACTGGTACTCCCTGCTCTCTGCAAGCAGCCAGACAGTGTCAGACCTGCTAACAAAGTTAGGACCAGCCTTTGGGGAGGAATTAACAATTCAAAGGGGGAACAGCTGCCCTCAGGCTGGCAAGAGATCTCCCCACTTCCCACTGATGGCTGAGACTGGGAATGGGCGTGGCACCCCCCCCCCCCCGCCCCCAGGGAAGGCTTGGTGACAGGACTTCTTAAACTTCTCCACTCATGGACTCTCCGAAACAAAACACAAGAGGCACTGCCCTGGAAGCCTACTCTGAATCTGGCATTTGGGCAGGCTTTTTTTTTTTTTTTTTGAAAAAGCGGGGTAGCATTTAGTCTACATTTTATAAGGCAATGAAATGATGGCACCACTCATAGGCCATTTCCCTAGTACTGCCATAGTAGCCACTGGAAGTCCATGAGACCTTGGCCTCAGTGGATGTTCAAAGGGATGTACACACCAGCAGCCTGAGAGCTGTGAGGCCTCTTTCTGGCATTGTCTGTGGCTTCACAATGCAGTGCCAGAGACTGGCGAGGCAAGAGGGAGAAAAAGGAATTGTGAGAGGAAGGAAAACATCCCCATGTTTTCAATACGCTTTCAACGGCCCCCCCCAGCCCCGCCCCCGCAAGACTGTCTCCTGTCTGTCACAGAAGACACCACCACATCAACTACTCTCAAGGGATAGGAGAGTGCCCCCAAAACAAATGCTCTTGGGATATACACAGCAGGTACTGGGTTATTCTGCAAGAATCAATGCCACAGGCCTTCTTAGCCCCCAGGACTGACCTAGACAGCTTTGTTCTCCAGCTTTGCATTTTCCTACCCCAGTTTTTTCTCAAAACTTGGTGCAGAGTGTAATGGTGTGGGGATTGAGAAGCCAGAGGATGTTTGGGGATGGACGCCCCACGTACGGCATTGACAGAAGCACTAGGATATAACATGGTAGGTACTAGTGTTCCCTTTTACTACAACTAGAATATGGCCTCCATGAGGACAAGGGTTTTGCTGCTTTGTTCATTTCTGTATCCCAAACACCTGAAACAGTCTGGCACGTAGAAAGTGCTTGATAAATAATTGTCGAATGGATTAAATGAATACATTTCACTACCATAATTCCTCACAGCTTTGGAGGCCATGAAGTAATATCACTTCTAACTGTCCTCCTCTCCTCACTCCTAACAGTTGGCCTCTGATCCTCTGGTGTCCGGCAGCCTCTAAAGGTGGTGCCTCAATGAAGAGCATGGCTTAGGAGAAAGGGCACTGTGGTGAGGAGTGACCAGCTCTGTTGCCGCTCTACCTGTGGCCTCAGTTTCCCTGAACTATAAGATGCAAGGGTAGGACCTCAAAAATCCAAGTAGGTGAGTCGGCCGGGGGCTGACCATGAAAGATACTGACCACACACTAGGCATGAAATTATGTGGCTTATTTGGTAAAACTAGGTTGGCTTACAGAGTCATGCTCCCAAGAAATAATTGCTCAACCAGAAAAATGTCCCCAAGAGCCACCAAAAAATCATTCTAAAAGTCTGAAATTCTGCTCGTGACTTACAGTATCTGCTTCTCCATTGCCACCAATTAGATGCCTTATGACAATTTTCACTCAACATTCATGAAGAATAGGGGTACTGACCTGAAAATGTATGTTCTCCTTCAAATAAAGCACTCCTTACCCCTCTGAAAACCTTGAAAACCCACACACTCCATGGCACCACAGACTGGGATGTTCACTGTTACTGCCCCACCCCTAGGAAAGAAGCAAGTTGGTGGAACAACACATTCAAGATTCATTATTTCGGTTCAGTTGAAATTACACTCAGATTAGATTGTTTACATAATAACAATTACTGTCAGAGGGAAGGCAGGCATTAAAATGTGCCTGTGCGGTTGACACATGAATAATGGAGAAGCTCACACCTCAGATGGTATACAAGACAAGCTTTTTATCTGGGCGTCCATGAAGACACCAAGGTGAGTCCCAAATCATTATTGGCGGTAGGGCAAGTGTTAGTGAACCCAGGGTTAATGGAACTCCTGTGGGACAATCTTATGCAACTTAAACCCAGTAAAGAACCCAATCTCCATTCTTCCCTTGTCATTAGCTGAATTTGACCTATAGGATTAAGGTAATGATTTGCTCCAAGAAACGTTCAAATCACCTTTGAAACTTTCATGGTTCTACTCTGAGAGACATGCAATTTTCCTTCTTTAGACGAGGATCTTGGTCCTTCCAAATCATGGCACCTGTGTCAGATGAGACTTCAGATTCCTTGGCATTTTATAATCCAAAGCTCTCTTCCTACTTGACCTGAAGCAGGTGTATTAGTGGTCCAAGTTTATTCTCTGAACTCAGTGAGGTTTTATCGGGCATTGAAGCCTGAACTAAACAGTTCTGACCTAGGATTCTTGCCCATTTGGAGATGATGAGTCCCTCCTCGGCAAATTCCAATTATGTGTCCTTGGATTTAGGAGGAAGCCATCTATTGTTACTTGTTGGCTTTCTAGCCTCTCTCTGAATCTCTTTCCAACCGCTCTGAATTCTGTCTAGCACATTTTGAAAATTCATTCTTTCATTCAGTAAATAATTACTGAGTACGTACTGGGGTCATGCCTTATGCATGGCACTGGGAAGTTTGGTCCGTGACGTATTTCTGCTTGGCTCCTCAATATTTTTATTATGTTAGTAATACATCCTCACTACAAAACAAATAGAAAATACAAATAGGAAGAAAGAAAAAAGATAACTGGAATTTGAAATCATTTGATCATTACTTGTTCTCTCCAGATAAACAGATATCATAATACCAAATGTACTATAAAAAAGCCAATACATTTTTGTTTAACTTTAATTTGAAAATAATTATAAACTCACAGAAAGTTGCAGAAATAGTACCTTTCATGCAGTTCCTCCAATCATCATCTTACATAGCTGTGGTGTACTATCAATACCAGGAAAATGTACTCGTATGTGTGTGTACGTACGGTTCTATGCAATCTTACTACATGTAGATTAATATAACCATCAAGAGGGGCGCCTGGGTGGCTCAGTGGGTTAAAGCCGCTGCCTTCGGCTCAGGTCATGATCCCGGCGTCCTGGGATCGAGCCCTGCATCGGGCTCTCTGCTCAGCAGGGAGCCTGCTTCCTCCCTTCTCCTCTGCCTGCCTCTCTGCCTACTTGTGATCTGTCTGTCAAATAAATAAATAAAATCTTTAAAAAATATATATATAACCATCAAGAACTCCCTCATTCTACTTCATAGTTGCATTAACGCTGCCTCTATTTCCTGGCTAACATCAATTTTTTCTACATACCCATACTTTTGTCCTTTCAAGAATATTACAGAAGAAGAATCATGCAGTGTACAACCTTCGGATCCTGGCTTTTTAAGCTGGGCATAATGCCCTTGAGATCCTTCCTACTTCTTGCGTGTATCAATAGTTCATTCCTTTCTCTTTTGGGATAGTATCCTATGTTATGGATGTACCACACTTCATTTAACCATTGAAGGACAGTGGGGTTGTTTCTAACTAAAGCTATTACAAATAAAGCTTCTATGAACATTTGTGTACATGTTTTTGTTTGACCATAAGTTTTTATTTTTCTGAAATAAATGCCTGAGTGCAATGGCTGGTTTGTACAGTAAATGCATTTTTAGTTTGTTAAGAAATAGCCAAACTATTTTCCAGAATGGTTGTATTAGAAATCCAGTTTCTCCAGATCCTCACCAGCATTTGGTATTGGCACCATTTTTATTTTAGCTATTGTAAGTAAAAGGTATTTCTAACAGTAACAGTGTCTCAGAAAGCACAGAGAGAAACACAATGAAATTTAATTTCCTTACTTTAAAAAACAAAAACTAATAATCTCTACTTTTTAAAATCTCTACTTCTCTAATATGCAAAGTTTTATCTAACAATGTTTATATCAGATTCTACATCATTAAATATTTCTTTAGCTTTTCTTACCTGAAAAAAAAAAATAGTAGAAGAGCTCTGTCTGGCATTGGCAATTAATTCACCCACATGTCACATTGTAAAAACACTAATTGAAGATATTTCAAAAAGGGTCCAGGGTTTTTGGGTTTTGGGGTGGATCCTAGAATATCAGCAAGCACAATTTTGGTTCTTTATCAGTAGGATATAACTATGTCCGGTTTTGCTTGGGGCAGTCCTGATTTGTGTTTGTTGTTTAGTATCAACACGTGGTTTAGCAATTTTTTCCCTAGACTTTCCATTTTTTAATGAAGTGTAACTAGCTTTATTAAAATAAGCTGTGGAGGTGGGGTAGTGGAGCCTGGGTGGCTCAGTCCATTAAGTGTCTGCCTTCAGCTTGGGTCACGATCCCAGGGTCCTAGGATCAAGTCCTGCATAGGGCTCCCTGGTCAGCAGAAAGTCTGCTTCTTCCTCTGCCTGTCACTCCCTCTGCTTGTGCTCTCTCTGTCTCTCTTTATCTCTCTAACAAATAAATAAAGAACATCTTAAAAAATAATACTAATAAGCCAGGGTAGATTTCAGAGGTCCCCACACTTCATATTTCCAGCCTCTGTCAGGCCACACCTCACAGTATGTAAGACACATGTGCAGTGAACACTGTTCTCGCTGAAACCCATGATGATATCTCAAAGATGCCTGTGACTCTCTCTTCTCCTGACTCTTTCCACATAATACATTACATCTCTCTTTTAAGGTCATATGCAGAGCATTCTTTGATATGACAAAGAGAACCGAGACAAGAGTAACCAAGGTCTACTTACTCTTTCAGATCTTAGGGATGGCAGGAGAAGTTTTTGAAGTCGTTGCCCTGCCTGCCTCTTGGTAGACCAGTCAGCTGAGCTATGGCCAATGTCAAAGCCAGAGAGATGCTGGGATCAATGAGAAACGTGCAACAGATGGACACCCTACTTTAACCATATGTGAAGAGTCTAGAAATTAAGTTTTTACATGGTGCTTTTACCATTTATTTTTAAGTCTGCAACTTTTTACTTTGATAATATGTGTTTATATTGCAATAAATCCTTTTGTAAGCAATGAACTCAATAAGATTATATTTAATAGAAAATTCAGTACTAAACGTCTGAGGAAGTTGATGATGAACATGTTTCTCAGACAAAAAGTTGTTGACATTTATCATTCTTCCTGGGGATCCTATGCCAGCCAGAAGACTAAATCTGCTAAAGAAGCATTAGTATCAATGACTAATAGTTATTTTGAGATGAACATGCTGAAAGAAAAGTTTACCACTAAAGCTTTAGGAGATGCATTTACACATCACTCTGTGAAGCATAACTTACTGTTTTAATCAAACGACTGTTCTTCTAAGCACGTGTCAATATATTATCTATTCCAAGTTTTCTTGTGTACATAGAAAGAGTAAAACAAGAGATTATGTGTTGTCCCCATTAACAGAATCACAGTTAAATGCTACCAGTTTTGTTTTTTTTTTTTTTAAGGTTTTATTTATTTTTTGAGAAAGAGAGAGAGAATGGGCACAAGCAAGGGGAGCAGCAGATAGAGGGAGAGGAAGAAGCAGGCTCCCCACTGAGCAGGGACCCCCAACATGGGACTTGATCCCAGAACCCTGAGATCACAACCTGAGCTAAAGGCAGATGCTTCACCAAGTGAGTCATCCAGGCACCTCAGAAATCTTTCAATTGTAGTATTGGTTCAATGTTTTTCATCCAATTCCTGGAATCAGAATAAAGCTTTTAGATGTTAATTTTTCCACACCTGATGTTACTGTGAATGCTATTGAAAATTCCATTTAAGAGTTTGAAACTAAAATCAAAATTTTAGGGGTACTTGGGTGGCACAGTTTGTTGAACGTCCAACTCTTTGTTTTAGCTCAAGTCATGATCTCAGGGTCATAGTATCAGCTTGTGTTGGGCTCCATGCTCAGTGACCAGAGGACGGAGCCTGTTTGGGATACTCTCTGCTCCCGCCCCAAAATAAATAAATAATAAATAAATAAATAATTTTTAAAAGTAAATAAATAAATATAATTTAAATTATTTTTGTGGTGATAATAATACAAAGGACCCTTGTACCATGCAGGGGTGGAGACACTGATACTCTTCAGAGTCAAAAATCTGTGTGTAACTTTTTTTTTTAAGATTTATTTATTTATTTGAGAGAGAAAGTAAGTGTGAGCTGAAGGAGGGACAGAAGGAGAAGGAGAGAGAATCTTCAGCAGACTCCCCACTGAGCACAGAGCACTAGGTAAGTCTCAATCTCAGGGTCCTGAGATCATGACCTCAACCAAAATCAAGAATTGAAGCCTTGACTGGCTGAGCCACTGGTGCCCCTGTGCATAACTTTGACTCTCCTCAAAACTTAACCATAAATTGTCTACTGTTGACCAGAAGAAACCTTATTGATAACATAGTCAATTAACACATATTTTTATGTTATATGTACTATATACGGTATTCTGACAATAAAGTAAGCTAGAGAAAAGAAAATGTTATTCAAAATATCATAAGGAAGAGAAAATACATTCATAGTACTGAACTGTAAAAAAGCTGTACGTAAGTGGACCCGCACAGTTCAAGCCAGTGTTATCCAAGGGTCAACTGTACAACTTTTGATAGAGCGAACATCATGGTAAAAAACAGTGTTCTCCAGTAATGGAGAGGACATGTGTTAAGAATTAGTGTAGTGTTCATATAATTTATAGTCATATCCAAACAAATTGATTCTACCAATTCTACCAAATTGGATTCTACCAATTGAAGAAGTTGCAATTAACAAAATAGAACACAGGTAAGTACATATCCATAGTTTTGCTGAACATTCTAGTGGATGTTGAACATTCTAAATTATGCCAGCATGCCACTGCATGTTTGTTTTTTCTTTTCTGTCTGATATTTATAAGGTTTGGGAAATGCTTAAGCCTTTGAAGAACTATTGTCTATATCAACCTCTGTGACCATCAATGACACTGAACATTTTTGTAACCAAGTTTTCTAAATTTGGGCGGCATTTTATTCAAAATTAGCTGGAAATATTTAATCAAAGTACTTATTAAATGGAATGTCAAATATTTCAGCTTCCGAAACTTAATGAAATCATATTTATTGAAAACAAAGATTACATAGGAAATGATATCGAAATATTTTGTTATATAAGAGAGAAAGTGAACAACTTAGAGAGTTGAAATGATTCTCAGATATGATTTGAAATTCTGTAGTTGTGCTGTAGAATATCTCATTTTCTATGAAGTATCTTTTGATAAAATTCCTGTTTTTAATAGGGTACATTTATATTCTGTACCAGAATGGAAAGAAATTTGAGAAGATCTACAGTTTTGGAACATCTAAACTTGGCCAAACATTTCAAAAGAGTCATAAATAGAGAAAACTTAATTCAAAGGGCTTTTGCTTGGAAAATTATTTATTGAAATAGTTACTCTAGAGCAAAAAGGATAGTCCTTGTGAAAATATTTAAGCTGAAATAGTCAACTTGAAAATGGAATATTTCATTTGAGAAAATTCAAAAAATTAAATCAAAAATATATTTCATTTAGCAAAATTTACTCTGAGCTTAACAAGTGCCTCAGCATCCGTAAAGGGAGTATTTTCTCTGACAAAAGCCAGTTAAACGTGTTAACAATTTTAAAATTTATTAACCTCAAAATGCCATCTTTAAGATGACTGCGAGTAATTGTATGTAAAAATTTTACTTATAAGGTCATATTGAACAAAATATACTCATCGGAAACATACCAATGGCATAATATTAGAATATTATGAACCTTATTCAAGCACATTAATATTTACCAACAATAATTATCATGATGATGCCATTTTTAAAGTTCAGATAATAGGTACAAGTAATAATTTTTTCTGTGCACTGATATATTATTTTTATTTGGTTAGAAATAATTTCATTTTTTAGATAGCTTTTGAACAGACTTTATAGACCTACCATTCTAATAAAATTAACTTGTAGGTTAATTAATACACACTTTTTAAAATATATAATTAGTTTTAATACCCTTGTCACTCTTTGAAGTGTCCAGATTTGAGGATGACTGGGTGGCTCAGTCAGTTAAGCATCTACCTTTGGCTCAGGTCGTGATCCTAGGATCCTGGTATCAAGTCCTGTTCAGGCTCCTTGCTCAGCGGGGATCCTGCTTCTCCCTCTGCCTGCCACTCCCCCTGCTGGTGTAAATAAATAAATTACATTAATAAATAAATAAATAAAATCTTAAAAAAAAAAAAAGTGTCCAGATTTGAAAAAAACAAAACAAATCAAAAGTGTCCAGAATTATATGCTCACTCTTTTCCTAAAGAGTCATTTTCACACTGATAAGTAGACGGCAGATAGTTCAATGGCTCAGTTGGCTTTGAATTAGGTGATCCTCGGACAAGGTAATGGACGACTACAAAACACTGACAACACCAACACTGGACAGAATGTCTCACAGGATGCCTGCCAAGCTTTGGAGGGTTTCTCGTGCCTTGTGAACAAAGAGAAAAACTCCATTAAAGGAGTGGCTCTGGCAGTCCCAAGAGAAGGTGATGTTTCTCACTGTACACAGAGCATAAAGGTATCAATCATGATCTTCAGTTCTACAGAGAGTTGAAGAAAGGGACCTTACATAGTCCTTCAACCCCCATAGCCCAGAGGGAGAGAGAGACACAGCCCAGACTCCTTCCATGACACCGTTCTGGCTGACTGACCTTGCCTCACAGGATAATCTGACGTCAACAGTTCAGACTGTTGGGTTCTATGGAGCCACGAAAGATTCCTACCAGGATGTACCCCACTGAGATAGTCTTGGTTCAGTGGGGGCTCATTTGTAACTTCACATAAACCTTTCCAGATTTAAAGAGCAGCAAGCACAGTGGAAAGAATATAAATGTTGAAGCTAGATACCATTTTATCGGCTATGTTCTCCTGAATATCAGGACTCCATATTGGTACACTGAGAATGATGATAATAATACTTTATACAAAAAGAGATTAATTTGCAGCAGAGAGAATGATTTGCTGTTTAAAATATAAACATTACTACTTCCAACCATGGGAAGGAAAAAATTTCTTTTAGGAGTAGGTCAAGTTTTTGTCCAGCAAAATACTTTGATGAGAGCCTTAAACCCAAACCCTGAGCATGGGCCATGGTTTCGGGAGATATCGGAGGGGGAAAAAAGGGAATTATAGAGGTACTAAATTTCAGATATGAACAGGAATTTATGGAAACTGATTAATCTTAAGTTCTCTTTTATGAGCTGCTGTAGTCCCCACCTCCAGCCCCCGGCTATTGTTACCCTAGGCCCTTTAGCAAATGTGTAGTCCTTCTGATTGCCTTGTAGGAGTGGTGTTTGGGGAAATTCTCAGACAGGGCCTCCTTTGTGAGCTTGCAACCCATGGAGTTGTATAGTGCCCCAAGCTTAGAAAGGCCTTGGGCCTGCTTTAACGCTCTTTTGTTGCCATCTTGAAATTTTTTGTTATTTTTGACCAAGGAACTCCCAATTATGTAGCCAGTTCTTCTTCAGAGAGAGGTTCCATGTCTCTGTCGGGGTCCATGGGTCTGTTGCACAGATAACAAAAGAGCTTCAAAAGGCCAGATATCAATGAGAATGAGAATTCAGTAGGCACAAGAAATCAGAGCTAAAAGTGACCCCAAGAATCTACCCTAATCTTGGTAACAGCATTGGATTTCCACAGAATATTAGGGCATTCAAACCTTTTATAAATTTTAAAGGCAGGGTAAGCCCAATGTTTTCTGTATTACATTAGCAATTTTACATATATGTGTGTGTGTGTGAGCACACATATTTTGGGTGCCTCTCTAATACCAGGATTTCCAGCCTAGACCCACAATGAAAAGAAAGTGTTATAGGAAAGTAGAAGCGTACAGGCATTGAAAGCAATACTACTCTGATTATGGAGAAATGTTTTTAACCCAAATGGTAGAGTCATGACACAGCCTTACTGTAAACGTGATTAGAGCAATCTTCCTCTGAGAACACTACGGAACAGAATGAACTCACTTTATTCCAGACATAGGTTAGGATATTTCCCTTGGATCTTTGACTCATATCAGTCTTCTTATCCTGAAACACCTTTGTTTTTCCATTTGAGGTTGAAGAAAAGTCCTGCTAATAGACTCAGCTTTCTTTCTCCCTGATATTCTCTGCAAAGGAAAAATTAAACATCCAAAATGACCACATGTATCTTTCACCTCCACAACCAAAGTGACATTAATGTAAAAGTTGTCCAAGAAGGGAAAACCCTTAAATCCTTGAAATGGGGATCTTCGACTTTGGGATATGATTCAATAACATACGTGGATGACACAGGACATTTTCTAGAGCATTAATATACATTATACTGTCCTGAATGCATGAGAGAGTGGCTTGGGGATGCTTGCTAGCCTTGTTTCAGTTCTTATCCAGAAGGAAGATGTAGTAGATTACCTCCCTTGACCCACACCCCTGAGTGTCAGTGGACCTGTAACTTGCTTCTACCCAATAGAATATGTCAAAGGTGATGAGACATCACTCCCATGATTATATTATATAGTAAAGACAAAGAGATTTTTTTCAGATATAATTAAGGTTTACTATCAGTTGGCTTTAAATTAATCAAAAGGTGATGGTCCTGGGTAGGACTGACCTAACTAGGTGAGCCCTTTAGAAGAGTGTACAGTTCAGAGGTATTGACTTTGAAGAAACAAGATGCCATTGATTCTATGGTAGCAAGAAAATGAAGCCTGCCAACAATGACACGAACTTGGACAAGGACCCCCAAGCTCAGGTGAGACCATATCCCCCGATGACTCCTTAATTTAGCTTCCTGAGACTCTGAGCAGAGAAGGCAGTTAAGCAATACCCAGATTCCTGACCCATGGAACTGTGAGATCACGGATGTATGCCATTTTAAGTCACCCTGTTTCTGGTAATTTGCAACACAAATTAAACTTAATAGAGGAGAGTAGAAAATTAGGAATGAAAGCCAAATAGGAAACCCAACCTACCAAGGAAATCATGAGCTAGATGATAATTAAAGCTAACTAGAAATGCTCAGCTGCTAAGAAGCCCAGCATGGGACTGCCTGCTTGACAGGGAAACAGAAGTGAGAAAGCCAGTAATAGATTTCTTTTCAGATCTGAAATAAACACCACCACTTGGTTGATAATCATCCAACGCGCAACCATAATCATAGCTGGTTTTGCTATTTAAGCCCAATTTTTTAGCAGAGCTAAGGGAAAACAGAAACATAATCTCAAGGTTATTGATTAACTTCAAAAGCCTTTATGTGTTTTAGTCAGCAATTCTGGCTCCTTTGCAATGTGTTTGAAAAATAATAGTATTTGGACCCTACTGCTCTCTCATCCAACTCTCCAATCAGCTAGAAAATCTGAAGATACTCTTTCAAAGAGTTAAAGAGAGCAGTGTGGGAGTCCTGGGATCACTGAAAAGCACTGTCTGATCCCCGAGTTGCTATCATTTGGATGCTCAGTGGGAAATGGAATGAAGAGAAGGGGAGAGAATTGGGCTCCACTTGTGTGTGGAAGCCTTGAGAAACCTTCAGTCGTGTTTAACATCGGAGCTCCCAGGTTAAAGGAAACATATGAATATATATGAAAGAGTTTCCCTAAAGCAGGTTGCCTTCTTTATGCTTTAGTTCTTGAAAAGCTGTGAATCAATTTTGTCATCGGTTGAATCTCATTTTAAATCCATCAGGGAGCTCAGTATTTGAAGGAGCTCTACAGTAAGCCAAAGTAAAGCAAATTAGGGAGGTTTTTTGTTTTTGTTTTTTGGGTTTTTTAAAGATTTTTATTTATTTATTTGACAGAGAGAGAGAGAGAGAGAGCGCTCGCAAGTAGGCAGAGAGAGAGGGGAAGCAGGCGCCCCGCCAAGCAGAGAGCCTGATGTGGGACTCTGAGATCATGACCTTAGCTGAAGGCAGAGGCTCAACCCACTGAGCCACCCAGGCGCCCACAAATTAGGTTTTTGTAGAGTATATACTTGGACAACCTAAGACTTCTGTTGTATTGATATAAATTTTTATGTATCAAGACTTTTTAGTTACCAAAAACTACGCTCAATTCGTTTTGTCAAGTGCAGTGCCCATAGAAACCCCCACTGATGAGGAAGGGGCCCCGACGGGCCTTGTGGGAAGATAGCAATATGAACACAGATTGATCTGGAACATTGGAAGAAAGGAAGCTGGTGGGCCTTCTAAAAGCTATGTCCACCAGGAGGGCTATAGATCCCAAATGCCTCTAGGTGGGATATGGACTGATCTACGTCGGGATGTTCATGAAAGTAAAGCTCAAGGTCTTAGGAGATAGTGTCTTACATGTCCCAGTCAATTCCAAGTGCTCAGATCCTGGAACCTCAGGGTACCAGCTGGGTCCCCAGGGGTAGCACTTGGCCACTCTAGGCCATCTCTTGCCTGTAAAATGGAAATAATAAAATGCCTATTTCATAAGACTACTGTTAGAATTAAATGCAAGAACAATTTAAAGTATGGGGCGCTTCAAGTTTTTAGTCATTGTTAGCTGTTTCTGTTTGGAGCTGTAGAGTTTCCAGTGATTAAAAACACTGACAAAACCTGAGGGTGGGGGGAGGGGTGCACGGGGGAGAGACAGTGCTGAAGGAAATAAACATGCCACAGGAAAAAAATGCTAGTTTCTCCAACAAGAGAATGCCTCAGGCCCTTTCAGTTCAATGACTACATACTATTTCCAATCATTATCTCATTTAGAATTACAATGAAGAATGTTGGGAATAATTAACCCCATTCTGTAGTCCCAGGAGCCTGTCATTGCAGGTAGGAAGGATTAGGTAGCCGCTCTGTCAGTCCTGGCATGCGAGCGCATTTCCCCCTGTGACACGATGTCATCCAGCCTCTTTGCTGGCAGGCTCTGTAAATTCCCCACCCGCTGCACAGGGGCAAGGATGGTGTCTTGCATTCGTCTCATGCCTGATAACACGTTCATAGTCATAGACTAGCAGCAGCTCTTGAAAACACCCAGCCCTTTTTAAGAAGCTCAGAAATGACAACAGCAGAGAGCGAGGGTCCCTTTAGAGCCCAATGTGGTAAATCCTCTCTCCCCGGAGCTGCCAAGCCCAGGAGCCCGCTCCCTCCTTTGTTAGGAATTCTAGTCACAAAAACCTACAATAAAATGCTGCAGGCGCATCAATAAAGGATATAATGAAATCAAATGAGTCTTGTTCCTTACATTTACATGCAAAGTATATCAAAGGAGCATCCAGTTTGTCCCCGAGACCAACACAATGGATTCTTTGTGTGGGAGGAGAGAAGATATATGAAGCTGAATTAGGAAGCAATTCCAATTAAAAGGGCTGTGTTTAACGCTCCAAAGACAATGCAGCCTTTGCTAGACAGTTAGCTATTAGGAGTGTCTGGCTGCTGAGGTGGCTTTATGGTAATTGGACGAGAGCCTGGTGGGACGGAACACAGCAATACCATTGGGTCTCAGCTCCAGGTTGCGCGGCCTCCCTTCCAGCTCACTCCTGTGCGACCTCAAGGATCTTAACACCTGCCCACTGGGCCCTTCCGAGGATTAGGAGAAAGAAAGCATATAAAGCACTTTGGGCAGTGCACTCTGCAAGTATTAGCTCTTCCTGGGATTTTCCCTGCCAGGCCCCACAGGGAGTTGGCCCAGGCCGCACTCACCCTGATGACTAGTGAATGAGACCCTGGAAGGGCCGGCCCTCAGAGGCCGTGCTGTGTGGTGAAGGGACAGCTGTCCCTCAGCACAAAGGCCTCTTGAAGTCAGTGCTTTCTTTCCTAGAGAAATGGAGTTTCTTTGGTTAATATTGGATACCTGGGACATGTGCCATTTGAATTAGCTTCCCTGTTTCCCACATCCTTGCCATATTTTGTAGCTTTATGATCATAGATTTGGGAGATGGCCCCTCAAAGGTAGGTTATCTGCAATTATTTTTTTTTCCAGATTCTTCATTAATCTTAAATGGGATCCACCTTTTCGAAAGGGAGCACAAGACTACCTTATGCCGCCTCAATGCAACTAGAACACCACAGCATATTTGTCTATGTGTAGACACTTTTTTTTTCAATTTTTTGATTTTATTTAAAAAAAAACACTGAACTGTATCATATTTCTTTTTTTCTAAAGATTTTTATTTATTTGAGAGAGAGTGCGAGCACAAGTGGGGTCGGGGGGGAGACAGTAGAGGGAGAAGCAGACTCCCTGCTGAGCAGGGAGCTTGATGTGGGGCCCCGAACCCAGGACCCTGAGACCATGACCTGAGCCCAAGACAGACGCTTAACCGACTGAGTCACCCAGGTACCCAAGTATATCATATTTACTAAAAAAAAATTTAAAACCCACATAAATTCAGGGCTGCTGTGCTGGGCTGTATCAGTATCCCCTAGAGTGGAGGCAGGCAAGGTGTGGGAGGTGAGGTGGGGCCAGGGCTCCAAGAGGAGGCTAAGGTGGATGTGGTGAAAGGGACACACAGGTCCTCTCAGGCTGGGCTGGACAGGGACAGGAAGCTTGTCATTCCAAGGGAAAAACGTACATTGCCAGAAAGCTCCTGGGCTCACGCTGCTCTCTCTCTCCTGTGGCCACAGCTTGATACAGGCCGGAAAGGCCCAGGAGGTGTGTCTAAGCCCAGGGCCTGGTGGGCGTAACATTCTGGCCCCTGAGATGACAGGATGCTGGCCAGCTGGGGAGGCAAGACTCAGGGAACTGAGCTGGTCCCTGGAATCTTCTAAGGCAAGTTTCCACTTCTAAGAGAATCAGGTGATTCAACATTTGGCTGTCCCCCTTGCTGGTTCTCTAAAGTGCCTCTTGAGTTTCCTTTAGCACGGAAGTACCAGAAATTCTCAGTTTTGTAAACTTAATGTCATTCTTCATCTATCTTTTTAAGAGGTAATTTCAATCGGGAACATGAGTTGGAGGAAATTTGAAGCATAAACTGCACACTGGTGAAACTGTGGAATATGAGAGAAATTCAAAATCAAAAGAAACTACCGAAGATTGTGACAGGCATGAGGTGCCTGAGGACTGGGAACAAAAGAGAGAAAATAGCACGGTCCCCGCTACAATTAGTCACTCTACAAAGCATAGGATATGTACCTGCATGCTCATTTCGAATATGAGTCGTATTATCAAGAAGATGTAAATGGGCCTAAATCATAGCACCTCTCATGGGAGAAAGCCCTGAGGAATAACAGCATGAAGCCGTCACTCTTACAGCGACATTTTAAAACACCAGTCATGAGGAAGGAAGGGGAAGAGGCAAGGGGAGCCTACAAAAGGGGCTTTATTGCCATTTGTAATATTGGATTTCTCTAAGAAAAGAACCTAAAGCAAGCATGGCAAAATGCTAAATAGTTGTTATATTTAGGGAGTGAGTCACAGGTATTGGTTGTGTTGCTCTCAGCTCTTGGCCGTATGTTTAAAAGTATTTCAAAATATTTTTAAACAATTGTGTAGATTTTTGAAGGAAAAGCAACAGAGTTTTTGGCAACCAAAAAGGGAGACATCTTTCCGAAGCACAGCACAATAAAAAGCAAATAAAGTAAGTGAGGAGTCACTCAAAGCTTCCTTTGAGGTAGGTTTTCAGAATGACTCTTGAAGGTGCAGCCCTTGTAAAGGGAAAACCTTGCCCTCTCCCTTTGATGTGGCCAAATGCGTTGTAGGCTAAAGGAGCCAAAGGGCTGGGCCGGTGGCCTGTGTGGAAGGAGGCCTCCCCCGAGCTCACCAGGAGCAGCTCCACATGCTCCTCCTGACTTCAGTGAGGTAATGAAATGTCATTTTCAATAACCTAACAAATATGTTGTAACAACAAAACAATGGTTTGGATACAAATTGGTTTAGACCAACTGGGGACAAAATGGGAAGTAACTTAGAAAACCCCCTTTTCTAAAAACATAGGCTGGTGTAACCAAGAAAACATGGTCCGTATACAAATTCAAAATTGGATTATTATGTTTCTTCATGAGGAAAGAAAAGAAACAACACGTCAAAGCAAAGACGAGACACCCTGAGAGGGTGAAGGACTTTGGTGTGCAAGCTAATCGTGAGGGCGCCTCCCAAAGCTGGCTTATTTAGCAAATGTCGTCAGTCAGGCCAACTGTGCTCCACCATCAGGCGCAAGGCCGACTGTAAGCATTTTCTCTGCACAGAAGGCGGCTGCTGTGAGGAAAATGAAATATGAAAAACCATAAAGCATGGATTGTGGGGAACTACCGGTTGTTTGAGATCTTCAGTTCATTTACTTGTGAGGAAAATTTCAGGGTATATGTGGCAAATTGAGAACAACATCAACAATCACCTTTACTCATGAAAAAGCCCTTTCTCAAGTATTTCTTTGACATAGCAAAAAAAAAAAAAAAAAAAAACTATCTATAAAAAAAGAGATTTAGGGGGCGCCTGGGTGGCTCAGTGGGTTAAAGCCTCTGCCTTCAGCTCAGGTTATGATCCCAGGGTCCTGGGATGGAGACCCACATCGGGCTCTCTGCTCAGCAGGGAGCCTGCTTCCCCCACCCCCCGTCTCTGCCTGCCTCCTGCCTACTTGTGATCTCTGTCTGTCAAATAAATAAATAAAATCTAAAAAAAAAAAGATTTATTTATTTATTTGGGAGGGAGGAAAGCACAAGGGGGGGGGTAGGGGTGGTGGTAGGGAGGGGCAGAGGGAGAAGCAGACTACCTACTGAGCAAGGAGCCCAATGAGGGACTTGATCCCAGGACCCTGGGATCATGACCTGAGTCAAAGGCAGACGCCTAACAAACTGAGCCACCCAGGGGCTTCAAAATTAACTATCTTACCTGACACTTATATGGCACGTGTCTAGATTTAAAGTGAAATCCATTATGAAAAAATGGAGAGACTATCTTAAATTAGTCTTTCTCTCTCCTCCAAATTGGCCATATAAGAGGGAGATACAGTTAAGTAAAACTTCCCCTGGTGTGGCACTGCACACCCTGTCAGTTCTTAGTGTCTTTTCCATAGTCGTGACCCCCACAGAGATTGTGAACTCCTGAACGAGAACACTAGTGCTACTGGAACCCACAATCATTTATTAACCTAATTTTCAAAACACCGTGACTCTGAGAAGTGAACACAAATTGCTCGGAGCTAAATCCAGGGTACACATTTTCAGACCCTAGAGACTGAATGTGACTCATCCTTCCAAAATTACCAAAGAGACCCATAGGAAGTGTTTTTGTTATTTTTTTCTAAGTCATTTTAAAGCCTATCTAAAACAAATGTGGAGTTTGTGTTTCTTAGGATGCTTTAGGTTGCAAGTAACAGATACCAACTTAAGTAAGTGAATACACACAATGAGAATGTTTATAAAGATATTAGGGAGTCTGCCAGACCTGAAAGGCAAGATTACATTAGACCTCAGGAGGAGCTAACATTAGGAAGTCCTCTCCTTTCCAATCTCAGAGAAATGGTTTTATTATTCAAAATAAATCTTATTCCAAAGAAGGCTTTCTTTGCTATTCAGTTCTCATGATGAATAAGAAATGACCATCAATATCTTGCAAGTTCATACATTTTAAAATATCAGTCATCCAATTGCTGGCTCGTCACTTACTCTCCCTCTTATGCGCGCGCGCACACACACACACACACACACACACACACACACACACTATTGTTTTGGGTTCTCTCAGCCAATTCCAAATGGGTAGTTTAGGCATGCTCTCTGGTACAGGTTAATCAGGTATCGGTGGCCAGCAGGCAGTCACACAGCTGCCAGGAGTGAGGCCAGCAGTCTCCAGAGAAGAGGAACATGGCAAACAACATTCACTACATATACGGTAATGGAGCAGAACGCCTTCATGCAAAGATACTTATAGAAGACGTCTTCTGTGCCTGACCCTCTTCTAGGTTCTGGGGATATAAGAATGAACAACGAGGGTTGCCAGTGGGAGGGGGGTAGGGAGAGGATGGTGGGGTGATGGACATTGGGGAAGGTATGTGCTATGGTGAGTGCTGTGAAGTGTGTAAACCTGGTTATTCACAGACCTGTACCCCTGGGGCTAATAATACATTGTATGTTAATAAAAAAATAAAAAATAAAAAAAAGAAATGAACAACTAAAAAAGACAAAGCTCTTACTCTTGGAAGTCTTAACATTCCACTGGGGGAAAAACAGTCAGCAAATATTCAATAAATAGTTAATGTAATAGATGGTTAATAAGTGCAATAAATGGTTGTAGTAGTGTTGCGGTAAATGTTTAATAAACAGCTTCCTGGAAGGCATTAGACCATATCTGTAGTGTGAATTCTTCCACCGTGGTCATGTTCAAGCTACCGATGTGATGTCACTGATCTCATATTTGCAATCGTACCTTATTGTAGAGTAGCTTCACTGCATGCCTAGAAACAAGAGACACAAGTACCCTCAAGAGCAGAGACAAGAGCGGAATGTAGTAAAATAACCAGGAAAGGGTGAATTTTGAGGAATTTATTTAAAAGTACAGTTTATTTAATTGTAAGTTGAATAATTTTTAATGATGGCTTTAATGACTGGCTCACAACATTCCTGAAAATATAATAATCAGCTCTCACGACCCAATGTGAGCCAAATCCAAGAGATTACCGGCAATAAAGAAAATAAAGCAGGTTGAGGGTGGGTGTTCCTGTTATCTATGTCTGTGTAACAAACCACCTCAAGACTTAGTGGTTTGGAATAAGAACTGCTCTATCACATCTCAAAATTTGCAGGACCAGACATTTTGGGGCTCAGCTGGGCAGTCCTTCCACTCAGTAACATCAACGGGCAGATGACCTAGTCTTTAGGGCCCAAGATGGCTTTGTTCATGTGTCTGGTACCATGGAAGGAATGACTCGAAGGCTGGGCTCTGCTGGAACCGTTCACTGGAAGGACAGCCTTGTGGTCCCAAATAATAAAACTTACAACACCCAGAGAAAGTGTTCTAAGAGGTTGGAAGTAGAAGCTGCCAATCCCTTAAGGTCAGGGCCTGGATACTGTCCCAGCACCACATCTGCCATATTCAATGGCTCAAAGCAAACCACAGAACCTGTCTACATTTAGGTGGACAGAGACCCTCCTTCTCAGCAGGAGGAGTATCAAAGAATTTGTGGCCATCTTTAATCCAACCACAGATAGAGAATGGTAGTGGTAAAGGCGCTGTGCTATTTTAAATATGACGGTTGGGGAACACTTTTCTACTAAGGTGACTTATTTTTTTCCCTAAAAACTGAAGACAGTGAGAAGTGAGTCCTACAAAGAAATGAACGTGCATGCGATTTCTGAGTCCAGCTTTTGGTGGCCAGTTCAGACGGAACCCTCAGGTTCTACTCTAAGGATATCGCCATGGAAGTGTTTGAGAAGCACCAACTGGATCAGCTGCTCATTCCCCAGCTGAAGGACACTGAAGCCCAAAGAACGCAAGTGTTTGTTCCCGGCCCCAAACAAGGCTGGGCTAGCTGGTAACAGAACAGGACTTGAGCCTAGCTCCTTTACCCAGATCTCCTTTTTAAAAGTCTAGTACTTAAAAAAAGAGAAGAGAGGGACGCCTGGGTGGCTCAGTGGGTTAAAGCCTCTGCCTTTGGCTCAGGTCATGATCCCAGGGTCCTGGGATCGAACCCCGCATCAGGCTCTCTGCTCAGCAGGGAGCCTGCTTCCTCCTCTCTCTCTGCCTGCTTCTCTGCCTACTTGTGATCTGTCTGTCAAATAAATAAATAAAATCTTAAAAAAAAAAAAAGAGAAGAGGAGAGAAGAGAAAAATAAAATAGAAGTCCAGTGCTTTTTCTACAACTTCTTTCTTATTTTTACAAAACTCCTTTTAAATCAGTGTTATTGCATGATGTAGCATTTGATAGTTTTCTGTCTTAAACCACACATATTTTATATCATCCATGAGAACATAAACTCCCTGAGGAGACTTACTTTTCTGTTTCTCCAGGGCCACTGCACTGAGTATAATCATGCAATTTGGACTCTGCACAGGAAATCTGACTGGCTTGGGGAAGGGATTGAATGGGACTGTGCACTTGGCCTGGGAGGTTGCGGGCTGCATTGTCCCAGAGGAACCGGCTCCTTTTTCCAGTGCCTATGAAGAAGAGGCAGATGGTAACTCTGTCCTTCTCTTACAATGTGCCCATTGCATAACATAGCGCTAGGCACACAGAAAAGGAGCCTGGGGTGGAGGGAGGGGGTGGGGGTGGGAGTCGAGGGAATGACATTCAGATTTCTCCCAAAGCATTCTTTGATTATCTGTTGCTGAGTAACAAATGACCCCAAACCTAGCACACGCAAGTGGCCTCTCTAGGAAGCTTATGTTTCCTACAGCACACGATAGCTCTAAGAAGGTTCACCTCAGGAAGACATCCAGAAAGCACACCTTCTGAGAGAGACCCAAGTGGAAATGGCAGGGCCTAAGCCCAGAAGGCACAGGCATCACGTCCACAACATATAACTGGCGGCAAGCGAGCCACTGTGCCCAGCTTAGATTCAAGGGCAGGGTGATGGGACTCTGCCTCTTGACAGTGACCTTGCAAATGAGCATGTGGGATGAGAGACCATGGGGCTATTTTGGAAAATGATATCTGCCCCAGGACTCATCTCTTCAATAAGCTACCACCACAAAGGAGATGGAACAGTAATTAAGGGGTAGAGCTTCTTGAATGTCCCCCTGATGCTTGTGGTGAAGGGCCATCTGGGACAGAGTTCAGATGTCCTGCTTTTGGAGCACCTGAATCTCTGAAAGCCTGTCCTCTACGCCTCAGTCAGGGATGAGCTCAGGACAAGCGACTGCTGCCCCCAGGCCCCAGCTGCTTTGCACCCTTGGTCATGGTGGATCTGCCACCAGCCCAATAACTTTTTCCGTGTGTGGGCCACCGACTCACTGTCAAAGTTACCAGGCTCATGCCAGAGCCAGATGTTCTCAACAGATGTGCAAAGAAAGCAATTCCCTTATTACATCTTTTTAAGCTGTCTGATGCTATAAGATGCCTTTCTGGCCTAATTCAGGGGTGGACACCCCTGGCAAACCAACTGTAGCCATTTCCTCTATTTTAGTACACATGAAATAACCAGCCATGACCTCAAGCCCTTTTCTTCTTAACTAATTGGGTGGCCTTCTGCAGCTGGGCGATGGAAACCAAGGAAGTTTCAAATGAAAGATACACACATTTTTATAATAGTATATTTATATATAATTTCTTCAGCTCTGAAATGTATCCCTTCCCTCCCATCCCATGCCACTATGCCTCTCCGTTCATATAAGACTTCCTTATGTGGCATAAGCGAGCAAGCAGGGAGACACCACCATCCATCATCACAAGTACGTTACAGAGATCCCATTCTGTTTCTACCCCATCTACTCTACCTGGACCCCAGAGCTGGAGGCTGGGTGGGGTGGGGGGAGAGCATAGCAGAGCTACCATTTAGCTACAGTGTCACCAAATAGCCTACTCCCCCCCTCTTTCCGCTGACCTGGAATCTTTCCAGCTGTGCTGGCTAGAAATGAGCTGTCACCACATCAGATCACAAGGGGGAGGGAGCTGCGTGCTCACAAAAGAAACTCTCCCCGTGAAGCTAGGATTTCTTTCCTCTACCGAGACAGTTAAATGCCCAGAAACAATTATTTAGCTTAAACATAAAATGTCACTGTTTCAAGTCTGCCTTTAGCTCCATTGCCCAATAACATCTACTAAAGTGAGAAAGCGCTCTCCTGCCTTCCCCCTTCCCCTCCTCCCCCACAAAGATGACCATGTATGTCCAAGGTTGCAAAAGGGTGAGCCTGAAATCAAGTGTCTTTAGGAAGAAAAAATACCTATGAAAGGACATGACAGTTATGATCAACTATTCGTAAGGAAGGAGACCTTTTCCATGGCTTTGTGAGTCCGCGGTCATGTGATGCGTCCTGGGGCTGCAGGAGTTCTGTGTGAGACAGCTGACGGTGGCCACACACAGCTCCCGAGGGCTCTGATGGGGCCTGGAGCACAGACAGGGTGTGTGGGCCTTAGGAGTTGGTAAGATATAAAGCATGGATGCAACTTGCCTTTGTTACTGCCTCAAAAACTCCTTTCCAGGGTAACAAGGTGACCCCTGAGTATCAACCCATTCCTCCCGCCCCCTAGCCTGAAAAGATGCAAAAGGAAGCAAACCAAGGCTCTTGGCCCTTCTAACCTGGCAAGTTCTTCCAAGGCTGGTGAATCCACTGAACGTCACATCCATTAAATGCATCAGAGACAGAGGCACAGAGCGGCCAGATCTGCTTGTATCTGTGGCCATGTATAATGGCCAATTTTACGTGTCGACTTGACTGGGTCATGGTATTCGGTCAAATACCAGTCTAGAGGTTGCTGTGAGGAGATCTTTTAGATGTGATTAACATGGAAATCAGCAAACTTTTTTTTAAGATATTATTTTATTTGACAGAGAGAGATCACAAGTAGGCAGAGAGGCAGGCAGAGAGAGAGGAGGAAGCAGGCTCCCCGCTGTGCAGAGAGCCCGATGCCGGGCTCGATCCCAGGACTCTGGGATCATGACCCGAGCCGAAGGCAGAGGCTTTAACCCACTGAGCCACCCAGGCGCCCCCAAACTTTTTTTTTAAGTTTTTCATTTCACTTCCTGTTAACATACAGTGCTCTATTGGTTTCAGGTGTACAATATAGTGATTCAACACCCAGAGCTCATCACGACAAGCAGCCTTCTTTTTTTTTTTTTAAGGTTTTTTTTTTTTTTTTTTTTACGAGAGAGAGAGAGAGAGCATGAGCAGGGAGGGCAGAGGGAGAGGGAGAAATAGGCTCCCTTCTGAGCAGGGAGCCCGATGTGGGGCTCGATCCCAGGACGCCAGGATCATGACCTGAGCCAAAGGCAGGCGCTTAACCATCTGAGCCACTCAGGTGCCCCACGACAAGCAGCCTTCTTAATCCTCATCACCTATTTCACCCAGCCCCCTCCAGTAACCATCAGTTTGTTCTCTACAGTTAAGAGTCTGTTTCTTGCTTTGTGTGTGTGCGTCTATCTCTCTCTCATTTTTTTCCCTTTGTTATTTGTTTTGTTTCTTACTTCCACATACAAGTGAACTCATGTGGTATTTGTCTTTCTCTGACTGACTTATTTCATAAATCAACGAACTGAGTAAAGCTGATCACCTTTCATAATACAGGTGGGCCTCATCCAATATAGTTGAAGTTCTTGAGGTAAAAGACTGAGGTCCTTCAAGGACCTTAATTTGATCAGCGTGACATATGTATTGTATTAGTTTTCTGTTGCTACATAACAATTTACCAAAACTTAATGGCTTAAAACAACACACATTTATTACCTCACGATTTCTGTGCGTCAAGGGTCCAGGCACACAGCTTAACAGGGGCCTCTGCTCAGGGTCTCACAAAGCTGTAGTCAAGGCGTCTTCTGGGCCTCATTCTCATCCAGCAGCTCCACTGAAAAAGAATACACATCCTGGCAGATTTTAGTGGATGTATAATGGAAGGCTTGAGGGCATCTCGGGCCCCAAAAGCCACTCACAGTTCTCGGAGGACATCCTTAGTTCCTTACCAGGTGGACTTCTCCAACATGACCACTTCATCCGGAATGCAATGCAAGTCTGTAAATCCAGTCTGCTGAGATGGAATTTTAAATAATGTAATTATAAGAATGATAGCCACTTTCTTTTTTTTTTTTTTTTAAGATTTTTAAATTTACTCATTTACCCATTTGAGAGAGACAGAGAGCAAGCAAGTGCATGAGCAGGGAGGAGGGGCAGAGGGAGAGAAAGAAGCAGACTCCCAGCTGAGTGGGGAGCCTAACTCAGGGCTCAACCCTAGGACCCTGGGATCATGACCTGAGTTGAAGGCAGTTGCTTAACCTCCTGAGCCACCCACGTGCTCCCAATCACTTTCAATACAATATTGGTTGGAAGCAAACCATAGTTCCTGCCATACTCAAGCAAGGGAATTACACTAAGGAGTGAACACCAGGTGGCAGAGATCATTTGGGTCACCTCAGATTTTGTTTACCTCTTGTATACACCATCACTAAAATCAAGATTAAAAATTTTTTGTCACTCCCAAAAGTTTCCTTGTGCTCCTTGGCAATCCATCTCTCCTACTCTGTCCTCAGGCAACCACTGAACTATTTTCTATCACTGTAGATTAGCTTGCATTCTTTAGAATCTTATATAAATAAACTCTTACAATACATATATTCATTTTGTCCGGCTTCTTTCACTCAGCATAATTATTTTGAGACTCAACTGTGTTGCTCTGTGTATCCATAATTCATTCCTTTCCATTGCCGAGTAGCATTCCAGTGTATGGAAGTATCAGTTTGTTTATCCACTCCTCTGTTGACAGACATTTGGGTTTTCTCCAGTTTGGGAGATATTACAAATGAAGCTGCTATGTCCATCCATGCACAGTTTTTGTGTGGACATATAATCTCATCGAGTAAATACCTAGGAGTGGAATGTCTGGTTCCTACAGTAGGTGAATGTTAAACTTTTTAGGAAGCTGCCAAAATGGTTGTTTCATTTTATATTCCCACCAGTAGGGTATGGTAGTTCTGTGTTTTTGTCAGCATTCGTATAATCAGTCTTCATAATTTTAACAAATCAAATGGTTGTGAAGTGGTATGTAATTATGGTGTTAATTTGCATTTCCCTGGGGCACCTGGGTGGCTCAGTTGGTAGAGCATCTGCCTTTGGTGTGGGTCGTGATCTCAGGGTCCTGGGATGGAACCCCACATTAGGGTCTCTGCTCAGCGAGAAGCTTGCTTCTCCTTCTCCCTCCTGCACCCCCTGCTTGTATTCTCTCTCTGTATGTCAAATAAATGAATAAAATCTTCTTTAAAAATTTGCATTTCCCTGATGACTAATGATGTTGAGCATTTTTCTGTGTTTATACCTTATGTCTTCCTTTGTGAACTCTCTGTCCAATTCTTTTGCCATTTTTAAATTGATTATGCATCATTGAGTTATGAGAATTTTTTGTATATATTGAGAATAATTATTTTGTCTGTGTATGTGGTTACAATATCCAAGATGGTTCTTCACTATGCCACATCTGTTAATGCTGGAATATCCAATATGGCTTCCTCACTGACATGTCTGGAACCCAGCTGGGAGGGGTAGAATAGCTGGGGCTGGACAGGCATCTCTCCCTTCATGTCCTCTCCATTAATGGCTACCTTAGATTTTCTCACAGGATAGTGATTTCAGAGTGGCTAGACCTCTTATGTCATGGTTGGATTCACCCAGAATAAATGTTCTGGGAGACCAAGGCACAGTGCGACAAGGCTTCTTTTGACCCAGACTTGGAAGTCAAAGAATACTACTTCTGTTGCATTCGATTGGCCAAAGTTCAAGGTGAAGAGAATTAGATATCACCTCTCAATAGGATATGAGACGAAGAATTTGTAACCATAGAATCTCACACACCTGGTATTGAGATCTCTACATTAGTGTAAGCTGCCAACTGATCCCCAATTGTTCAATTAAACTCATTGAAATCATTAAATAACCCTTCATATCAAAACTGATAGTTTTCCAAATGCTTGCTTATATTTTATCTTAGGATATCCTCAGAAGAACCTTTGACTTAGGCAAGTAGATATTAATCTCTCAATCCTAAATGAAGTTGCTGAAGTCCAATGATATTGACAGCTTGCTCAACAGAAAAAATTCAGAACTAGATCCCAAGATCTTTGGCTTCTTGTGCAGTATTTTCTCCACCATGTCACACTGTTTCTCCTTAGGTACACAAATGCTTCTAATCGAATAAGCTCCTTCTTTCCTAGGAATACGAGGTTTGTGGTAGCTTCTAGTTACTAATAAATTACTTATTAACAGATTTTCCGGTAGGAAGAGATGTCTATTTAAATAATTAGGTACTATTCAGTTAACCTGTGTAAGAACCACGAGTTCTCTAGTTGTAAGGAATGAATGAGGGGAGTTAAAATTACACCTCTGCTCAATGGCATCATTATACAAGTGACTAAGAAATAAAGAAGTCAAAATTTTATTTGCTGGCACAGACAGAAACAATAGTCCATTGTAAGTGAGAAAAGTAAGTTACAGAGCAATCTGCATGTGAACACACGCATGTACGTATACACACACACAAACACAGTTACATATACACACATATACATTTTTTCCACACATTTGTTAGTATATGCACAAAAATTATCTGGAAGTTCGTACAACTGTTAATGGTGCTACATCTTGAGGATTCTGGACTATGGGAATTTGAATATACATTATTCTTGAAATAACATTAAAGAATATTTTTAAACTCTTCAATCATTTCAGAAATACATTATAATTATATTTGAATCATCTTCACAACTTTCCTAGTAGTGAGTAGGTATAAGTATAAACAAATAAATAAACAAATAAAACCTTAGATGGTATATCATATTAAGAGGAGGAATGCTATATTTGTTGATTCATCCCCAAACAGAGGTTACTGTGAAAGTGTCTTTTCAGTACTCAGCGTTGGGAAATGTACTTAAACAGAACAGTGCAAAAATAGTCTTTGAGCTAAACATAATTGGTTTCCAGAAACTGACTGGTTTGGAACTCAAAAGTGATACAGATAATCCCTTCCAAACCAAGAAGTGATCATTTCTTTCTTTCTTTCTTTTTTTTTTTCAGATCTCAAAAGGCAAATAAACAATGAAGGAAAAAGTAAATCAACTCAGACATACGTATACTTGTTCACATATTAAATCTCCCCTAAAAACAAAGCATTCCTTTTTTTTTTTAAGATTTTATTTATTTATTTGACAGACAGAAATCACAAGTAGGCAGAGAGGCAGACGGAGAGAGGAAGGGAAGCAGGCTCCCCGCTGAGCAGAGAGCCCGATGCGGGGTTCGATCCCAGGACTCTGGGATCATGACCTGAGCCGAAGGCAGAGGCTTTAACCCACTGAGCCACCCAGGTGCCCCAAAACAAATCATTCTTGCTTGACATTTAACTATTTAGAAATTCCAAATCAAAATCTTCCTAAATCAGTCAAAGATTTAGGACTTAGGGGATTGGGAAAGTTATCAGAGTAAAATGGAGTAAAAATCTCTTTCTTATGTATCTTTAATTTAGGGATAGGGTAGAAGTCAGAGTGAAAGGTCAGGGTCTAGATAGAAATGCAATTTGTGGGACAGGTGCTCCAGATTGGAGCATTCTGGATCAAGCCAGGAGGGGTGTTATCCAAATTGGTTGGAATGTGAAAGGCTGGAATTGAGATCTAGAATCTTTGTGTATAGATACCAAACACAAACCTGGTAAGAAGGAAAGAAGGTCAATGACAATGACCTGTCATTTTTTTCAGTGACTGCCATGCTAGACCCTTTTTATGTTATCTTACTTATAGCCCACAATCTCCTTGGAAACAAGACACCATACCTTCTTCAGACGACAACATAGACTTTGAAGTGTTATATGGCATGCCCAGAGCCACAATGCTAGTAAGTGCCAGAGTCAAAATTCAAGCCCAGATCCTTCTTACCACAGAGTTTATGATCTTTCTAGCATGTCAACTTGTAGAAACCTAAAGGATTCAACAGAAATGTATGAATAGGAATAGGAAAGTTGGGTACCATGAGACTCAAGAGAGGTGAGCCAAAGTGCCAGGTCAATCACATCTACCTGTTCTGGACTTCCATTACCAACAGTGGCTATTCTGGATATGTCCCTTTTATATAATATCTGGTGCATGCGGCAAGGTGGGTGTGATGCCTTCATTGATGGCATTTTGAAGGCAGCCAGATCAGCCCTACCAAGTATCTCTAATGTAAAGGGTAGAGAGAAGTAGAAGAAAGAGTGTGCCAGGGTCAGTGACAGACTAAATAAGCATTAGCTTCAGGCTCTGTCTGGATGCGTGTGAGGGTCCCTTTCCTAGGAGGAGAATCACTCAGAACAATGTGATAAGAATCTATAGAACCTGACCAAGCAGGAAAACCAAGTGAAAAGTGCATTTCAAGAAGGAAATCATGGGGCATCTGGGTGGCTCAGCCAGTTAAGCATCTGACTTCCACTCAGGTCATGATCTTGGGGTCCTGGGATTGAGCCCTGAGACTGGACTCCCCACTCAGCAGGGAGTCTCCTTGTTCCTCTGCCCCACCCACCACCCCACTTGTGCTGGCTCTCTCACTCAAACAAATAAATAGAAATTTTTTTAAAATTCTTTTTTAAAAAAGGAAGAAGAAGATCATTAGTCTATTAAGTGGGAAAGATTAGTTTGAGGAGCACTGTGATCAAGCCTGGGGTTGGCCATGAGGACAACATAGATGACCTTTGACAGGACAGATCTGAGCCTTTGTGGGTACAAATTAAATTACAGTGATCTGAGGCAGGAGTAGAAAGTCCTCAAATAAGTGCTGGACTTTGTCAAGCATGGTGACCAGAAGTAGATGGCGAGCAAGTCAGAGGCAGGGGATTGGTTTTGGATTAGAGAAATTGCAAAGGGAGTTATAGATGAGGGAGATGGTGGGAGGCGCTTCAAAGATGCAAGCCAGAGGAGTGCATTGAGAGAGCAGAGGGATGGGTTTCCACACATTTCAAGAATCTTTCCTTAAAGGGGAGAGAGGAGAAAAGTAGGACTGATGATAAAGCAGACACTTAAAGGGAACTCTAGATATTTCTTATTGGTGGTTAATGGATTGCGTGAAAGATAGACTTAACTCAGCAAGAAAAAGGCAGGCACTAGTGGATATGAGTTCAAGTTGCTAGTTTTGCCTCCTATTAACTCTGTGACCTTGGAAAAATTTTTGAGCTTTGCTTTGCTTGCCTTCAAATTGGGATGATTGTCCATGTCCTGCCCCCCATAGTGTGCGGGAACCAGCTTGTATCAACTGTCCCAAACCAACTGTTAAATCCCGAGAAATTCAGAGTAGTTAAGTCATTGGTGGTTTAAAATTGGCTGTCATGGTGGCTTTTACACCACAGGAATAGGCAAAATGTTGTAAAGCAGGGCTTCCCTCTCCCTTTCCAGGCTTTGCCACTGCCGTACCACCGCCTGCTTCTCTTACGAGGTCTAGTCAGGCTGAGATGACAGGTTGTGAACACTCTCTGCAAATACCCAAGACCTATATAAAGGGTTTTTATCATTAACATGAACAAGCGTGGCAGCCTGACTTTTCATATATTAATTAGAATTTTATTTTCTGTCTCCCTTCTCCACCCACCTACCCACCCACCATTCCCAGCAGACAGACTTTAGTACTTCCTTGTCTTGGCAAACTTTTCTAGAGCAGGAAGGGAAAGTGCTTGAGAGCAATGCTCTTCCAGTCTTATTAAAGAACTATACTTGCCAAAAGAGATCATATTGAGTAGGGAGGAAAATGGGAACATCACAAGCCTTTAAGGGGAGATTCAGAAGGGATTCCTAATGGACCAGGAAGGGGAGCAGGCTGTGGATTCTATAGAAAGAAGGGGCCTACGCCTGGCTGCCTAATAGCCCCTTGGGAGGCACAAGCCCTCAGGAAATGACTGTAGAGTGGATCTACAAAACCCACTGGGGGGTGTGACTTAGAATCCCCTAAATATCCAGCTGCACAAGACCCCAGTCAACCACATGTGGTATCCTGCCAGGAGAGGGATAGCAGTATTCCTTTCCCAGGGGGGTAGTCCACATAGCCATCCATGGGCCACCACGGCTCTTCTTGGTTTCCCAGGTTTCCAGAGCAAGAAAATGAGACCACATGCAGTGCCTGTGGGGATCCTCCCTGACAATATCTCTCATAATAACTCCAGAGGCATAGCTGCCAGGGTCCCCTCCAGGGACCTGACTAGTTTCAAGAGTCTCTGCTCTGTTAAGCCCAAAACTATGGCTTCCTCCCAGGTATCCAGTTCCCCCAGTTTAGATATCGTTTTTGGCAAAGTTACTCTACCTAGTAATAACATAGCTGACACGGTACTTTTGTCAGGCTTCCAAGGGAAATAGAAAGTAAAATTCTCAAGTAGAAAGGAGAAGTTTTTTTTTTAAAAAACCCTTTATCTACAATGCGCCCAAGAAGGCCCTCACACACAGGGATTCCTGGCCTCACCAAAGACGCCCACATCTGAAGCATGGCCCAGGAGTAGTAGACATAAAGGGCATCCTGCTGGCTATCAAACAGGTCTTGTCTCCAAATCCCTGACTAGTCCGCTGACTACTAATGCAAACCCTACAAAAACTATAGCGGAAAAAAAAATCCCCTTCACCTCTCTATATAGCTCAGGTTACAAGTGCAGTAAGAATTTATTCATATCACCCTTGAGAATGAACCAGTTAACATTTTGCAGAGCAGGCCAAAGATGAAAGATATACTAATAACAGTCCCAGGCATGCACTGAAGGCTACTCCCTCCTCTGGGCACTTAGGAATCATAAACCGCTGTTTGCAAAGTATTATCTGTCCACTTCCAGTGCAAACAACCTCCATGTTCCAAGGGAGTTCTAATCCCAAACTATCTTGTCAGTGAAAACATTGCTTTTCAAGACATAGCATTATGCTTCATTGTCCTTCTAAAGGATTAATGAGGCTCTCTGAGTCAGAAATAACTGAATGCGGGGACCACTTTCAATAAGTATTGTGTGAAGGATTTTTTTTCTTCTTAGAAAAAAATATTTTAAAAAAATATTTTAATTGTAGAAGCAACACAATAGTGTAGACTCGATGCAAAGAAAAATTCGAATAGTACATTTCAAGTAAAAGTTTTCCTGGCCTCC
This sequence comes from Martes martes, assembly GCF_963455335.1. Taxonomy (NCBI): domain Eukaryota; kingdom Metazoa; phylum Chordata; class Mammalia; order Carnivora; family Mustelidae; genus Martes; species Martes martes. Next base: position 104,190,493 of record NC_137894.1, on the reverse strand, counting down.
TACTCACCTAACTTCCATCCTTGGAGGTGACCAGGATATCAATCCATGGTGCCTCCTTCCTTCCCTTTCACTCAACATTAGTCGTGGTTTGAAGTACTTCTTTAGGCTCTCAGTAAAATCATTGCAGTGTATGGTTTAGTCAGTTTGGGAAGCTGTAACACAAGGCCACAGACCAGGTGGCTTAAACAACAGAAATACAGTTCTCACAGTTCTGGAGGTTGGAAGTTCAAGATGAGGGTGCTACCAAGGTTGGGTTGGGTGAGGGCCCTCTTCCAGGTAATGTCCTCACATGGCCTTCCATGGAGTGAGCACAGAGAGAAAGAGCATGAGAGAGAAGTCCTCTGCACCTCCTCTTTCTATAAGGGGTCTAATCCCATCATGAGGGTCCCACTCTCATGGCCTAATCTAACCCTAATTACCTCCCCCAAATCCTACCTTTTCCTAATACCATTCTGTTGGGGATTAGTATTTTAACATACGAATTTTGGGGGGGACTCACACATGCAGTCCAAAATGATGTGTATTCTATATTTCCTTAGAAACCATTAGATACCCGGAGAACCCTCTGGAAATTTTATCATCCCCCTTCTGCCATATGAGGACCCAGGAGAAGTCCGCAACCAGGAGAGGGCCTTCTGCCGTCGGTGCAGGCACCCTGATCTTGGGCTTCCAGCCCCCAGAACTATAAGAGATAAATTTCTGCTGTTTGCTAAAAAGGAAGGGAGGGAGGGAGGGAGGAAGGAAGGAAGGAAGGGAGGAAAGCTATCATCAAGAAACGTTAATAGCTTCAAAATTAGCTACTCGCCTTAGAGTAATCAAGAACTTGTTACTTTCCCCCTAACAAGAGATGGCTATGGTATAGGCAAGGAACATGGTCCAGTAGCTTCGCTCTATAAACATTCTCAGCATCCCCGAGCAGTTCCGGCAGCCCTAGGAACCTCCTGTGACAAGTCTGGAGAGAGCTGGCATTTCCAAGCTGTGCCATTCAAGCTCCAGAGTGTGGAGAATAACGTATTCGGCTGAGTAGAGACTGCCCCACAGCGCCTCTGATGAGACAGCCCTTCCCCCTTCCCCCACCCCACCCCACTCCCCGCCCCCACCCCAGAGTTTCCATTACCCACCAGTCTTTGATCTGGTAAACAAATCTGATTCCAGTCACGTGGCAGAGGTTGCTCTTCTCTCACTCTCCTCTCTGTGCTTAGGAGAATTGAACAATTAACAAATAGAAACTGTTCTCTGACAGTTCATTATTTCGTACCTGATTTGGGGAGACTGAAAAATGGCCCTTTCAAACAATCTTCTTTGGCCAATTTCCCTGCTTCCCTTCCCCCAGAACCTAAACCCTGGGATTCCCCTCGGGGATTTTATAGAAACCAGCCCATCTGGAATATTCTGCTGACAGAAAGTCAGTAATTGATGCCAGCCGGAGAAAGCACAACTTCTGCAACTGCTTGCATTCCCGAAAAGTCTCGCCTCTCTTGCAGCACTCACCGCAGCCGGGCGTCGCCTCCTATGGCCCTGTGGCCTCAGCGTCTCAACAAAATCTCCAGAATCTGGTGCCCCACAGATGTCTGTCAAACTGAATTAATTGCATTGAAGTCACTGGGTCTCTCTGAATCTCACTTGCCAATGGGAGCAATCATAGGTACTTCGCAGTGCGGTTGGAAAGATTGTTAACTGATCAAATTGCTTGGCTCCACCCCCCACCCTCCCAATTCGCTGGGCTCCCGTTCCCTAAAAGATAAAATGGAGTGCACCTTTTTTTTTTTTAATTTTTATTTTTTAATTTTTTAATAAACATATAATGTGTTTTTATCCCCAGGGGTACAGGTCTGTGACTTGCCAGGTTTACACATTTCACAGCACTCATCATAGCACATACCCTCCCCAATGTCCATATCTCCACCACCCTCTCCCGTCCCCACCCCCCACAGCAACCCTCAGTCTGTTTTTTGAGATTGAGTCTTTTATGGTTTGTCTCCCTCCTGATCCCATCTTCTTTCATTTTTTCTTCTTTTCCTACCCCCCAAACCCCCCATGTTGCATCTCCACTTCCTCCTATCAGGGAGATCATATGATAGTTGTCTTTCTCCGACTGACTCACTTCGCTAAGCATAATACCCTCTAGTTCCATCCACGTCGTCGCAAATGGCAAGATTTCATGTCTTTTGATGACTGCATAGTATTCCTCTGTATATATATACCACATCTTCTTAATCCATTCATCCATGGATGGACATCTAGGCTCTTTCCATAGTTTGGCTATTGTGGACATTGCTGCTATAAACATTCGGATGCACGTGCCCCTTCGGAGCACCACGTTTGTATCTTTAGGATATATACCTAGTAATGCAATCGCTGGGTCATAGGGTAGCTCTATTTTCAGTTTTTTTTTTTTAAAGATTATTTATTTTTTTATTTGTATTTTCAGTTTTTTGAGGAACCTCCACACTGTTTTCCAGAGTGGCTCCACCAGCTTGCATTCCCACCAGCAGTGTAGGAGGGTTCCCCTTTCTCCGCATCCTCGCCAGCATCTGTCATTTCCTGACTTACTAATTTTAGCCATTCTGACTGGTGTGAGGTGGTATCTCATTGTGGTTTTGATTTGTATTTCCCTGATGCCGAGAGATGTGGAGCATTTTTTCATGTGTCTGTTGGCCATCTGGATGTCTTCTTTGCAGAAATGTCTGTTCATGTCCTCTGCCCATTTCCTGATTGGATTATTTATTCTTTGGGTGATGCATTGAGAAGTTCCTTATAGATTTTGGATACTAGTCCTTTATCTGATATGTCATTTGTGAATATCTTCTCCCATTCTGTCAGTTGTCTTTTGGTTTTGTTGACTGTTTCCTTTGCTGTGCAAAAGCTTTTGATCTTGATGAAATCCCAATAGTTCATTTTTGCCCTTGCTTCTGTTGCCTTTCGCGATGTTCCTAGGAAGAAGTTGCTGCGGCTGAGGTCGAAGAGGTTGCTGCCTGTGTTCTCCTCAAGGATTTTGATGGATTCCTTTCTCACATTGAGATCCTTCATCCATTTTGAGTCTATTTTCATGTGTGGTGTAAGGAAATGGTCCAATTTCATTTTTCTGCATGTGGTTGTCCAATTTTACCAGCACCATTTGTTGAAGAGACTGTCTTTTTTCCATTGGACATTCCTTCCTGCTTTGTCAAAGATTAGTTGACCATAGAGTTGAGGGTCTATTTCTGGGCTCTCTATTCTGTTCCATTGACCTATGTGTCTGTTTTTGTGCCAGTACCATACTGTCTCGATGATGACAGCTTTGTAATAGAGCTTAAAGTCTGGAATTGTGATGCCACCAACTTTGGCTTTCTTTTTCAATATTCCTTTGGCTATTCGAGGTCTTTTCTGGTTCCATATAAATTTTAAGATTATTTGTTCTATTTCTTTGAAAAAAATGGAAAGCAATCTACACATTTAATGGAGTGCACCTTTTTGAAGTGAAGCCTCTGAAAGGCTTTGTCCGTTACCAGATGGGGGCTAGTGAATGGGCTACTTCATCTCTTGAGTTTCGGGCCCTTCATCTATTAAGTTAAGAGAACAATGTCTGCTTTAGAGGGTTATTGTGAAAGCGCCATGAGAAGACGTGGAAAGCTGGTGGTGCAGGCATCGTCCATACTAAGCTTTCCATAACTGCTAACTATTATTATTTCATGCCTGTATGTTGCAGACACATGATTAAAACTCAATAAATGTTCGGTGAGTGAATAAATGAATGAGTGAACATAGCTCTATCAGTTAGGAGTACATTTGCTGGCGTGTGATAGAAACCCGACTGTATAGTGACTAAACCAGATAGATGGTTCTACCTCTCAAGGCGGGCAACACAGAGCTGAAACAATTGCTCAAGGAAGTCACTGGGGACACAGGCCCCTTCTTAGCACGGGGTCCTCATCCTCAGATTTGCCTGATGCAAATCTTGCATCCTGTGTTCCACTCAGGAAGAGGTAGGGAAGGGCTTCAGCTGCTGCGTCTGTAGAATGGGAATGGGCTGCTTTCTTTCCACTGACCTGTTCTATGATTCACCAACCAACTCAGGGCCAGATAAGCACTGCTCCTCTGAGATAACATGCCTTTTGTAGTGAGCTGGGTTTGTGTCCCAGAAATAAGCCATGTGGGTCTCAATTCCACTCCCACCTAGTGCTCAAAATGATAATTCTGAAGATATTTGGCAACATGAAGAAACATTCATAGAAATGTTAAGTGAAAAATGGGAGGCTATAGCAGTGGTGTACTCACTGGCAGGCAAAGTTTTCCCTATAATATATAAGTGAAAAAAAGAAGCCACAGATAACACTTGCAGATGATTTCATTTAAAAAAATGATGATAAAACAAAAAAATGGTTGGAGGGAGGTAATGGAGACTTTCACTGTTAGCACCACAGACTTCTATTTTTTTTACTTCTTATAGCATGTATATATTCATATGTTATTTATCTAATAAAATCAATCGAAATTATTATACCAATGAAATAATGTAATTATATAAAATTATGTATGCACAGAATAAAGCTTGGAAAAGATTCTTAAAAAATGAAAATAGTAGATGTTTCAGGCTAGTAAAATTATAGAAAAATTCCTTATTTGTGTTATTATTATTGGGCTCCATGTGTGATAAATATTATTTCTTCACCCTAGTTGTTCATATGAGGCACAGGTAGACTTCTATAAAACCCAAGGTGGGGGGCTTTTTAAAAGGTAACCATGGCTTTTGCTGGTGAATAGATTAGACCAGTACAAAGCCTCAGTTGGGACCAGCTTGGCAGAGATTATCTGGAATAGTGAAATGAAATTATTTTAGCTAAACTTGGTGATAAAAGCTCACTCCAGTTTTTTTAGTTTGTTGTTTGTTTTTTTTCCCCCCTTTCACTTCCAGCACCAAGCATCAAACACAAAGGACAGGAACTAGGATGAGCAGTACTTTCTCTCTCCCTGAGATCCTGACCAGATGCAGTTCAGGGTTTCTGTGCTCAAACAGCATAATTAAGCTGATTGCTACTTGACAGGTGAGAGGCTGGCCTCGGGACAGAGCCTCCCAGACCAGCTACTTAGCACTGCCCTGTAACACCCCCACATGATTGCCAAATGGACGGACATTACCTGGATCATTTTTCTTGACTCCCATGTAAGCCACTCAAAGCAGCTCAAAATACAGCAGTTGTTATGGGAAGATTCCAAGTTGGGCATAGATATGCTGATCAAGAGGTCCCTGCTGGAATATTCATAATTAGGAACCACTTATGGATTCATCAGGTGCCAAGCACTGGGCTATCCACTTTACATGCATGATCTCAACTCATCCTGTGACCCTATAAGATAGATATTATACTCACACACACTCCCAATTTTACAGAAAGTCTAAATGATTTACTCGTTCAAGACCACATAGCTCATCAAATGAGAGAGCTGAAATTCAAACCAACCAGTTTTGATGATTCCAAAATCCATAGTTTCAACCTGTGTCCAACATTATTCACATGCATTTCCATTTGGAACAGAAGAATCATGCAGGTTAGGGGAACGTTTCTTTGGTGTTGGGGAAAGAACCAAAAGTTCTCTGAACACTCTCAATGCTGCAAACAGATTCCATGGAAAAGTAACCAGGCTTAATTCTACCCAAGTGTGCACAACACGGCCTTTACACAGTTGGGTGTGCTTCCCCGCAGGAAATATATCACCTGAGCCACAGTAGCCTGTAATGTACGGCTTTAATATATTACCAAGGGAAAATGTTCTAATGATTTAGTGGGGTACACATCAATGGTATTATGAGGCAGCATTAATCAGAGTATGGAGCTGGCTTCTGAAAACCATTAGGTAAATCCCAAGCTCTATGCTTAATGTATTCACCCTGAACCACAGTCTGGAAGGAATGAAAAGATTTCACTGCCTTGCTTTTAAGCTGCCTTCCCATTAGTAAAACTAATGTGTGTGTGTGTGTGTGTGTGTGTGTGTGTGTGTGCATATTACTTGAAATTTTTAAAGTGCATTTTAAGATGAACAACCGTTAAAAGGTCTCTTTGCCATGTGTCTCTCTGAAGGAAGAAAGGCCAGTCCCCTTGTTATACATTCTGAGGAGGAAGGCTTGTCCTGGGTTTCTCGTTTAGTGGTCAACCTCAACAACTAAAATATAAAACCAGAAATAATTCATTTTTCTAAAAAAAAGATTTTATTTATTTATTTTTAGAGAGAGAGAGTGTGAGCAAGGGAAGGGTTCAAGGGAGAGAGACAGAGAGAGACAAGCAGAGTCCCTGCTGAGCATAGACCCTCAAGACCCTGAGACGATGACCTGAGCCGAAGTCAAGAGTGGGGCCCTTAACGGACTGAGCCACCCAGGCACTCCGAAATCATTCGCTTTTCAAAAATAGTTTGATGTCACTTGTTGGAGGAATATTTTATGAATACAAAGACGCTAAAATGATCATGTGGCAACTGGGATGAAGGCAGTTGTAGAATCGGGAGCCATGGACACCAGATTAAGAGCAGGATAGAGGACGCACACTCTGTATCTTCTCAGATACTGTCTTCTTATTGACTATCCCCTTAAACACACACACAGACACAGTCTGGTTGTGTTTTGCTTTGTTTTGAAATGGAGAGTAGCCTGGAAGAGTTGGCAGTGCTGAAAAGAAAGAGGAAAGGCCCCGGTATAAAGACCAAATGCTGGCACTCATTTTCTGAATTTTATTTTTTTAAACGTCCCAGTCAGCTCTGGTCCAACATAAGAAGACATTTCTTTGCAATTTGAAATACACTCTTACCAGCAAAAATTGATCAACCAAAATAAAAAAAGATACTACCTAGAGCTGAGCTCCCACTTCCAGATTTGCTCAGAGTTCCCTGTGCTTGAGGAGACGAGAGGCAGTACCTTCAAAGCTCGAAGGGCCAGTATTTCCCAATGTTGTTCATGCTGCTGCACACCTCTCATCACCCGCCGGGCCCTGGGGCAGAGACGGCAGTGTGGGGAGTAGGTGGCCATGTGAGGGGGTTGTTGATGAGAGAGAAAGGAGATGATATTCTTTCCAAGGAAATACCTTTCAGAATGAAGAAAAAAGCAAGAGAAGAGGTCAAATGTGATCGTAGGCCTGGGCAGCATTTAAATCTGATAGATCCCTGCTCTCATGAAGCTAAGTGAATGAACAGACATTAATCAAAGAAAAACATAAATAAAATGGTAATTGCCAGATAGCCTGCAGCCTTTGTACTAATCACCATTTCCTTCAAAAGACTCCTTCCACCACGTTGGGAAATGACACTTTTCAGGAGCCGTGCAGAGTTTGTGATTCTCCTTCCTCCTCCTGCACAAACAACCTTATCTTTATTTACGATTTATGTGACCAGTTTACATTCTTCAAGAGCAGATGTTCCACCTGACCTCAGATAGCTCCACTCGCCAGGAGAGTGTCGCTATTCTCAACTGATTACCTTGTCAGGCGCTCAGGGGATCTACTTCAGGAACAGGTTAGCGACTGGCTATTTTGGAGTTTAACACATCATTAAAAAAGAAAAAAAAAAAAAACTTCAAATGATCTCAGAAAGTGTTGGTGGATGTTCACAATGAGACTGTATTAAAGTGGCAAGGTGCCTACGGTCAATGGCTCTACACATAATGGCTCTTCCACTGTATAAAAACAGTCCCATTCATTTTTACTTCTAGAGTCCTACCCCCTGGTAGGATGATCACTAAGAAACATACCTGCATCCTGGACCAAGGAACATTTGACATACAGTCTGTGAAGCTTGAAGAATCTGCATAGTTTCCCTTCATTTTCCTGTAAACCAAATTCTCTAATGACATTTTCAGCTGCTCTAGAAATCATTGATTTGATTCTTTATTTACCCAAATGCATTTCAGGAGCAGAAAACACCTATGTTCAGTGGGGGAAGAGGGATGTTAAATGTCTTCTTTTCCAAAGCAATTTCCCAGTTCTCTCTGATTCACCGATTGAGCGGAACTGACTTGTAGGTGGTAAATCAGAAAAAAACTATATTCTTGTTGAAGCACCGTTCAAGCCCATGGTCTGAAGCTAACAGTTTCTTGACTCCTGGATAAAATCTCATATATATATATATTTTAATCATAGCTTATCTACTCACTCTTGGATGATAACTAATATAATCACATTGTTAATTAATATATTATTATTAATGCTTAGATGATAGGTAAAATCCTGAGTCACACAGGCAGCCCCCACAGCTGTCCACTCATTCCTAGTTAACAAAAAGCCCTCTGACCACTTCCAATCACAAAGAAACCACAAATATGGAAATGCTCAGTCTTACCTTGAGAATTCTGAGCTGCACTGAAAGTTGAAACTTTCCCCTCTCACAGATCAGGGCTCTGCAGCAGGAAGACCTATAATGGGGAGAGTCTTCTGTTTCTTTGCTTCTACTCCTGCTCTCCGCACTAGGCTTCCCTTCCACAGAGGTTGGAAAGTGGTGAGGGTAAGAGGAAAGAAGCATAAAAGATCTTACTCGACTGACACCAGTGTTACCTGGGGTTGGCTTCCTCTGGCTAGGCTATAGCTGTCTTAAGCTGATGCTCCTAAAATTGGATGAACAGTTAAAGCTGCCCCCTCTTCTCGTGGTATGTTTCTGGGTTCTTCAGAGCCCACTGGGGCAATGTTAGACTGTAACTCTCTTAACGTATGTAATGCATTTCCCTCTGGCTGGCAGCCCCAGGGAATTTAGTGGCCCAGCCCCTGCTGGAGGTCACATCTCCCCTCTAGGAAGCCCCCTCGGGGGATGTAAAGTGTCTTCAGCGTGTCTCTCTCCCACACCGCCCATCTCTGCTCCAAGAAAAAATACAGATCCTTGCACTTTCCCCTCCCCCTGGTGGGCTGCATGGTGAGTTCCCACCTTACCAGTGAAGGACAGTGCTCTTGTCCTCTCTTCCCTGCTGCTTCAAAGTAAATGCCACCGCTTCTCACCTCGAGATCCCTGAGACAACAGTTCAGAGAGTTCCTCAAACTCCCAGAACACCACAAGCTCTCCAACGGGTCTCCTTTCAGCTTTTTGCACCGGGACCCACCAAACGGCTACCACCCCAAACGATCCTCTCCTAAGAAATTCTCTCCAATATCCAGCATCAGCCTTTATATCAATGAGGTAGGTGTTGGGTGCTAGGTTCTCACTACCCTCTTCGCAGGTGCTCTGTTAGTGGGCTAGCACCTCACTTTAGAACAAAGGCATACATACCACTTATTATGTAGCCTTAGAGTGTGAAAGAGTGCCTTTTATCTACTTGTGAAGAAGTCACAGTCAGCAACTCAGCCGTCCTACACATTGTCCGTGTAGCTGCTGCACCAAACCCGAGTCCCACAGTGCCTTGCTACGCTGCCTGTACCCTATGGGCCAAGTGTTGGGAACCACGTAAACCAAAGGAAATATGATAAAATCAGAGCATCGCCCATTTTCTTTGGGAACAAGATGCATTTTCATGGCCTTTCTCAAAATGACTTCAAAGCCAACATTCACACCAGCAGATGACTATTCAGAGGGCTCACCCCTGAAATAGACACATAGAGAGCCCACCCCTGGTACTCTTCTCGTAGGCTTCCTCCAGATGGTTTCATGCCTTTTATTTTGGTAGAGCTTCTCTGTGCCAGTTAAAAGTTCCAGCCAATACCCTGGGCCAATTTTGGTCACTGAGCACCAGTCATTAGAGTTTAACTTTTCTGTAAAGAAGACCTCTGAGGCCAGGTGAGCTTTAATTGCCCTTCTTTTGTTAGTTCAGACCTTCATGTTATGCCAAGAAAGCATTAGCCTCATACCTTGTTTATACTAGAGAAGAATGAATGGAACAAAATTGCTCCTTTCCCCCTATTGCTAAATCACCCTTTTCTTAATAGGTTGAAGCTAACTTCTTATAAAGCTTTAACAATGAAACATCATGCTTGAAAGAAAGTCTCAGGTTCTTGGCACCAAGCACCGCCAACACTTCACGGTTAGATTTTCCCTCTTAGCTAGCTGTTCTTCTACTTTCAGCAGGAGTGCTTTCTGGTTTTTATAGCCAAACGGGATGAGAGAAGCAAAACACCAAGAGGTATTCATGTAGTCATGTTACATTAAATTTCTCTAACATGCAGTTCCGTTAGAGTTTCCTTTCTCCCTTACAGAATACCATTGTGTATACATTAGGATTTCAGCCCTCTAAAGCAGGCCTGCTCACAAGAAATAGGAGATTAAAGAACCAATGTCTCTATAGAAAGAGAAATAACATGTCAATTGTGTTTATTTGTTGGGTTCCATGATTTATGCTTTCTCATGTGAAGACGGAACAGAGGGAAGAGGGCACGTGACGTTGTTTAGATAATCCCTGAAGAAAGTTGGAGTTCCTCCTTCAGGAAAAGGGTTGCCTTTCATTTAACATGTAAATGGTACTGACAGCTCATGGGTAAGAGAAAGATTTCTTATGTTCTAAGAAATGAATTCAAGATGCACCTAATTTAGTCTCCAGAGAAGGGAGATATTTAGCATTCTAAGGAAGAAAGGAAAAAAAAGTCGGGGGGGAGGGACTAAGGAAGAAGCCCATAAAATAGAATACAGGGACCCTTTCATGAAATTTTATGTTCTGATAGATGTGAGAAGAATCAGTGCAATTTGAGTTTCAAAGTACATATTTAAAATTCTTTAGTTGCCCTAAACACATTTCAACCTCACTTCACTTCTCTTCCTAATTAATTCTCTATTCTGTCTGGATGATTAAGTCAAATAAAACAATAATGCTGTGTGAAAACTTCAGAAAACTATAATATGAAAGAGAAAATACATTGACAAAGTTTCTAAATAGATATTCTTTTTTACCTCGTTGTTCTTCTATTAGGAAAATGGGTGGCAAAGTAGTGCCAATTCGAGCTCTACTCGTATAACCTATAATTTCACAAGATTCCAGATTGGCGCATATGATTATCATTAATAGGTATCGGAAAACTTTTGTGTGTCAAAGGACTATGGCCTTGTGCTAGGTGTTATATAATTTCTTCCCTATGATCATTATTGCTGCTTTCCAGGAAGTTCCATTCTAAAAGAGAAAATCCAGATGTGAATGTGTGTGAAAAAAGGAGACCCAGCTAAAAACAAAACTATGGTGTACTGGTCGTGCTTCAGAGGAGAGAAGTCACAACACATACATGTACACTTCTCATCGATTAGTGTTACCACAGTAATACATGCAGTGAAAGGGAAGATACAGCAATGTACCTTCCAGAAACTTATTAGGGGATGACATACAACGTCTTCAGCACTTGGAGAATGGTCTACCGGTTCTAAACCAAAGTTCTCGAAAGCAGTCACAGGATGAGGCTATAAATTCATTGTGAAGCACATACCTTTTCTTACTGGGAAGTTTAAAGTCCCTGAACCTTGACATACGTTCATCTTACAAGCAAGAGCTTTGTTTACAATACTGCATAGCCAAGGGGTCTTAGGTAAATGCCAAGACCAGATTATTACCTCTTATAAAATTATCCTCCCAAAGGAAAAAGATTCTATTAAAAGCGGAGGATTTCAAAGTTGCTTTAGAACTGTGTTATTTTCCAGGCATCAGAAAGCATTTGTATTCAGCTGCTCTCTGATCCAAGTAAAACACTTCTAAAGATAAGTGAAGTTTATTTCCTCGGTTAAGGATATCTTTAAATGACAGATGCAGGACAATAAAAGGCCTTTTTCAGGAGCATATAAACTGGAACAAGGACAACCAAATTTCAAGACTGTTGAGAGATTGAGAAACCTAACAGGACACCTCACATTTAACATAGTCTCAACGGACTTCAGACTTCCTGGCTGTTCCTGAACTATTTCCCATGAAGCAAGGCATCATATATCAGTGTCAAAACACACTCTGGCTGATACTTTCCATAGCACTCGGACAAGTCCTCAACAATTTGGGCTGCATGAGAACCAGCCTGTGGAGGAGGAGGTCGTTTTAACTTGTGTGAATGATCTCACCACGACCAGTAGTGCATATGCATTCATTCGCTCACTTGTTCATTCAAGAAATATTTGAGGTCTCTGGCCTGGAGTAATGGTTCCCAATTCTGGCTAACCATCGGAATCACCTGGGCTCTTCCACTAGCTATTGATTTGATGAGTGTAGAGGGGGCCTGTGCATCTTAGTCTTTAAATGGTCCAAAGCCAGATTTAGAAGGATTCCTTTAGTATTTTAGGATATCATTGATGAGAGGAGGCTTAAATGCAGTGGGAGATCATCTTTCTCCTCCAAGTTCTTTTTTTTTTTTTTTTTAAGATTTTATTTATTTATTTGACAGAGGGAGAGACAGAGAGGGAACGCAAGCAGGAGCAGAGGGAGAGGGAGGAACAGGCTCCCCACAGAGCAAGGAGTCCAATGTAGGGCTCGATCCCAGGAACCTGGGGTCATGACCTGAGCCGAAGGCAGATGCTCAGCGACTGAGCCACCCAGGCCCCTCTCTCCTCCAAATTCTTGAGCCACCCTTGCATCCCAACCTGCTACTCCGTTCCTTTCTCCTTACTGAGTTCTAGGGCCTTTCCACACTAGAGCCAGTGGGAAAGACTGAGGACAGAACAGAGAGAAGGGAGGAGAAGGCTCAACAAGGAAGGTGTGGCTACCTTTCCCTCACCACTTTACTGCTGCTCCTAGCCTAGCTTCAAGTGATGTTAAAGTATCTTACAACAGACTAACTCTCTGGCCAGTGACAATTCTAGAATCTGGACAAAATATAAAAACCAATCATTAGAAGGCACTGAAGAGTGACCAAAAGCAGGCAGGAGCCGGAGAACATTTGGACCTTGAAAGAAAGAAAACACACTTATTGAGAAACACATTTTTACAACCACTTCCAAGTAGTTGCCCATGACCATGGAGGATACACTCAAGGAAATGGGGCAGTCTTGCTGGGCTTGAAACTCAGAATCAGAGTTCAGGGCTCTCAGAATAGCTGAAGACAGAGCAAGGAAAATTCCATAAGAAGGGAGTAGATGTGGAGGAGGTATGGAGGAACCCCCATATTTGCACACAAACTCAAATATTTAGCTGATTCCTGAAGTGCACATGTGCTGGGTGAAAAGCCAAGGAACACAGTCGGAAGCAATGGGCAGAAGCCTGAAAGAGCTGAGTAGAGATGTCAACAGTTGCCTGATATTTAAGAGATGGAGTTTAGGATTCAACTCAGGGGGACTTGGTAAACAACTTGAGCATCTCGCTGAAACCCTAGAAGGGTCATAGTTTAAGAATAAGAACCCCATCCAAAGGCTAAAAGCTATGCTTTTCTTTTTTTAAATTTTTAAAAAATTTTTATTTATTTGGCAGAGAAGATCACAAGTAGGCAGAGAGGCAGGCAGAGAGAGGGGAAGGGAAGCAGACTCCCTGCTTCGCAGAGAGCCCGATGCAGGGCTCGATGCAGGGCTCGATCCCAGGACCCTGGGATCATGACCTGAGCCAAAAGCAGAGGCTTTAACCCACTGAGCCACTCAGGTGCCCCAAGGCTATGCTTTTTAATGCCAACCCTATTAAGATTCAAATATGAACTCCTGCCTGAATTGCCTAGGACTCACTGAAAACTGAAAAGATCTCAGGTTTAATCCTTTTTTGTTTTTGTTATTTTTTAGAACATGGGCTACTTCTACTTGTACCAGTCCTTATAATTCTCACATTGCTAAGAGATAAATCGAATAAGAAATGCTACTGATTTGAGACCTCAGATCAATGAATGTAATTTTTGATTCTTAGATTCATTATATACCTACAAATACTATCTTGTCCTCCATTCCCTCCATGAGTAAATATTTTATGGTAATGGATATATATGCAGCCTTCTTTAGTAACCAGGAAAATTGGTACTTGCTTGCTTCATGTGCAAAAAATCAGGGGACTTGAAGACTTACAGAATTACCGTCATATTTTTCTCAATGTCCAGATAAATCATCTCAATGATTTGAGTTTTCCATGAGGATCCAGTCTAATACAACTGGTAGATATGAACGGCTGTGTTCTCCTGATCTAAGTTGTTCATGGGATGACTTCAAGTATCTCTTAATAAAACCAGCAGAAAAGGGACATAAAGTATCTAAAGAAAAGTTACAACTAGACATAATTTTGGTCTACATAATTAGAAATTTGTGACTACATAATTACATAGTAACTACAAAATTTGAAACTAAATAATTTTGATCATGATCTGTTCATAGGTAGACACACTCGCTCTTCCAAAACAAAAACTATCCTGTCATATTCAAGGTCCCAACTCAGAGACAACTGAGAGAATTTTCAGGATTGCCTGTACAAGAGCTTACGAAGACATGAGACCAGGGATGTTAAAGTGCCCTTTGCATTTCCCTAACTGTGCCCTATCCTCTCTAGTTGTTCAAGAAAGACAAGACTGTCTGATAGGGAGTGTTAATTGAACAGAGGTTTACACCAGAAGTTTATTACCTATCTGAACAAATCTCTTGATTTGGTAGCTACAATATACCCACCCTGCGTATGGGGGCACCAGCGGCTAACTAACTGATCAAAACTTCTAGGGGCACCCAGGTGGCTCAGCTGGTTGGGCATCTGATTCTTGGTTTCAGCTCAGGTCATGATCTCAGGGTTATGGAATTAGCCCTGCATCTAGCTCTGGCTTGAGAGTCTCTCTCTCCCTCTCCCCCTACCCCTCCCCTTGTTTGCACATGCTCTCTCTCTCTCAAATAAATAAATAAATCTTCAAAACAAACAAATTTCTGTGCTTGGCTGATTAATGTCTACTTCTGCGCTAACTCTGCATTCCATATGCCAAACAATCCCTGATACTTTTAGGCAACACTCAGATTTCTGTCAGCTGGTTATGTCGTGCTGATTTTGAAATCCTTCTATTGTCACTTTGCACACTTCAATTTAACATCATTCACATCCTAATCCCACCACCTACCGCCCTTCTAGATGAATACGAATCCATCACTTTTAGTGGTACCTTCGGCATAAAGAATGTCTAGGTCCTACTAAAGCTACACATATGCCTACCCTATTACTCAGAAATATACCCTGAAGAAATGAGTGCATCTGTCCATCAGAATAAATATACAAGAATATTCAAAGCAGCTGTATTCATAGCAAAGAGTGGCAACAACCCAAATGTCCATCAACAGTAGGATGAATAAATAGATTTGGAATATTTATACAGCAGAATGCCACAAGGCGATAAAAGAATTGAACAAACTATTGCTATATGCAAATGCATGTATGAATTTCATAGACATTATATTGCACAAAAGAAGCCAATAAGAAATGAGTATATATACTGTATGATTCCACTTATATTCAAGAACAAGCAAAGATAACTGACGGTGATAAAATTCAGAATGGTGGTTACCTCTGGAAGAGGAGGGGTGTGTTTTGACTAGGAAGAAGGCAGAAAGGAAATTTCTGAGGTGCTGGGAAATGTTCTGTCTCTATGTAGAGGTAGTTACGTAGGGATATCACATACATGAAAATTAACTGAGCTCTCACAACTAGTACTTTTCTGTATAAATTATATACTGTAGTAAAAAGTAAGAACTATACACATGGAATGGCCAGGTCAAATCTTAGTCAATCCTGATTTAATACTATTTGTAGATGGCTCTTATCTTAAAAATGACAAAGGCATTTCCTATGCCAGACACACTGTCACCACTGAATATGCCGCTATCTAAGCTGCTCCCTTGCTTAATGTTCAATCTGCCCAAGGAGATGAACTGATTCCTTGGACTGATTTTGCACTCTGGCAAAGGAAGAAATAATAAACAATACAGATTATGAAATATGAATTTTGAATTACTGACAACTTTGGGATGTTATGGAAACAAGGTATATTTTTTCCTTCTTAAGCTACTGATAAAAAATGGTAAAGATTTGGGACACCTAGGTGGCTCAGTGGATTAAGCCTCTGCCTTCAGCTCAGGTCATGATCCCAGGGTCCTGGGATCGAGCCCTGCATCTGCATCTAGCTCCCTGCTCGGTGGGGAACCTGCTTCACCCTCTCTCTCTGCCTGCTTGTGATCTCTGCCTGTCAAATAAATAAATAAAATCTTTAAAAAAAATGGTAAAGATTTTAAAGATTCATTAAAATCTATTCAATATTAAAAAATGCATCTTTAAGGTAGACACTCATAGGCAACCTATTACTTCAGAAACTACAAACTCTCTTGTTAATTCTTATGTTAAATAAGCAGGTTTTATTATGCAGACTATAAGTTTTAACCATTTAGACTGGATATAACTGGCTTATAACAATCAACCCAACCTTCTGAAAAGCAATATTGACAATTACAAAGACATGTTCTCCATGAAGACAGTTTCTGACAATCTCCAGACAGCTGCTTGGGAGTACCACAATCCATCCCATGGATACTAATTAAATTGCCCCCATGATTGTTTGCATAATGAAAACAATTAAATTCCATAGTAAACAACAAAATGTATTTTTCAAAATTTAACCAGGAATTGGTAGAACCATGTCTTACCTGTAACTAATATAACTCAGGTAAGCCTGAAAAGGCAAAACAAAATACAGAAACTCCTTCTCAAGGTCCTGTGAGCATTTATAAAAAATTTTTAAAAAACTACCCTGGCCTTTGGGCTATAAATATGTATCAACAATAATCTGTAAGTTTTCAGAGTGAATAAAACCCATTCCTTGAAAAGCTACTGATGTGACAGAAGGAACACATTGCTAGACTCTGCTTCCAACCCAGGGACTTCCTACTTTCCTTACCAGTGAGTAGGGAACTCATTTCACTGCAATAGTTATACAAGAACTCAGCAGGATTTCTCTCCCAACACAAAAACTTTACTCTCCATTCAGGAAAGACAGAAAGAACAAATGAGATATTGAAGCTAAAACTTGTCCCAGCATGGGACTGGCAAACTACAAACCATGGGATAAATCTGGCCTGCATACCGTTTTCATATGGTCCATGAAGGGGGGAAAAAAGTGCTTGCATCATTTTAAAAGCTTATTAAAACACAAAGAAGAAAATTGAACATAGACTATGTGACAGAGACCACATGTGGCCTGCAAAGCCTATATAAAGTTAACTATCCAGCTCATTGCTGAGACACTTTGCTAACACCAGTGCTAAACTATCAAATATCTGTAATCTGCCTTCGCCTACTGTTTTGTCACTAGTGTTAATGGCCACACAATCACCTCCTCAGAACTCAAACTTTCTCCCTAGGACGAGATGCCCTCAGTCATTGAGAAGAACTCTGCCAGTTACTGTACTTGGGGGTATGCAGACCTAGCTAAATATTGTCAGAAGCTTATTTAGAATATTATCTTATTTTCAACATATTCACGTCACTTTTTTGAAAGGGACATCCCCCAAATCTTCATATGACTTCTAGCACAGTGGCCAGGTCTGCTAGAAAAAGAAAATGTGTGTTAAGTAACAAAAATGGCCACAAATTCTTGCCATCCCGCACACATGCTCCCTTCCATGTGACTGTGCAGATCTTCCTGTCGAGAGAGACAGTGTATTTCTCTGCTCCCTGAGTCTGGGCTCAGACATGTGATTTGCTTTGGCCAACAAGGCAATAACAACTTGATACAAACAGAGGCTTGTAAACGGCGTGTACACCAGAGCTCGCCCTCTTGCTGCTCTCAGGAACCCTCACACCAGCATCGTGTGAATGAGCTCAGGCTAGCCTGCTAGACGCTGGGACACATGGCCCAGATCCCTCTGTGGCCTCGCCAACAGCTGGCACCCACCAGACGTGAGAGTGAGGACCTCAGCTACCAACGGACTGTAACGTGCGTGTAAAGCCAGGCAATATCAAGAGGAGCAGGACCAGTCTGGGCTCAGATTGGTCCCAGCTGGGCTCAACCAAACTGCTCATCCACAGAATCATGAATAAATAAATAGTTGTTTTAAGCGGTAGTTTGTTTTGCAAACACAGTGATACAGATGCAAAAATGCCCTAGAACATTATGAGAGGAAGCATTTTAGGTCTTCTTGACAACAGAACAGTCTACCCAAGGTTTAATATGTTATAATGAAAATGAACTTCCAACTCAGATCGATCGGATTTCTACTCCCATGAGTGACTGCGAGTTGAGGCTAACCAAAAATCTTGCCAAAGCAGATGGCTGAGAGGCACAAACAGCCTACCCGAGACCTTCAGATCCAGCAGGCAATTTTGGAAGGGCAAAATCCACCCAACACAATGAAACCTGACGGAACTTTTTGTTCTGTCCACTCAAGCTGACTAACTATAATGGGTGACTGCCTTCCTTCTCTGTACTCTCTGGGACTCTACTTTCCTTCATTTGCCCCCTCCCTTTTCCGAAACATTTCTTTTTCCTTGTTTCAAAGAATGATCAGACCATGACCTCCTCTGCTAGACTGACCTCTTGTTGAACCTGTTATCCATTGGGAACTCCAAAGGCCACTCAAATCATGGGAAAACCTCTGCTTAGTGCTAGCAAACAACCCCATCAAGGATAGGATCTGAACACGTCCTCCATACTTCAGAACATACAGCAAATACATCTAGAACCAGACACTCAGACGGTTGTCACACAGAATTACACACAGTGAGTATTTTATCCAAAGAGCAAAATCAACCCAATCACCTCTTTAAATAATCCTGGGAGTCTATGGTACCGTCAGAACCCATGCAATTATTGGAGAAAATGACCAAAGGAAATAAAAATACACAGCAAGCTTCCTGAGAAATTCCCTGCAACTCTTTCAATGGTACAAAATGCCTCCTATACCACAACTTACATACTTACTCCTAAGGTAACACATTGTGAAAAAATAGAAAAGAAAAAAATCTTTGTTTGGGAAAGTATGCTACAAAATGTCCACTGAAATAGTATCATTGTCTGAATAATTCAGGGAAAAAGACACACTTTCAACGATACCTATAGACCCTATCAATTATGTAGTACCAGGCCTATTCTTGGGATCTCTTACTAGCTACTATGAAGATTTTAAACCCTCTTTAGTCCCCACCATCTGGGTCTCTTCCAAGGTTTCCGGGGAGTGACTTCCCGGAAGTTAGAGAAGTCTATTGATTTCTTAGGGGCTTTTACCTTGGTTAGGGATCCCTGAACTCAAGAGATGTATCAGGAACTTATCCCTCACTATGACTGAAATGATAAATGAGACCATTCACATCATAGATACCCAACGAAAGAGCATTGATTTGCTCACCCTCTTGGCAATTAATGGACCATCCTGCAGTTTTACAATATTTTTTGGCCTCACAAGGGGGCATCTGTATTCTGGCTAACATTTCCTATTGTTTCTAGGTAAACACTTCAGGACAAGAAGAAAAAAAAATACAGACAAAGGCTGATTATTCTCAAAGTTTTGACAGTCTGTGACTTGGAATCTACTCTCCCAGCATGGGCTAGGTCAAATAAAAGACTGGCATTCTGAATTTTTCTAAACTATAATGATGGGATTTCTCATGATAATAATCCTGTTTGTTTTTCTCCATTCCATTTTTATTTTATTTTTATTTTTAAGACTTATTTATTTATTTATTAGACAGAGATCACAAGTAGGCAGAGAGGCAGGCAGAGAGAGAGAGGAGGAGGAAGCAGGCTCCCTGCTGAGCAGAGAGCCCGATGTGGGGCTCGATCCCAGGACCCTGGAATCATGACCTGAGCCAAAGGCGGAGGCTTTAACCCACTGAGCCACCCAGGCGCCCCTCCATTCCATTTTTAAAACAGTCTTTAAAACTACAGTGGAACTGATATCTGATGACCAAATGATGATTCTATGGTAGGAAGAGACTGAATTCCTTGTGTTTAACCTTCATACCCCAGGAGAGGCAGATGACCAGAGGGAGGGAGGACATAGCCTTTACAAGGCTATCCAGCCTGGCCGGTAAGCATACTACACTGCATGCCCAATGTCCTTCAAATTCAATTTTTGTTAAACAGGTACACATACGGACAGAGGGTAGAAAAGGGTACTGCAGTGGGATTTCTCAGCAGCATCACAGAAATACTAAGGATTCAGCTATCCACTATTGTCCGTTACTCACCTGCAAGGAAATGCCATAGCATCAGGGCATTTTTTAAAAGAGAAAAATGTTCCGGGGCGCCTGGGTGGCTCAGTGAGTTAAAGCCTCTGCCTTCAGCTCAGGTCATGATCCCAGGGTCCTGGGATCGAGCCCCGCGTCAGGCTCTCTGCTTGGCAGGGAGCCTGCTTCCCTTCCTCTCTCTCTGCCTGCCTTTCTGCCTACTTGTGATCTCTGTCAAATAAATAAATAAAACCTTTAAAAAAAAAGAGAGAGAAAAATGTTCCAACTACAGAATTATTCTTGGATTAGGGCTGGTAATCCACCATGAACTATTTTGTTTATTTTATAGAAAAATGTTTTGAGTTTTTAAATAGAAAAGCAATAAAACTGATCTAAATATATATTTAGCATTTAAGAAGCAAAATTAAGAGACCAGAAATAGGTAAGGGATAAGAAATACACTGACCTAATCATCTTTTAAAAATGGAAACATTCATGTAGGAGTCTATTAATGTGCACAAAAGGCAAATTTACTTTAGGATTTATACCAAGGGAACATTTTGAATACCTGCTATCCTGATGTTAAGGCATGTAAGCCTAGCAATATTCATGGCCTTGATCGTCACAGAGTCTGCCTCTTGTAGCATGTTTCCTAAATAGTTCATGCTAGAAGTTGAAATTATAAAATGAGGTTTCTTAAAACTTGTAACATCAAAAATGCCATTTAATTTATTTTACACACACAATTTATTCCAAAAGGATTTGAGGTGGTTGGTGGGGGAATACATATAGCAGTAGCCCTGGCCAGAAACCCCATAAAACAAAATACTGATGAGCAGACAAAAAAAAGTCTCTCTCCCCCCACCCCAGAAAAGTTTAAGCAAATGAGGAGTGGAATAAATCAAAGTTTATACTTCTACCCTAAAATTAGCAAAGGTGAGTTTCCTACAGTTTGGGGGGGGGGGTAGAAACTACCAATACCTTTAAAAAATGCTTTTGCAAAAAAAAAAAAAAAAAAATGCTTTTGCTTAAATTAAAAAACATCCTTTTCAGAAAGCAGCAGCTGTAAAAATGAGAAACCAAGGTGTCCTGTTTAAAATGAAGCAGCGTTCACCCTAGCTAGAGATTTGTAGATGAACATCAAATACCAAGTATGATACAGAGAATAGCATTTTTCTTCTACTTGTTTCATGGGAACGATTACAAGCAGAACTGTCCAAAAAGCAATACCAAAGAAAAATAGGTTCTAAAGTGAAACCTAAAGCATTTCAGTTACAGAATATCTGAGAAGCTAGAGGAGCTGACATAGGAAGAAATGTGCGTGGAAGGCTGACACCTCTCCATAGGTTTTTGCAGCTTCTGTCTTCAATGAGAAGACATCCTCAGACTCCTCCAGAACTCCCCAGGCAGTGGGCCCTACTAGAAGCTTAAGGAATTCTACATTGCTCTTGAGTAATTTTTAACTTCGAAAGTATATTTTAACCACCTGGGAAAGTCTTTTTTATTTTTTAATACCAATGCCCAGGCCCTATCCCAGATCGGTGAGGTCAGCATCCCTGAGACTGGAACAGAGGCGTTTTTAAAGCTCCCAGAGACTCTAATGTGCAGCCAGGGTTGAGACACACCAAGGAACCCAGGCAAATGCTGAAAAAAGTCAAGGATGAGTGTAGTGACTATGTGTTTGAACTTCAGTTATGACAGGAAAATATGTTCAGGGAGATGAGGCATTTTTGTTTATGTTTAAGTTTTTGTTTGGTTTTGTTTTGTTGCTAATCCTAGGCTACCCTACTTCTCACTGGGCTTACCCTCTGGTGTAAGATGCTTCAATTCCTCAAGATAATGACACCCACCATTAACTGAGCTCTTATCTGGTGCCAGGCACTGTGCTGAGCATCACCCCCAACATTATCCATAATCCCCATTATCCTGCAAAATAAGTATTAAACTCACCTGCCCAGGCAGCCATGAAGAAGGGGCTTAGCTGCTCCCATCACAGAGCAAGAAGGTGAAGCAAGTGAAACTAGAATTTCAGTTATGCTTTGGTTTTCTTTCAATTTTATGTGTTTATGCTTTGAAAGGTAATTTAGTCACATTTCACAGATTTGTAAAGTATAAATGTTTATAAAGCTTACATGTAAGGTATAAAAAAAATTAACCTCACTCAATTTTTTCCATCACACTGAAGTTCAAATACATAGTGGCTTCAGTCATCCTGACTCCTATCACCTAGCCACTTGGTCCCCCTCCCCAGAAACAAGTTAGCAGTTTCTTGTTTATCCTTCCAAAGATATTTAATGCGTCATTAAGCAAATGTATGTATGTATGTGTATGTGTGTGTACGTACCACACGTTTGGATTCCCCTCCCCACTGTACATGATGGTAGCTATTTTGCCCACAGTTTTTTTTCACTTTAACGATATTTCTCAGAGACAATTCCACATCAACATGTAAACATTTTACAATTCTTTTTTGTACTACATAATACTCCATTATACAGATATACCACAACATTTTTAGTCAGTCCCTTATTGACAGGCGTTAGATGGCTGCCAATTATTTGTTGTTACAAAAAAATTCAGAATGAATAGCCCTGAGCAACATTGTTTCATAACTACAGATAATTATATCCATAGAATACATTCTTACATGTCAAAAGTCATGCCCTTTCCACTACTCCAAGCTGCCTCAGGATTCTAAGAAATAATTCAGACTCACAATGATTCATATTTAAATTATTTTATTTAATAATTTTAACTAAATACCCAAATTATGTTTTTGAATTTAATAAAAAATTAGAAATTGTTTTTCAGAATATGCTCAAAACACCAAATAGTTTGAGACATGGTTTTATGCTTGAGAAAAAAGACTTCAAAACCAGTGGCACAAATACTATGCTGGCTCTCACTTCCCTTTCAGAAGGTATCTGCTCCTGAGGAGTCCGTGTCCCCCTGGACGGTGCTGATGCTCAGAGACTGAGAATAGTCCTCCAGCTTCACTGAGGGCAGCGTCACAGACGTCTTGGTGGGTGACGTCTGCGAAGCAAAAAGTGGTACCGCTTTACCGCCTGCAAAAAGGAGAAACACTCAGCTAAACAAGCATATCCTGAGTACTTAGATGCTATAAGCTTTTTGACTAATATCAGGCGAGGGCATCCAAACAAGGATTGCATATGAGATCATTTCTTTCCTCAAGGAGCTCGGAGCTCAGAACTTCTCAGAGATAACATACACCTTCCTCCTTTCTTCTCCCTCCCCTAGACAATTATGGACAACATTTTAAAAGTAGGTTATGATCTGACTATTTACACTCCCCTCCCCAACATTCGTTTGTTGAAATCTTAATGCCTGATGTGATAATATTAGGAAGCGGGGAGTTTGGGAGGTGCTTAGGTCGTCGGAATGGAGCCCTCATGAATGGGATTTATAAAAGAGGTCCCTCACAGAGCTTGTTAGCCCCTTCCACCATGTAAACACACAGTGGGGGGGGGGGGGGAAGACGATGAGAAGGTGATGGCTGTGAACCAGGAAGAAGAGATTTATTTTGATTTCTCCAGAAGTGTGAGGAATAAAATTTCTGTTGTTTATAAGCCACCCAGTCAGCAGTATTTTGTTATGGTAGCCTGAATGGACTAAGATGATACCCAAGTGCCAAGAGTTGTGGTACAAACGACAAATGCCAGGTAAGACCAGGTAGGGGTCAGAATCTAGTCTCTGAAACCCAGACTTACCCTCTTACTCACTGTATGACCTCAGCAAATAGTTTCACCACTCAAAATTTCAGTCCTTCCATGTTAAATGGGTTACTAGTACCTACCTTGCAGAGTGTAATGAGGACAAAATAGTATCGGTAAAGAGCCTGACAACAGAGCTTTGCTCTTAGCAAGTGCTTGAAAACTCAGAGTTACCAGTACCACTAACCAGTACTATTTAGTATAGTACTAGCACTACTATCATTACTATTACCATCAAGTAAATAGCTAAGTCTAATTTTAAAAAAACACACTGGAACAGCCCTAAAATAAGGATTTGCTACTAAGTTACAAAAAGAACGTGACTTTTTAAAAAAAGTGATATGAACCAGGTGAAAATCATCTGAGGTCAAAGTGCCAAGGCACTTTGTTTACCCTTTTTCCTACTCCTACAAAATGAACGTTCACCTCAGGATCATGTCATTAATGCTCATTTCTGAGTGCCTAAGAGTGCTATGCTATTAGTTAACAGAACTGATAGAAGGGAAACAAGGTTAAAGGAAAAAAGTAATAAAGTGATCATTCAAATAACATTGACATTTGACTTTGTAAAGTATTTTTTTCTGTAAAACAGACTTCTCTTCATGATTGCTACATTTAACCAAATACAGAAAAAAAAATCTCCACTCCATGGACTGAGAGTACTGGGAGGCAATAAAGAAGCCAGCCTGTGGCAGAGGAGACAGTTTGGGATGAAGAATTCATTAATATGTTAAACAGAAACCCAGAGTTGACCATAAATGTAATCTATCTGCCTCTACCCTAACTCACTTCTTTAAGTTTAAAGCACACCATCCAAGAACATGAAGAATGCCAACTTGCTATTATTTAAGACTACAAAAATCCCTGTTTCAGATTTTATGGCTTTACTGTATATACATAAAAATAATAAGCATCTTAAAAACAAATTATCTTTAATAATCTTAAAGAGATTTCTGAGTCAAGAGCCATAGTAATTTTTCTAAAACTCCTTTACATTTTTCAAGTAGTTTTCACAGTAATAAAGTGGAATTCTCCACTACATTTTATAGGGACTATGGTAAAAATAGACATTTTCAGAAACTTCAATGATGATTTAATCACAGCTGTCCAAGATGATCGGAGTATTTGTAAAAGCCAAACTCCTTCACATTAGGAAGTCTTACAAAGACTTAATATTATACCATTCCTTTTTGTTATTTGTGTCAATTTCATTTTTTTTTTATAAAAGAGGGACAGATAATAAGAATTGGCAACATTATAGCAACATCACAAATTATAATAGCACAGTATAATCTTCTAAGAAGAAAACAAGCCTTATGTCAATTTGAATAGAATAAATATTTTAAATAAGGAGAGACTTTTTGAAATTTAGTTCTGTCAGGATATGATAAAAACTAAAATGAAGACGCAATAAGAACTGCTTTAAAAAAAGATCTTTATAGGACATAAACATTATTTAAATGTTCTGTCATTTTACAAAGTCATGATTCAGAACACACAAAATAACCAGGAAAAGTATCCAAGATCAGAGCTACTTCATCAATAAAGTAAAAACAAATATAAAGTAAAACCAACGCCAAGAGCAAAATTAATCTTCAACCCATAAGAGCTCAATGTTACCTTCCCCTAATTATTAAGAAAAATTCCATTCCTTTACGTAGCTGCCTATCTGTCAAAACCCTACTGATACCAGATATTCTTTTCTCTGTTACGTCACAAAACTGCTTTACGTGTACCTTCCTTTCCTACTATGTGCACTAAATTACTGAGTAAATTGCTCAATGATGTAACAAGAGCTATAACTTTTTTTGGATCTCAAAGAAATCTGCAAGTCTCAGAGAACATATTAAATTCAATCACTGCAAAGTTACGCTATTTCTCATAGTTAATGCCTTATACCTACACAGCAATTCATAATTGCAAAAATCTTTCCCCATCATCTTACCTCATCCTGACAGTAATTCTGGGAGATAGACAAGGCGACTGAGGCAAAGGGACAATAAAGTGGGATTTTCCAAAGCATACTCTCACCAACTAAACATCCCTACAAGCCTACGGTTCTGAGATTCACAGATGAAGAAGAAATTGTCCTCATCCTCAAGAAGCACATAAGCTAGAAGCAGAGACAGACATGTACAGCAATAGTTAGTTAAAGTGACAAGTAAGTTAAAATGACATGGAAGTAGCAGTTGAAGTAGGATTTCAAAGATGTGGAAGGTGATGAAGGAAAAAAACAACAAAATAAAGTCAATATGAAGTCAGTACTTTTTTTTTTTTTAAGTCAGTATGTTAAAGGAATTCTGTTCTGAAATCAAAGTACTAATTGGATTGAAGGAATGATGAGAGAGAAGGCTGTAAAGGAAGGTCAGGGTCAAGTTCAGTAAACAATGATGAGTCACAAGATTCTGAACAGAGGAGTTGGATGACCAAATACATTTTAGAAGAGAGAATTCCAACAGCTGTGTGCAAAATAAGGAGATACGAGAGAGATCTATGGAAATCGTCCATTCAAGAACTGATGATCCTTGCCACTGGAAATAGATTCAAGGTTTTGGCGGAAGACTCCCAACTTATAAAGAATTGAGTATGGCCCTGAAATTACAGGGTTAGTTGACTGATTAGGCAGTAATTAGAACACGAACCAGCCTGAGGCTATGGAGTTATAAAGAGGTGTGGAGATACTGGGATCAGTTACATACCTGATGAGCGTGAATGCCTACAAGATATGTGAAGGGACTTCAGCAAACAACTGGAATCAAAGGTGTTGGAGACCATCAGGCAGTTTTAGAGACAGAATTAGCGGTCATCTATATAGATACAATAATTAGAGTAATGAGAACAGTGATAACCTAGGGAGAGAAAATAGGCCGAGAAGAGAAATGATGAAAAAAATTCGAGGAAGGACAAAGAAAGGTGAATGAAGAGAAAATAACGAAAAACAAAAGGGAAATATCAGAGAGATAAGTAGGAAGAGACCGAAGAGTAAAGAGTCACACGAGGTAACAGATGATTAAAAAAAAAAAAGTCTAGTATAATTCATCTAATTAATTCAAAACTGGAAGTGCTGAGACATCTCACTGCCTTCTGCACTATAGCAAGTATCTCCATGACTCAAACAAAACAAAACATTACTTTTAAAAGTGGGTAAGATAAATTCCATTCATGTAACATGCAATAGTAGGGGCAGGTAAGGAGAGGATCAATAATGATGTTTCAAGCTCAAGTCCCTTTATGACAGGCCAAGTCTAGGGTCCAAATGAGATCTGCTGTCCAGTCACTTGGGAACGGTCCCATCCAAACTGTCAGAGTGAGGCTTCTGGAATAAGGCAGGGCAGAGCCCATCCATCTATCCACCCAATAAATATCAACTGAGCACCTACTATGTGCCAGGCACTGTTCCAGACTCTGGAGATATCAGCAATGAAGAGAACAAAGGCTCTATCCCACGACCATTATAGTCCAACTGAGTGTAGGGCAAATGACACACACACGTAAGGAAACAAACATAATATGTCAGGAGGAGATACGTGCTAAAAAGAAAAATAGGTAATGGGTAAGAGGGATGGTGAGTGATAAGAGATTTTAGGAAAGTTATGTAACTTCTGCACACCCTAGTTTCCTCATCCTTAAAATAAAGATAAGAGTACCTTTCCCAGGGGGTTTTATGAGAATTAAAAGGGATAATGCATATGCAGTGTTCTGCCTAGTGCTGGCACACAGAAAGCACTCACAACAGATCAGCTCTTCCTTTTAGGTAACTGGAAAGAAACTATCCCAAGAGGTAATGACCCTCAGGATGGGCTGCAAAAGGTAGTCTGCTTTAGAGAGGGTAAGAATGTTTCACTGAAATGCACTAAGAAAAGGGAAAAAAAACCACACACACAAAAAAACCCATAGCTCTAGAAGGCCTCCAAATAGTCACGCTATTTTAACTCAAGTAATTATGTTTTAGTCAATGACTTAAGCCAATAAAATGCACCATTTTATCCAAAGGTGTTTGTAAATGTGCATCTGGGGAAGACTTTTTGAAGAGCTCATTTACTTTATTTCGAACAGTAATTTTGAACTTTAAATAAGGACTTTTTAGACTGGGAACATTAAAAAAAAAAAAAAATCAGGCAAATGAGTGTTACCAGACAAAAAGAGTCACCTTCATATCCACTTATGGTCCTCATAGAGTTTAATCTTTTTTTTTTTTTTTTAAGGAAAAAGACATCATGTCTTAATAAATCATCATTAAAGCAAACATAAATTTTCTGCCTATATTAAATGTAGTTTGATGCTTTTAAAGTTTGACTTTTTAAATTTCCACAGTCATGTCATTACTCTATGATGTAATTGTTTCAACAGCTGTTTTCAGAGTTTTTTTTTTTTTTTAAGAGACTACTCCTTGATTCCGTGGGTTTGCAGTACATCATTTAACTTTGCTACATTTAAGCTGGGATGTCATTGAGTCAGACCATGTATTTCAAGCTGCCTAAGACATATTTTAATACCTCTTTTAGATGTTTGAAATTCAATTTTTTTTTTTTTGCTTTAAAGGTATTTATAATTCATGAAGAAATTTTACATTTGATGTTGGATTTTTAAGACTAAGGAACAGAAAAGTTAAACTAATTTATTCTAAGGAATACAAGTAATAATATAGGATTTTTAATGTCTATTTAGATTTTGCCCATATATTGTATGTATGTTTCTAAAAATATGCATAACTTTGTAAAAGTTTTTTGGGTTTAGATAATGCATTTCATCAGGAGGTTTCAGATTCTGACCCTAATCCTCAAACACTTGGTAACTCATTATTCTATCTCTGTTATTTGCAAACTGAGAGGAATCCAAACAAAGCATTCTCTCCTCAAACAACATGAGACAAGCAGAGAACAGAAGAAAACATTCCCTCGATAGCTTCATAGAAGAGTACAGCATCTCCAACTCTTCAGATTAAGTAACACATGAGGCACATGTGATATGTACCAACTTATGGCATTCTTCTATGAGTGGATGAAAAGATAGTTGAGTGACTTTAAATAGCTTGGATTTGGGTTTTTCTACATGAAAATAAAGGCTGGTTTCTTATAAATGACAAATTAAAAAATAAAGTCTAAAAGGAAACAAATGTAATCATCTTGAATCCACATACATGAAGGATCTTAACCCAGGGCATACGGATGAATGGCCAGGGATCTGTGAACGCTCTGGAAAAGTATGTATATTACTTTCATGTGAGTACAGTTTGGGAGGGAGACAGATGGCCATAGCTTTCAGTGCGCTAGATGGTCTGCGGGCCCCCAAATATTTCAGAATCACTGGCTTAAAGGATAGCCCAGCCCCATGTGCAAGTGAGTCACATCTTTTGAGCTGTCCTTCCAGCAGCAGTGGTGAAATACAGGAATTCCTGTCCTGTCAACTGTGGATGCCTCATTCTCTCTGAAAGTGATTTGGTAATTTGCACTTACCAAACTGCATTGTGATTATTTGTTGATGTGTCTGTCGCTTGCTCTAAATAAGATACTCCGTAAGAGCCTGGGCTGGGACTTGGAGTCTTTGCTGTCTGACTAGGACAGCAGGTACACAGGAAGTATCTGTGACCTTATCATCTCAATTGTTATTTGCTTGGGGGTCTGTTCTGTTAACTCAATGCTGTAGGAGGGCCGTGACTTCGTCTTATTTACCTCCGTATTTTACAAAGTTGTAGCACAACGGTGAGCACACAGTGGGCCTTGAAACGGCTGCTGAACTGGACTGATCTGCTTATACCTCAAGAGTCTGTGGATTCTTGCAGCTAACAGCCTGCTTAGATTCTCGCTGACCAGATCCTGTCTTTAAAATCAGCTCTGAGTTCCAGCCACGCAGTTGGCTTCCCAGCTGTCTGTGGAAATGTTACAAGGATTTCAGCTGTATTTTATGGAGTTCTTGAAGCATTTTTCCTGTCCACCCTGGGCTCATCCACTCTTGCTTTAATTCCTTGTTTAAGCAGCTGCTAAACTACCCTGCTGTATTCAATTCTCCTCACATACTTAACCCGACTCCCTCTGCAGATTTTGCAACATCATAGCTTCAGTGTTTGAGGACAAATACTACAAGTCTTGTTGAAGAAGGTGCCTAGTCATTTCTGTCAAGTACAGAATGCAATATTTTATTTACCTCTACTTCCCAGATTAGTTATTATTAAATGTTTCTTTCCTTCCTTTCATGTTGAAAAGAGTGATTTAAAATGTTACTATAGTCTCATTCCAAAATGTGTTTTAGACCTATAAATCTTATTGTGTTTTTTAAGTTTACTATCGCTTCTGTTTTTAAAATGAGTTGACAAATGCTTATTTTGAAATGTATAATTTAGGATAAAAATAAAGCAGTTCCTATAGATAGAATAAATGTATTGGCACCTGTAAAAACAACTCCAATTCTTTTTCTTCTAAAAAGCAATAGTTAATGTGAAAGGTTTGTTTCTTCTTATGCCAGGTTCCAGCTGCTTCACTTTGTTTAAAACTGACTTCAAAGTTTAAACACTGTC
Source organism: Martes martes (assembly GCF_963455335.1). Classification (NCBI taxonomy): domain Eukaryota; kingdom Metazoa; phylum Chordata; class Mammalia; order Carnivora; family Mustelidae; genus Martes; species Martes martes. The sequence goes on along the minus strand of NC_137894.1, from coordinate 104,160,252 downwards.
CTGTCCCAACAAATAACCTCCCCCAGATGGAATTATCTTGAGTACTATCCTCAGTGCTCTGAATACCACACCTGCACCCTTTTAATTCAACATTTTATAAACTTTCCAAAGGGAAATGAAACATTTTTTTTCTCTCCCCTGACTTATGCTTTTTGGAGGGATGGAGTTTAGTGCATGGAGTTCTATTAGCTGGGTGAGTTTATAGGTATTTTAGAAAAATTAAAAAAGCACAATTAGTCTCTCTACTGTGCTGATTATTATCAAAGAAATTATAAGAAAATGAAAAATATTAATAGCTCCAAGTTCAACTCTTCTTCTTTTTTTTTTTTTTTTTTAAGTAGTTTCCATGCCCAATATGGGGCTTGAATTCACAACCCTGAGATCAAGAATTGCATGCTCTACTGAATGAGCCAGCCAGGTGCCTCTCAACAACTTTTAAAGTAAAAATCTTTACATGTACAAACAGACACAAGTTACAGATCGGGCTCTGTTTGTGTCCGATCCATATCACCTGAAGAAGCTACGTTGAGATTTTGTTTTCCATAAGAAAATCAGTTACGCCTAGATAAAACCATGATTCATTCCTATTCACTAAAAAGAAAACAAACTACATGCACTCCTACAGTTACTCTCATAAAATCAAGTAAACAGAAGTCTGATCTAATGACCTTAATAAAAAGGAAGTTAAACAGCTGAATTTTAACGACTATCCATGGAAAAATACTTTACCTAATGATTAGGCATCAAAAATTAAGGAAAGGGGGAAACAAAGAATACCTAGAGAATTTTCAAGTTGTGTTAAATAAAAGAAACTCACGGACCATTTCTTCCAAGGTTAAAAGTTCTCACAGATTCTCTTACTTAAGGATTTAATCATTACAAGAAGTGTAGAATCTCCCTTCACCCTGGGCCAGACAGCGGCATATTGCCCAAGACAATCTATGTGAAGCAACCAATAAAGTTGTCAGAGAGCACAGAAGAGCACTACACTGTCAAACCAACACCACATTTTAATATTAAGATGAAATAGACTGGGGAAAACCTCTTTCTGGCTAGGGAATGATGAAGTAGAGAAAAGTTAACTGAAGAGAGAAACCTGTAGCACGTGTGGTTCTCCAGCCAGCAAGATACCCCGGGCACCGCAAGTGTGTGCTCATGTTAATGGCATGCTCTTAATCCGTGCTCTGACATGCAGTCAGTCAATAACTGTCAATATCTGCTGTTCCAAACAAATTCTTCAGGCAGAACAATTTGGAAAAAATGTAGAGGATGGTAGAATCAGTATTTTCTGATTTTCTCTAAAACAAAAATCAGACTTCTCTCAAGTTTTTCTTATTTCAGAAAAAAATGTCAGGTGGATTTGGAAGAAGATACATAAATGAACATGACTTGAAGCATTACATCATTCATTTAACTGAGCAATAGGTTCTCACTGGTGACAAAGTTTCATGTTAAACTACTGTCATTATACTCTTGGAAACTAAAAATGAAATGCATTAAAGAATTAGATACAATTAGATTAATGAGGGGAAAGGCTTAAAAAGAACAGCTTTAGAAGAAAACATAGTTTTCTAAAGGTAAGACAGGGGGCAAATACAAGTTACTTATTATATTCCGACAATCTGCAAATAGACCAAAATTAAACATCTAAACTTAATACTGTTTTTAAAAAAAAAACTTTTTAAATGCATTCAAAGCACTTACTATCATGTTACTATATGAGACACTATCTCTGTTCACTTCCTACTCTGCCTCTAAGTTTCTGAGAGTTAGAGAAGGAAAGGTTACTGCTTGGCCCGCTGCAGCTATCTTTCCCACTCTACACAGCACCTATGTGCAAAGGTGGACACAACAGCATCAATCAGTTCTACCACTGAGGCCTGTTCCACTAAAGAACCTTTTTTGGTGGGTGGGGAGGGGAGCAAGCAAAATTAAGTGGCAGTCTGCTCAGAAATGATTGCTTCCAAGCCCAGAATTTAAACATATCTATTGTGCTACACTAAGAAACAAGCAATGTCATCCCCTTTCATATTAAACAAAAAAGAGTGGAAACTAAGAAAAGAAAAAGAAAACCTACCATAGGTCTAGCTAGGATTCAATTAAAAAAAAAATTTATGGGGCACCTGGGTGGCTCAGTGGGCTAAGCCTCTGTCTTCGACTCAGGTCATGATCTCAGGGTCCTGGGATCAAGCCCTATATCGGGTTCTCTGCTCAGCGGGGAGCCTGCTTCTCCCCCCCCCCCCCCTCTGCCTGCCTCCCTGCCTACTTGTGATCTCTGTCAAATAAATAAATAAAATCTTTTAAAAAAAATTTTATGTGTCCATCATTATTATATAAGATGTTGTGAAGACCACAAAGTATAAGACATTATCTTAATCCTCTTTAATTGTAAAGATAAAACTAACACAGAGCAGACTGACAGCAGCGAGCAAATCTTCCAATTAATGCTCCTGTTCCACCTCAAATATAAGAGAGTTTAAAGACTAACAATTAGTTGAGCTCTCTGCCTTTTAGCATCTTACCACTTCTAGCTGTTAATGTTTCCATCCTGGAATCCGAATTCTTCTTCTATTCTTGGTAACTTCTCTTTGCCTCTTCTTGTTCTATTGCCTTCTTTTTTTATCCTCTTTGGAAGGTGCTATATATTGTACCTGGCTGGCTTTGGAGAAAGGAGCTGTGAAACCTTTTCTATACCAGTGATTTTTCAACAGAGGGTTGGGGTAGAGAGAGGGAAAAGTCTGAATCACTTCTGGGGCTTTTTCAAACTAACCAGGGCTCCCTTCCAATCTGATAGGCTCACACTCCAAAGGGGATGTATCCCCCAATGGGACCTGCTGCTATAATGAAACACTCTTCTAAATTCATAATGACCTAAATAGGAATTTTTATATACTACATTTTCTTTGGAATAAAAAAGGAGCATGTTTTCTCTAATATTCAGATTTTTTGCTTAATAAAAGCATTTTCTTGAAACTTTCAAAAACAATGGCTTTAAAAAAACACAATGGCTTATTTCTCCTTTATTAAAACAATGATTTTTAACTCAAAAAATGACAACAATTTCATTACTCCAAACCAAAGCATACTTTAGTCAACTCTTTATATGCAACAAAGCTGCTTTATTAGAAAAACATCTAAATTGAAATAATATGCTAAATCTGTTGTTATTATTAAGATGTGCCTTCAATAAGCCATTTCATAGGCTGAAATGATTTACTGCAATGCTGGATTTTCATAAAGGAGAACAAAATAGGGGCACACAGCTGGCTCAGCTGGTAAAGCGTGTGACTCTTGATCTCATGGTTATGAGTTCAAGCCCCATGTTGGGTGTAGAGATTACTCAAAAATAAAATCTAAAAACAAAAGGTTTCCCTCCATCATCCTTTCTTATTTTCCCTAAGATGCCTAAAATTCAGTCCTTTATGTATGGTGGCTCAAGAAATATCCAGGTGACCAATGCTTCTGAACCATTTTATCAAATGGATACACCACTCTTTGATCTTATATAGGAAAAAACACCCACTTTTTTCCATTCATTCTACACTGTACTATGTAAGATAACAAAAAGTTGCAAGTAATTGACAACCAGACACTATGTTAGAGAGACATCTGAAAGCTCACAGTTAAGAGCACAGACTTGGAAGCTAAACTACCTAATGTAAATCACAGTGCCAACAGAAATGATATGTAAGTAACTTAAGAGCAATGCCTACATTTATTACTCAATAATGGTAGTTTTATTATTTTGTAGCTTGTGATTATTTTCTAACTTCTCCCAATTCAAAAAAATTCTCCTTGTTAGGCAATCTTCTCAAAATATTTTTGGACAGGGAGACTTTTTGTTGAAAAGAAGAAGTACTGCACCCATATGACCAACAGAGAGCTACAGGGGGTCTCAGAGATCATCTTATCCTTACTAATAAGGCAGGCAAGATTCAGAAATGTTCACTGACAAATCAATGTGACATATTAATAGTATTAATAGTAGGGACTAAAGCCCATAGCAAACAGTTCTTTCCCTACCTCCCAACTTTTTCAGACTCTTCTACACTAGGATATGTCTTCAGATACTGAAACCTATAAGAACAATCAGAAATTATCTGTTCTACTTCTTAAAAAATTATCAAGGAAGTAAATACAATGTAATGTTTAAGACTACAGCCTTTGCTTTCAAAGCTGGACTACATTTGATTCCCAGCTCTGTCATGTACTAGCTACGTATCCTTGGGCAAAGTATGTGACCTCATTGAGCCTCAGGTTTCTCAAATAGAAAATGAGAATATTATCATCTACCTAGTTAGGTTATTACGGATCTTAGCAAAGTATATCACATATAAGATATATGAGATGGTATAATATATAATTATATATATATAAATATATAATATATAATATACAGAGATGGTAGCTATTATGTTGTTGATGTTATTATAAATATAAACAAAACTCTACCAAAGAGAGATTCTTGATTTCTGTAATAATTTCTCCTAACAATAAAATAAAATAAGCCACTATCTCAATATTAGAGTTGTCTATTGTTATTTATTTCTGTAACAAACAGCTGGCTCATAATTCACACTTGCTAGGGAGGGGGTTTCCTGAAAGGGTGTGAGTACTGTACTCTAAAGGTAAGAATTAAAGCAGCAAAAACAACTTATACCCTGACCAACATGATTTAAAAACTGCTTATCAAGCTTGTTGACTCTAATATTTCCTCATCCTACTGCTCAAAATTGAAGAAACGAGAGGCTGCTGGGAAGATGGCAGAGTAGGAGGACTCTGGGCTCACCTCTTGCCAGGTGGCCACCTAGAGAACACCCACATCAGCATATATAACCCAGAAACCAACCAGAAAACTAGTAGAACAAACCCTCTGCAGCCGGGCATAGACAAGAGGCCACAGCGAAGCAGATCCACCCCTCTGATCGCTCTTGGCAAGATCCCAATCAAAGCAGTGCCACAAGCCTGGCAGTGTGTGTGCAGCCCATACAAGGGCTAGCATCACTCCAAAGTGAGTCCTGCTCCAGGGAGAGGAGAGGATAACCACACATCAGTCTGACTGTGAGTCCAGCAGTGGGCTGGGGGAAGGCAGATGATCTGACTGCAGGCCCCACCCACCAACAAAACCTTCTCAGGGGACAACACAGGGAAAGTGCCACAGTTTGGTGCTACTGCATCTCTGACAAACACCTGGTCTGACTCAATTCAAGCCCAAGGCAGCTCCAGATCAGCCTATCAACACCAAAGGCAACAGACTCTGACCACAGGCAGACAGCCATCGCAGGCTAGACTAAAGGCAAACTATAGCTCCATCACAATGGAAGGACACCCCAGTAGCAACACACATAGGAGACCCCCGAAGCACCATTTTCTGGTGAAAAGGAGACTTTGCACTACACGACCTCTTCCTCATAAAGCCACTACTTTTGAATGTGGGAGATGTAGCTGACTTTCCTAACACACAGAAACAGAGACAACAATAGACAAAATGAGGAGACAGAGGAATATGTCCCAAATGAAAGAGCAGAAAAAATAAGAGCAAGAGACCTAAATAAAATGGAGATAAGTAATATGTCTGATAGAGAATTTAAAGTAATGCTCATAAACATACTCACTAGAAATGAGAAAACAGTGCAGGACCTCTTTGAAGACCCTCCACCAAGAGATGGGAGACTTAAAAAAGAACCAATTAGAGATACTGGACTCACTAAATGGAAATAAAAATAGACCACCTGGAATAAATAGCAAACAAGAGGACGTAGAAGAACAGATCAGTCACCTGGAGGACAGAGTAATGGAAAGTAATCAAGCTGAGCAGATGAGAAGGGAAAAATTACACAAAATGAGAATATACCTAGGGAACTCAGCAACACTGTCAAGAATAACAGTCATGTGATAGGGATCCCAGAAGGAGAAGAGCAAGAAAAGGGGGCAGAAGATTTCTCTGAAGAAATAATAGCTAAAAACTTCCTGAATCTGGGGAAGGAAAGAGAAATCCAGATCTAGGACACACAGAGAGCCCCCAACAAAACTAGCCCAAAGAGGTTGGCACCAAGACACAAAGTAAGTAAGATGACTAAAAGTAGTGATAAAGAGAGAATATGAAAAGCAGCAAGAGAAAGGAAAGCAGTGACATACAAGGGAAACTGCATACAGCTATCAGTGGGTTTTTCAGCAGAAACCCTACAGGGCAGAAAAGAGGGGTATGATAAATTCCAAGTGCTGAAAGGAAAAAATCTACAGCCAAGAATACACTATCCAGCAGCAAGGCTTTCATTTAGAATAGAAGGAGAAATAGAGTTTGCCAGAAAAGCAAAAGTTAAAAGCAAAACCAGCCACATCCTTGTCACACACAATGCCATCAGCCTGGGGGTCCCAAATTCACAGCCCAGCCCCTCTCCTGCCCGAGTCAGCATGCATGGCCTGCCACCTGCTCAATTCCAAGTCAGTACGCCTTCACTTCAGATTGCCAAGGGCTCAAACTGGCACTCTTCCCCTCAAATTCCACGCCCTGTGCTCAAGTTTGTGCACAAAAGTGGGCATAATTATAACAGCATAATTATAACAGTGACACTATTTCTGTAGAATATATAATGAATAAAAGGAGGGTGCTAGACTAAGATCATCTTCAACAAGCACATCAAAGAACAATACATATAGCATGATTCTGGTTAGTAAAAGAAACAAACCCAGGAAGAATAAAACAAGATAAAATCAGAGAGAGAGACAAACCATAAGAGACTCTTAAGCATAGGAAACAAACTGAGGGTTGCTGGCGGGGAGGGAGTAGCTGGGGACAGGCATTAAGGAGGGCACATGATGTAATGAGCACTGGGTGTTCTATGCAACTGATGAATCACTGAATTCTACCTCTGAAACTAATAATAAATAAAACTAATTAATTATACTAATAACTAAAACTAATAATAAATAAAACTAATTAATTAACTATATGTTAATTAATTGAATTTAAATTTTAAAAAAAGGAACTCCCCCCACCCAAATTGAAGAAACAATACTCTATGGTATTAAGTTAAAGGATGAGAAGAAAAAAATTTTCCAAACATTTGATCCATGAATTTCTATGGAAATTAGGGGTGGGTAACACTGGATAAAAATTGAGTCACAGATTACCTATAAATATAATTTATCCTTTACCTTTACCACAAAAGACAAATGTATTATCTTTTATTTAAGTAGGATCTGAGATTTGAAAATCGAATCCAAGGCTGGGAAAGCAGGGATGCTGCTGAAAAAAGCTTTAAATGAGAACACACAAGGTTGCTGGGATTGTACCATTTGTACACTATGCTTTTTTCAAACACTCACTTTATTTCAATTCTTTAGCTTTTTATTTTAAATGGTCTTTCAAAATCTTCTAGCTATATGGTGTCAATTTGTTTTTTTTGTTTGTTTGTTTTTTTGGGTTTTTTTTTTGTTTTTGTTTTTGTTTTTTTTTAATGGTGTCAATTTGAAAGGAGGCTACATTGTAGTATTTCAAAAAGTGGTATTTAAAAGGATAGCAACCTGGGCTTTACAATGTTTGTACTCCTGTTTTTAAAATTTTGTATATTGGCTTGAAAGTTTATCTTTTGGTTTTTAATACTATCCTTAGTAAAAATCATTAGAATAGCAATACTTAAATCTATAAATTATTATGTTATTATTTTAAACAAATTCTTTTTTTTTTTTAAGATTTTATTTATTTGACAGAGATCACAAGTAGGCAGAGAGGCAGGCAGAGAGAGAGAGGAAGGGAAGCAGGCTCCCTGCTGAGCAGAGAGCCTGATGCGGGGCTTAATCCCAGGACCCTGAGATCATGACCTGAGCCGAAGGCAGAGGCTTTAACCTACTGAGCCACCCAGGCACACCTTAAACAAATTCTTTATGGATGGTTTAAGAAAACTGCATAGTACTATAGGGCTGTTAACTGTAAAACAAGGATATAAAGATGAAGACTCCTAATAATAAATTTTTAGCTCACAAAATAAGAGTTTTTAAATGGGTGCCGTTCAGAATATGAAACAGAAGTTAATAAGGAGAAATCTTAAACTAGTAACACTTAGAATACCTGAATCTTTTATACCATTTTGAGTCCAGTGGGGAAAAAGGAACATTATTAGAGTAGTTAAAAATATATAAAAAGAAATTATCACCTTGGAAGCAAATAATCTGGCCAGATCAAGTTACTCTTCAGCTGCATATCTAATAGGTATACAAGTCTCTCCAATAATAGCATTTTAGAAATAGTATCTTGCCAGCATAAAAGCTTATATGTAACTGCAAAGAAGCTGATTGGTAATTCAGAAAACAGATGATCTACCTATCCTGAATGCAGACCAAGCTTTATTTGACTAACGTACATTTAATTATTGAAGCTCATTAAAAGCCATTTAAGTACTTGAATGTATTGTTGTGTGGTATTATGACAAAGAGTCCCTGCCTTTTTGGGGCAGGAATGTCTAGTGGAACATTCCAGCATTAAAATTTGATTGAGAACTGAGAGAGTCGATGTTTTAGTAGACAACTTTATCTACAATGCACTTCCTGTTGGTTGAATAGCCTGTGACACAGCTACTAAAATAAATTCCTCTCAGATAATTCTTTATAAAAGCATGTCATAACGGTTTGAAACTAAAGGAATCTTAAAAATCACACTAGGTTTGTCTTGTGAAAGAAGCCATGCATTCTGTATGATTTCATTTATTTATAGTAAAAAAAAAAAAAAAAAAAGGCAAGAGAACTAATCACAGAACAGTGGTTATCCTCATGGGGTGGAGGTTGTACCAAAGGCAACATGAGAGGGCTGAAGGGGTGCTAGCAGTGTGCTGTGTTTTGGCCTGGGCATGGGTTATACCAAGGAGCTCATTTGTGAAAATTCTTTCAGCTGTTCACTCATGATACGTATATATATGTGGATTATATGTATGTAAGTAGACTTTCTATATGTAGATTACCCATAGAAAGTTGAAAATGAAAAAAACCAATAGATTAGTTTCAGCCATTGAAAGGTGCTTCCCCTACCGTGTTGAACTGTTCTCCAATGACTGAAAGAGCCAAATAACTAACTTCACTAGCCTTTAACAGCAAGTGAATAGTTGCCAAGTCACATGCCATACTGCTAAGGACAAAGCCAAATTCCTTCCTATTTCTTTCCTTAAAATCCTGAAATACCAGCGAGCTAAAATTATTCAGAAGCAGAAGGTGAGTTTTGTTGTTGTCGCTGTTGCTTCAGTTTGACTCTACAGGACTTCTTACCTAGAGGATACTTGACGCTCTGTGACAAGCAGCCACTCAATTTCTTTGAAATCACAAACTAATATCATTTTACCTAATCTTGAAAGCATTTCTAAAATATTAATATATTCTGCAAAGGTCATTTAATCCTTTCTTTTTGGTGCCAAAAAGGTTTGCTGTTTCACATTATGAAGCAATGACATAAGAGCTACATTTAAACTCAACTCCTACTCAACAATAGCTCACACAACTTTAATTACATAAGGCTACAGACTGTTACAGAAGGTCATTATTATCACATTCTTATAAGTGACACTTGATGCTAACAAAACTGAAGGCAAAGTCATTCCTTAATAGTTACTAAGCAGTTTGAACACAAGTGCTTCCATAGTTCACATATAGAAAATCCATATTCTGAGATAGAAATCCTTCCTAAACATGAAAACTCCCAAATTATGCCCTGTAACTATGACAGTGTAGTTGGAATTGTAATTGTAACAACAATTACAGTGTATTATTTGTGTAGCTTTTATAGTGGATTTTGCCATATCTAGCCATTCCTAACTAAATTTGGAAACAAAAATTAAATGTGACATAGTGACCAATTTACTTCCCCAAGGCCAGGCCTGGTAACTTTTGAAAAAGGATGAAAGAATGAAAAATGAGCTTTCCAATTCAGGAAGCCACTAGAAAACATGAACCCCAACATTCCATATCCTAAAATTAGAGCTCTAAAGATTTTCTGTTGACTAGTAAGTTTTGGGTATGAGGGGGTGGGGAGGGGAGGGTGGACTTCTGCTCACTGTACACACGACACCAATGGGAATAAGGGCCAATGCAAGTTCTCCGTTACCATTACTCTGGGTAATAGTTCCAAGCTGTGAGGCACAGCTGTATAGGCCTGCCAGCAAGGCCATCGCAGCCGTGTGCTTTGATAGTGTGGGGCCCTGAAGTGTCAGGATATAGAGAAGGCAGCAGTTGTTGGCTGTGAAAACAGTCTGATACAAACCAGATGGGAACTTACTAGATGGGCAACACAAAGGAAAACAATTGGCTCATTCAACAAAGTCAGGTCCCTGCCCCAGAGAATTCACGGAAGACAATAACAGTCACCCAGAGTTGATGCAAACAAGAAACAGCCATGTGGTTACAGTTTAAAAAACTGTTTTTCCTCAGACTAAACAAAGTTTTGATTTCTAATTCTTGTATTCATTAATTGTAGTTTGGTGGACGAGACTTTCTGTCAAAGACAAATATTTCATTTATATAATATATACTTTTGTGACACCAGGAGAAATATAGGGAGACCTAGAAACTAATTTTGTACTGTTTCCCGTAAAGTGTTAGGAACATAAGCTATGCTCTTTCAAGAAACTGGAAAACTTAGAAAATGACAGATCATGTTGACACAGTCATTAAAAAACACCCAACATAATATTTCCAGGACTTTCTAAGTCTGATCTGTTGTAATGTAGGCAGAATGACACAAAAGGCCATAATCACAAGGCTCTCAGAACTACATTTCTACATAAATTATGTTTTCTGATTTCATTACATGGGAAGTATTATGGCAATTATATTCATCAGAAAAAAGTGCCAGCATTCTCCCTAACCTGAGTGTCGGAAGCCCTGTCCGTTCAGAGTTGACAGGTACAACCAAGATTAACAACCAGATTTTAGGGTTTTAGACTTTTTTTTTTTTTTAGACTTTTTGGCAATAATTCCTTATCGAGGAAACTGAAAATAGTATTTTCATGCACACATTTGAACAGATTTTATAATGAAGTAATCCTGTTTTGTTTTATGCCTTTTTAATAATAAAAAATAATAATTGGGTTTCTTAGAAGAGATGTAGCTGCAGAACTATGAAGATTACTGGGGCACATGAGACACAGTTTGGGTTTCCCAATTTGCATGGGCTGCACTGGCCAGATGATCTTCACTGACTCTTCCCACCCTAAAAACTGAGGTCCAACACTTAGAGACATCTTTCCTCTTGTGTTAGATCTTTCATCCCTTGCAAGGTCATTCTGAAATAACCCAGAGGAACAAAAGTGGAGTAACAACTGGTGTGTTGAGTCAGTCCTAAGCATTTCCAGCCCTAAGTGGTTCCCTCTGCACTCTGCTGCACATTTACACACACTCATAAACCCTTTTTTTTTTTTCTTTTTCAAAAAGTCTAAATCAGCGTGCATGAACAGTGCTGGATAACTGACTGTTTTGACTAAATTTAATCATCAAATCCAAAAAATCAGTCTGTGCTTCTATTATAAGCTACATTCCCCTGTAAAACATAGGAAGGGAAAAACTTTAAAAAGTGTTATTTATTGAAATTGAGAATAAATGTGTCACTTATCAAGGAAACAATTCTGTCAAGTCTGTTAAAAGTCTTTCTCAGCACATGGAATCAACTCTTTTACAAAACGATTAACAAAGGCAGTTTGTCTTAGGTTTATCAGTAAATGTATTTGTTAGACTTTGGGCTAACATGAAAAAAATGAGTTGCTGTCATTTCTATTATGAGGCATGCTGATAATTATTTACATACTTCTTTAGGAACTGCTCATTTCTACCTTAGTGGGGTGTGTATATATATATATATATATATATATATATATATATATATATATTGTATATATAAAGATATCAACCTAATGAACTGGCATAAATTTTGAAAGAAAAAAACAACTAAATGCATTTAATGAGTTTTGTCTTATAAACAGATCTTGATAAGATTTCAGAGAATAAGACAAAGTCCAAATTACGCAGAGCCTTTTAGGTCACAGTGAGCAGTCTGGACCTTCTTGTGATGCAAAAAGAAGTCTTTGGTGGGGGGTGTTGAGCAGGGAGTCATGTGATCTGATTCATATTTTTAAAAGATTACTCTTGCTCTGAGTAGATAATAGACAAGAGGGGAGTAAAAATGTATATAAGAGAGACCAGTTGAGAAACTTCTCTAGAGAATATTAAAGTTAAAAAATATTATGCTTAAAAAATCAACTACACACCTACAAAAGGTAGGAAACTTAGTTCGACATCAAGTCACTTAAAAATATCTTGTTTTGGGACGCCTGGGTGGCTCAGTTGGTTAAACAGCTGCCTTCGGCTCGGGTCATGGTCCCGGCGTCCTGGGATCGAGTCCCACATTGGGCTCCTTGCTCAGCGGAGAGCCTGCTTCTCCCTCAGCCTCTGCCTGCCACTCTGTCTGCCTGTGCTCCGCGCTCTCTCTCTCTCTCTCTGACAAATAAATACAATCTTAAAAAAATATATTAAAAACATCTTGTTCAGTTTTATTAGAACACTGAAAACCACGGTATCGAGCAATAGTGTTTAATAACTTCTGTAAATGTTGAGATAATCTATCTAAGACTAGTGAGGTTACTTAATCTCTCTGAGCCTCTGTTTTCCCATCCGTATAATAAAAACACCACCAACAACAATAAAAACATCTGTGCATACTCACAAGTTTGCTGTGAAAATGAAAACTACACTACATGAGAGTTCTTTGTCAGCTGTCAAGCATTTGACAAATGCTGGTTTTATTGTTGTATGTTTGGGAAGAAACAGATCTACCATACTTGATAACGATTGTGTTCTGTCCTAGCGTACCTAACTCTATGGAAGATATACTGATTGGAGTACGGTCAAATTAGTAAAGACCTTGGAAACAATATAATATAAGGAAGAGTAAAAGGAACATAACATGCAGACTTCGGGTTATGATTGCTGTCATCAAATATTTGAAACCCTGTCCCATCAAGAGACCTATTTCTAACACCCAGTAGGAGAAAACTAGAATGAACAATGAGAAGTTATGGAGAAGCAGATGTTAACATAGAATGATTAGTGCTTTCCATCCATAAGATGTACAGCCAACTAGCATGTTCCTTAAACTGTGGGGTGATCATCTGTGGGTCTAATTTCCCTTTTGCTGGTTCCCTCTCCTTTCTCTAGCTTTAAATCCTGAAGGTGTCTGGGATCTTAAACATGGATGCTTCTCTTCCCTTTCTATACTCAGTCCTAAAGTGATCTCATTTATACCCACAGCTTTAAATAGCATCCACACTATCAACTCTCAGATTTATATCCCCAGGCCCAACCTCTTTCCTGAGCTTCACATAATAAACAGCATACCTGATTCTTCACTTGGAGATCTGTTATGCTTCTCAAACTTTATGTGCCCTATACAGAATGACTGATTTACCCTTCAGTCTTCCCAGTAAAATGGCACCACCCTTCACACAGTAACTTTCAGAAACATAAGTAATTAATCCTTGCCTGTGCTTTCTATTACATTCTACATCTAATTCACTTTAATAATTTTTGAAGTAAACTCATTCTTCAGCAACTCTATTGATATATCATCAACATATAGCCCAAACCTGACCACTCTGACACCCCACCAGGGCCCATGCCACTATCATCTCTCATCTGGAATACTGCAACAGTTTTCCAATTGGTCTCCCTGCTCCCAGTATTGTCTCTCTATTGTCTATTTTGTGGCCAGCTGCCAGGAGGATGTTTTTTAAAATGTAAAAAAGAATTTGCCATTCCCTTGGTCAAACCTTTCACAGGAATCTCATCATACTCAGAAAAAAATCCAAATTCCTTCCCAGAGACTATAGGGCTCTACGTGATCTGCTGTCTACATTTCATTTCTCAGTTCCTACCACTGCTCCCCTTGGACATTCCCCTCCAGCCATACTAGCCGCCGCCTCCTCCTCCTCCTCCTCCTCCTCCTCCTCCTCCTTCTTCTTTTTTTTTTTTTTGGTCTTTTATTTATTCACACTGGCCTTCTTGCTGATCTTGGGCATAACATGCTCATTTCCACTTCAAAAGCTTCATTCTTCCTATTCCTGCTACATGGAATACTCCTCCCCAGATGTTTGCAAGATTTCCTCTTTCACTTCATTCTCTGCAAATGCCACTCCTTCAGAAAAAACTTCCCCAACAAATAATTTAAAGTAGCAAACCACTTACCTTTGCTCCCTTCATTATTCATGACCCTGCTTTATTATTTTTTAATTGATACCAGTAGAAATGCAATTCAATATCGACATTATCTTTGGAATAAAGCAATGCCTTTTTTAAATGTTTTGCTTTTTATTTGGAAATGATTTCAAACTTGGAAAAAAAACCTGCAAGAATAGTATAAAGAACACTCATATATCACCCAGATTCACAATTGTTAACCTCCTCCTCAGTGTTTCACGTTGTTGTGATTCTTCCCAACAGCTACATCCAGGTTATGCACTCTTGGGCAGAATATTACATAGGAAATGTACCCTGTTCAGATATCCTACCTGGAAGCATGCAGTGTTTATCTGCCCCCTATGCTGATATTAATTTTGATTTGCCCAATCAACACACTATCTTTGTCTTCCCTTTTAACTAATGAGCCAATCTGTGAGGAGATACTTTAAGACCATGCAAATATCCTTCTCCTCATTAAAACTTTCCTCTAGCAGAAGAGAGTACTAATGATACAGAAGACAAAATGATGGAGAATAAAGAAGCTGAGAAAAAGAGAGATAAACAACTACTGGATCACAAGGGGAGAATTTTAAGAGATAAGTGATACCATAAAGTGAAACATGAGAATAGTTGGGATCCCAGAAGAGGAGGAAAGAGAGAGGGTGGGGCAGAAGGTATACCAGAGCAAAAGAGAACTTCCCTAATCTGGGAAGGGAACAGGCATCAAAGTCCAAGAGGCACAGAGAATCCCCCTCAAAATTAATAAAAATAGATCAACATCCCGACACATACTAGTGAAACTAACAAATCTCAGAGAAAACCAGAAAAGCCTGAAAGCAGCCTGGGGACAAGAGGTCCATAACCTACAAGGGTAGAAACATCAGACTGGCAACATATTTATCCACAGAGATCTGGCAGGCCAGAAAGGACTGGCATGATATATTGAGAGTGTTAAATGAGAAAGACATGCAGCCAAGAATACTTTATCCAGCTACGATGTCATTCAAAATAGAAGATTAAAAAAAACTTCCAGGACAAAGAGAAACTAAAAGAATTTGTGATCACTAAACCAGCCCTGGGAGAAATATTAAAAGGGATCCTTTAAGCAAAGAGAGAGTCCAAAAGTACCATAGATCAGAAAGGAACAGAGGCAATATACAGAAACAGTGACTTTACAGGTAACACAATGGCACCAAATTCTTATCTCTCAATAGTTACTCTGAATGTAAATAAGCTAAATGCCCCAATCAAAAGACACAGGGTATGGAAGCAAGACCCATCAACATGCTGTCTGCAAGAGACTCATTTTAGACCCAAAGACACCTCCAGATTTAAAGTGAGGGGGTGAGAAACCATTTATCATGCTAATGGACATCAAAAGAAAGCTGGGGTGACAATCCTTATATCAGACAAATTAGATTTTAAACCAAAGACTGTAATAAGAGATGAGGAAGGACACTATATCATAATTAAAGGGTCTATCCAACAAGAAGATCTAACAGTTGTAAATATTTATGCCCCTAACATGGGAGCAGCCAATTATATAAGCCAAGTAATAACAAAATTAAAGAAACACATCAATAACAAAAAACAATAACAGGGCGCCTGGGTGGCTCAGTGGGTTAAAGCCTCTGCCTTCGGCTCAGGTCATGATCCCAGGGTCCTGGGATCGAGCCCCATATCGGGCTCTCTGCTCAGTGGGGAGCCTGCTTCCTCCTCTCTCTCTGCCTGTCTCTCTGCCTACTTGTGATCTCTCTGTCAAATACATAAATAAAATCTTTAAAAAAAAAAAAAACAATAACAGTAGAGGACTTTAACACCCCACTTACTGCAATGGATAGATAGATCATCTAAGTAGAACATTAACAAGGAAACAAGGGTTTTGAAATACACACTGAACCAGATGGATTTCACAGATATATTCAGAGCATTCCATCCTAAAGTAACAGAATACACATTCTCCTTGAGTGAACATCTGTTCTCCAGAACAGATCACATACTTCATCACAAATCAGGTCTCAACCAGTACCAAAAGACTGGGATCATTCCCTGCAAATTTTCAGACCACAATGCTTTGAAACTGGAACTCAATCACAAGAGGAAATTTGGAAAGAACTCTAATACAACATGGAGGCTAAAGAGCATCCTACCAAAGAATGAATGGGTCAACCAGGAAATTAAAGAAGAATTTAAAAATTCAAGGAAACAAATGAAAATGAGAACACAACTGTTTAAAACATTTGGGATGCAGCAAAGGTGGTCCTAAGAGAGAGGGTAGCAGGCTCCCTGCTGAGCAGAGAGCCCGATGAGGGGCTCGATCCCAGGACCCTGAGATCATGACCTGAGCCGAAGGCAGAGGATTAACCCAGTGAGCTACCCAGGCACCCCTAGGAGCTGGTTCTTTGAAAGAATTAATTAGATTGATAAACCCCTAGCCAGACTTATCAAAAAGAAAAGAGACAAATCTAAATAAAATCATGAATGAAAGAGGAGAGATCACAACCAATACAAAGAAATACAAACAATTATAAGAACATATTATGAGCAATTATATGCCAACAAATTAGGTAATGTGGAAGAAATGGATGCATTCCTAGAGACATATACACTACCAAAACTGGAACAGGAAGAAATAGAAAACCCGAACAGACCCATAACCAGCAAGGAAATTGAAGCAATAATCAAAAATCTCCCAACAAACAAGAGTCCAGGTCCAGATGGCTTCCAAGCAGAATTCCCCCAAACATTTAAAGAATTAATACCTAATCTTCTGAATCTATTCCAAAAATAGAAATGGAAGAAAAATTTCCAAACTCATCTATAAGGCCAGCATTACCTTTATCCCAAAACCAAAGACCCCATTAAAAAGGAGAATTATAGAGATCAATATCCTTAATGAACATGGATGCAAAAATTCTCACCAAGATACCAGCCAATAGGATCCAACATTACATTAAAAGGATTATTCACCACAACCAAGTGGGATTTATTTCTGGGCTGCAAGTGTGGTTCAACATCTGCAAATCAATCAATATGACACACTACATAAATACAAGAAAGATCGAGAATCATATGATCCTCTCAATAGAGGCAGAAAAAACATCTGACAAAGTACAGCATCCTTTCTTTATTAAAATTCTTCACAGTGTAGAGATAGAGGATACATACCTCAACATCATAAAAGCCATACATGATAAGCCCACAGTGAATAACATTCTCAATGGGGAAAAACTGAGAGCTTTTCCCCTACGGTCAAGAACATGGGGGGGATGCCCACTATCACCACTGCTATTAAACACAGTACTAGAAGTCCTAGCCTTAGCAATCAGACAACAAAAAGAAATAAAAGCCATGTGAATTGGCAAAGAAGTCAAACTCTCACTCTTTGCAGATGACATGATACTCTATATGGAAAACCCAAAAGACTCCACCCCAAAATTGCCAGAACTCATATGGGAATTCAGCAAAGCGGCAAGATACAAAATCAATGCACAGAAATCAACTGCATTTTTATACACTAACAATGAGAGAGAAGAGAAAGATATTAAGGAGTCTATCCCATTCACAATTTAACCAAAACTATAAGATGCCTAGGAATACACCTAATCAAAGAGGCAAAGGATCTGTACTCAGGCAAAGGATCTGTACTCAGAAAACTATGGAACACTCCTGAGAGAAATTGAGGAAGACACATAGAAATGGAAAAACATTCCATGTTATAGATTGGAAGAACAAATACTTTTAAAATGTCTCTGCTACCTAGAGCAATCTATACATTCAATGAAATCCCAATCAAAAAACTATCAGCTTTTCTCACAGAGCAGAACAAATAATTCTAAAATTTGTATGGAACCAGAAAAGACCCCAAATTGCTAAAGGAATGTTGAAAAAGAAAAACAAAGCTGGTGGCACCACAATTCTGGACTTCAAACTCTATTACAAAGCTGTAATCATCAAGACAGTGTGGTATTGGCACAAAAACAGACACACAGATCTAATGGAGCAGAAGAGAAAACATAGAAATGGACCCTCAACTTTAGGGCCAACTAATCTTTGACATAGCAGGAAAGAAGATCCAATGGAAAAAAGACAGTCTCTTTAACAAATGGTGTTGGGAAAATTGGACAGCCACAAGCAGAAGAATAAAACTGGGCCATTTCCTTACACCATACACAAAAACAGATTCAAAATGGATGATAGACCTCAATGTGAGACAGGAATCCATCAAAATCCTAGAGGAGAACACAGACCTCTTCAACCTCAGCTGCAGCAACCTCTTCCTAAAAACATCAAAGGCAAGGGAAGCAAGAGCAAAAATGAACTACTGGGACTTCATCAAGATCAAAAGCTTTTGCACAGCAAAGGAAACAGTCAACAAAACCAAAAGACAACTGACAGAATGGGAGAAGATATTCACAAATGACATATCAGATAAAGGGCTAGTATCCAAAATCTATAAAGAATTTATTAAACTCAACATCCAAGGAACAAATAATCCAATCAAGAAATAGCCAGAAGACATGAACAGACATTTTGCCAAGGAATACATCTAAATGGCCAACAGACACTTTAAAAAATGTTCAACATCACTTGGCATCAGGGAAATACAAACTACACTGAGATACCACCTCACACCAGTCAGAATGGCTAAAATTAACAAATCAGGAAACGACAGATGTTGGTGAGGATGCAGAGAAAAGGGAACCCTCTTAGACTGTGGGTGGGAATGCAAGGTGGTGCAGCCACTCTGGGAAACAGTATGGAGGTTCCTCAAAAAGTTGAAAATAGAGCTACCCTATGATCCAGCAATTACACTACTGGGTATTTACCCCAAAGATACAAATGTAGTGATCTGAAGGGGCACGTGCACCTAAGTGTTTATAGCAGCAATGTCCACAATAGCCAAACTGTGGAAAGAGCCCAGATGTCCACTGACAGATGAATTGATAAAGATGTGGTATATATATACAATGGAATAGTACTCAGCCATCAAAAAAGCCCCCAAATCTTACCATTTGCAAGGAAATTTACTTTCTACAGAAGGAAAAAGGCTATAAGAAAATACTCCTATGAAGTATGAAACTAATGAGGGCTGAAAGTGAAGTATATGGCAAATAGTATGAGCCCTTCAAGGACACAGAGTAGATCAAGAATGTCTGTGGGGGTTGGGGAGGTTGTGTCAAGAGGACAGGGTAGGGATAGTTCTAAATAAAGACATTGAAAAAGGCAAGGAGGTGGGGGTGAGGGTCGGGTGTGAGTTTAGGAAGTACAGATAATAGGAGGATGAGAGAAAGAATAGAATTATGAAGTATGTATGGCTACAAGTGACTTGTAGGATCATCAAGCCATCCCTCATTCCATAGATGAAAAAAAAGATCCTGCTAATTCTATACTCATTCCCTACCTCCTTATTTGTCTTTGCCCCCTTCTCTCACCTAAACGCCATCCCTAACTTCTTTTCTCTCTTCCCCCTTCCTTCTCCATTATCTCATTTAACCCTCCTTTCCCTTCTTTCTTTTCCCTTCCTTCCTTCCTCTACACGTACTATTTTCTTCTCTCAGGACTGTATCTTTCTCCCTCTCCCTTTGTCAAGAGCAGAATAAGATGGGATCAAGGCTAAAGGTGGGAGAATTATCTTTATGGAGGAAAAAAAGCATAGCTCCTTCTTCAACCCAAAATGAAAAAAAATAAAATAAAAGGACTAAAGTAGAGCCATAAGAAAGCTGGGGCTAGAGTACCTATAAATGTTCACATTTGAAAGAAAAGATCTTTGAAAAGCAAAAGCATATATCAAAAGAGAATTGAAGGATAAACTGGGGATCAAGGATTTGAGGAGAAGGGCTGGACTAGGTGCTATCTGGGGCAAAGGTCAGTATGAAATAAATAAAATAAAAATAAAATTAATAAAAGCCCCACAGCACAATTTGCTAACAGGCCATAATTGCACAAATAGCATCATCATCCAGCAGGACTTCATGACCACAGAACAAAATCAGAGACCCTTGAAAGTAGGAGGAATGCAGAGTGGGGATCAGCACAGATCAAAGAGACAGGGAAGTCTGGGATGGTGTTAAGACAGAACTGAAATGGGTCAACTATATAGGTCAGGCAAGATACGGGGCCCCAGGAATAGTCAGCCAAGAGAAATAAGACGGAGTAATTGGAGGTCCCACTACAGGTGGGAGAAAGAATACATGACTGTTTAATTGATGCACTAGCTACTTCATAATACCTGCTTCCTTGTCCCATTACCTAAACTAGCCAGGTTAGTTAAGGGAGGAAGGAGAAAAGAAGCATTAAGCTGTATAATGAATAAGACAATTATCCCTATACACTTCATGGAGAACAGCTGCTCATTATTCCAAACACACAGGTTCTTCTAAAAATCGAGGTTTCGGGGAGAAAAGAAAAGCTAGAGAGGATGAAAGGCAGAAAAAAAATCTATCTTAGAAAGCTTAGCTCCGGCTAATTAGTGCCCTATTGCTTCTGAACGACATCATATAAGTCCAATTCTTTAACTCTTCTACTCGTTAAAGGAGATAATACTATGTAGGAAAGAAAATAGGAGAAAAAGTAATTTGAATTCTCCCTAGACCAGATACTGTTGGCAATGAGAACAGTGTTTAAAGACAGCCCCCTTAGAATTTCTTCTTCTTAAATAGATGTCATAAACAATAACATTCAAAAGTCAATGTCAAAAACATTCAAAAGTCATTAAAATTTGCCTCAAAGACTTCACGTTCCTAAGCTTCTTATTTTTAATTTGTCCTTCCCACCTTCAGTGTCTATCGCTCTCATTACTTTTTATTCCTAAACCATCACGGGTTTGCTGTGGTAAGAGGTGTCTTCTAAGAGCTGCTATTAGGCCTGAATTACATGTTTATACATGAATTATACACAGCATTTATTTCATCAGTGTTATTTTCTATAGCAAAAAACAATCTTGGGAGATTTTTCCACCCCAAAAAAAATGTTCAATGATATTTTATAAAGCTAGCTGTGTTAAGCTTACCTAGATGATGTTAGACCTTTGTTTGGAGTGAGATGGGGAAAAGGCTAGGGCCAATCGTAAAAATTTGGAGGCATTTTACATAAATAAAATCTTATTCTACATAACATCAATAGTAGTAGTGGTAAAAAGCAAAATTATGGGTAAGAAATTATACTAACTTTCCTACATAAGATAAAATACGTAAGTATAATACAAAGGAAAAAAATATGTTTGCAAGAACAAAAAGGAAGGTTATTGGGGTGACAAATTATATTGTCCTTTGCCATTAGAATTGTACACAGGAAGGATTTCCTAAGAAATTTAATTATTTTTACTATGGTCATGTGTTCCTGATACTGTCCCTAATCTTAACCCTTACTTTTAATCAGGATACCACAGTTCACATAAAATTGTTGAGCTCTTGAGTTAACAGTTTCTCTCTTGGATTTAAAGATGTGAGAATTGCTGACAGAATGAATTTACTAAAACACTTACTTGCCAATAGACAGGATTCCGGATTGGAAATCACCCTGGTTTAATAAGTTTCATTATATTTAGTTGCTCAACATGCAAGTCAATGGAAAATTCTGTGAAATAATCCAAGGTTTTATATATATCTTCAAGATAGTCACTGAAGAGTAAAAAACTTTTTTGGAAAGTCAGTTTATCTCCCTAACACTATACAGAACATGTGCCATCCACAGTATTTACTCACAAACATCCTTAGAGCTCAGGACCAATACAGGTTCAATTCCTGGATGTTAAAGGGGAGCTGATTATATATGAGTATCCAAAAATGAGAAGTGTCCTAGAGACAATGATGCTAACCACAGCTAGTATTTTTGTAGCTCCTAATACATGTTAGGTCCTGTTCTTATTGCATTACGTGTCTTTATGAAGTATGTACGTATCAACACAAACAGTTTAAGGTCACCAGCTAATGAATAGTGGAGGTAGGATTTGAACCTAAGACAGTATGACTCCAGAGTACAAGCACTATGCTGTAGTGCTGCTAATTCTACAGTAGGACAGAAGTCACAAGAACATCTGGAGTCATTAAGCAACTATTTCAGAAAGGCTGATCCTCTTCCTCCTGCATCAGAATCACCAGAGTCCCAGTTAACATCCTGATTGCCAGGCTGCATCTTAGGAAAACAATCAGATTCTCAGGATGAGGCAGGGACCTATATTTTAAATTAGTAGTGCCAAAGATTCTTATGTCTGTTAAAGTTTGAGAAACACTGCATTAGAGATTAACAAGGAAGCAGTCTAATAGTGGTTTATCCTGTAAGTATAGTTAAGTCTCTATTGCTTCTCTGTTCTAATTCATTCAATTGAAATAACCAAGCTCCCTTTTTTATTTGAGGTAGGGTTGGGTTAGTAGAATAACCTACTATTATTCTAGCTGAAATAGTCTAAACTAAAACTAAAATTGCTAAAAAAATTAAATGATTATTATATGTTGATTAGAAGAATAGCAATTGTAATACATTAACTTATAATTGCAATTAGTTACCTTTGGAGAATGACAGTGTAGTATAATGGAAATATTACTGAACAAGGAGTAAGAAGATCAGATGCTACCACTAATCAGAATTATGACCCTTGGTTCTATTGAACTGGGATGGTCCCTCTGCTTTCAAGATTTACGAATCTATCTCACTGATAATCTATATTTACCTTTACAATTATTATTTTGGAAGATTAAATTATTCTCTAGTGGCTGTTGAATAAAAAGGGTACTAGGTTTATCTATTTAAATTATATTTTACATCAATTTTATTTCTATCAGAAAAATCATAAACCTTTAAAGTCAGGTTTCAGGAAGTCTGGCTAAGAACAATGAAAGGGTAAACAGAGGTTTCTGGAATATTGGTGAGTCTTCAAAACAATGCTGGTGTATGCTTTTGGTGAGATGTGTTTAATGTCAAGGACAAGAAAAGCTGAAGCTCTCAATACACAGTGTCACACAATTAATTCTATAATAAGAAAATTAAATAATTTCCACAATTAAAATACTCCAGTATAGAAAAGGAAATTACTTTTTACCATCAACAAGTGAAAATGTAATGGAAATCCCTGAACAATTTTCAGAGTCTTGTTTAACAGTTTTTCCATATCAATCCTTCATGCATGCATTTTGATCATTCTGAGGGAATATCCTTAGTTATGCACATTAATCTCTGTGATTATATATGTGTGTGTGTGTGTATAAAGAATTATATACGATATGATATATATGATATGATATATTCTTTAAATCAATAGTGTAAACCCTTTATAGGAATAAGCAGGTGAAATAACCATCCATGTTAAAAACTCATTAATGGGGGTGCCTGGGTGGCTCAGTGGGTTAAAGCCTCTGCCTTCAGCTTGGGTCATGGTCCCAAGGCCCTGGGATCGAGCCCCACATCGGGCTCTCTGCTTGGCAGGGAGCCTGCTTCCTCCTCTCTGTCTGCCTGCCTCTCTGCCTGTCAAATAAATAAATAAATAAATAAATCTTAAAAAAAAAAAAAAAAAACCATTAATGTGTGGCACCTGGGTGGCTCAGTGGGTTAAGCCTCTGCCTTCGGCTCAGGTCCTGGGATCGAGCCCCGCATCGGGCTCTCTGCTCAGCAGGGAGCCTGCTTCCCTTCCTCTCTCTCTGCCTGCCTCTCTGCCTACTTGTGATCTCTGTCAAATAAATAAATACAATCTTAAAAAAAAAAAAACCATTAATGTGCCATGGGGCACCTGGGTGGCACAGTCAGTTAGGCATCCAACTCTTGGATTCTGCTCAGGTCAAGATGTCAGGGTCAGGGGATCCAGCCCCTTGTCAGGCTCCGAGCTCAGCATGGACACTGCTCTGGAAACTCTCTCTCCCTCTGCCCCTGCCCCCTTTCCTCTGTCTCTTAATAAATAAGTTTTTTAAAAAAATGCTTTAATGTGCCAGAAGAATGTCTTTTCTCTCATGGATTATGCCCCCACCTCCCTCCAAATATCCTCACATAAAATGTAAGGAGTGTATATATATATAAAGACAATCAGCAGTGGACTAACACACTTGCTGTCACATGTTTTTTTCAGGACTGTAAGAAAAAAGGGACAATTTGACAGTATGGTTACATAAAAATGCTTGTCTTTTTGTATTTAATAGCATTCTAACAAATTCTTTCTGAAATGTAGTGTTTTCAAAAATTCTTCTTAATTACCCTTTTCTTCTCTTTATTTTTTAAGAGCAGTTACTCTGTCTTATTCCGCTCTCTAGACCCAAGGCATCTTCCAGTCCTTTACACAAAAAGCATGCTACAAAAGGCTGACCGAAGAATGAATATAGGCTGGAATATTATTCAGACATAAAGAGGAGTGAAGTAATGACATCTGCGACAATGTGAATAAACCTGGAAAACATGGTAAGTGAAAGAAGCCAGACACAAAAGCCATATATTATATAATTCCATTTATATAAAATGTACAGAGTAGGTCAATCAATAGAGACAGAAAGTAGGTTGGTCGTTTCCAGGGACTGGGGGAGAGGAGAAAAGAGAAGGAATATTAACAGGTATGGGGTTTCTTTTTAGGACAAAAGAAAGGTTCTGGATTTACGTAATGGCCATGGTCCCATAACTTTTAAAAAATACTGAAAACCATTAAATTGTACTTTTTTTAAAAAGATTTTGTTTATTTGACAGAGGGAGACACAGTGAGAGAGGGAACACAAGCAGGGGGAGTGGGAGAGGGAGAAGCAGGCTTCCCACTAAGCAGGGAGCCCAACACAGGGTTCGATCCCAGGACCCTGGGATTATGACCTGAGCCAAAGGCAGATGCTTACTACTGAGCTACCCAGGTACTCCTGTACATTTTATTTTTATTTTTATTTTATTTTTAAAAGATTATTTATTTATTTATGAGAGACGAGAGAGAGGCAGAGGGAGAAGCAGGCTTCCCACAGAGTAGGGAGCCCGACACAGGGCTTGATCCCAGGACCCCCGGATCATGACCTAAGCTGGAGGCAGATGCTCAACCAACTGAGCCACCAGGTGCCCCAGAATGTACATCTTAAAAAGAATTCTACAGTATGATTCACATCTCAATTAAAAAAAAAAATGAGTAGGGCCTGGGTGGCTCACTCAGTTAAATATCTGCCTTTTTACATAACAAACAAGATAACCTATCTTAGCAAACAAACCACAAAACTATCCATATATCAGTTTCTCTGACACTCTGAATAATCCATGTAGGCAATGTAGAGATGATTAAGGCAGCTCTTACCAACAAGCTGTTAAGTTACATAATAAGTATTTATTAAATGCTTACTCAATAAAATGGCATAAAACAAGGAAAAGAGCATCAGCTTTGCATCTGGTAGATACGAGCTGGAATTCTAGATCTTCATTTTCTAAAACTGTGTGCTTTGGGAAAATTAGTCATCTTTCATGAACTTTATCCTTTTCTCTTATTTTTTTTTTAAGATTTTCTTTATTGATTTGAGATAGAGAGAGAGAGAGAGACCGAGATCATGAGCAGGGGGAAGGGTAGAGAGAGCAGACTACCCCTGAGCAGGGAGCCCAATGTGGGACTCAATCCCAGGACCCTGGGATCATGACCTGAGCCAAAGGCAGACACTTAACCAACTGAGCCAGATAGCTGCCCCTTATCTTGTTCTCTTGTAAAAGAGGACTGAAACTACCTGCATAGCAAGGTACTGTGAGGAATAAATGAGAACATACAGTACCTAGCAGGCCTTCAGTAAATGGAAACTATTGTTAAGACTATGATTATCTTCAGGGCACAAAAGGACAGGGGTGGGGCGGGTGGAGTTAAAGATGGATAAGCCATTTTAACCTCCATTTTCTATCAGAGGTTCAGTAAGGACTAATAAAAAATGGAGCTAAATGTTGAAAAAGAAGTTTGTAAACCTGCAGAAGTGGGGAAAGAAGAAAACTCCAGATAGAAGGAAGATAAACATATAAAGGCATCAAGGCTTAGAAGTGTAGTGTATGGAGAAAGACCTTATTTATCGAAATAAATTGGGTTGATGATACATTACATTGGATGTGCCAGCAAAAAGTTTTGAGCTGACAGTTCTTTCTTTTCTAAAATCTAAAAATTAATTAATTAATCTTATTTATTTATTTGAGAGAAAGAGAGAGAGAGACAGAAAGCATAAGCAGGAGCAGAGGGAGAGGGAGAAACAGAAGCAGACCCCCTGCTAAGCAGGGACACACACCCCACTCCAGACATGGGGCTCCATCCCAGGACCCTGGGATCATGACCTGAGCTGAAAGCAGACACTTAACCAACTGAGCCACCTAGGCTCCCTTAAAAATTTATTTTAAAAACAAGAGTATTTCCACAGAGCACCATAGAGTAGCACACACAATATTTTCTCTTCTAGTTAGCTGCTATTAATACACAGTGCAAATGTTCCAGATTTCTAGCTTGAATGAAATGTATTCTTAAATAAGAAATCCAATTTATATTATGTTGAAGGCATAATGCATTGTAAAAGTAGAGCCATATATCTCCTCCTGAAGTGTTAAATACAGAAAAAAGATGTAAGTAGGGGGAGCCTGAGTGGCTCCGTTACTTAAGTATCTGACTTGATCTCAGCTTAGCTCATGATCTCAGGGTCCTGGGATCCAGCCCCACATTGGGCTCTGTGCTCGGTGTGGAGTCTGCTTGGGATTCTCTCTCCCTCTCTCTCTTGTCCCTCCCT
The DNA here is from genome assembly GCF_963455335.1 of Martes martes. Taxonomy (NCBI): domain Eukaryota; kingdom Metazoa; phylum Chordata; class Mammalia; order Carnivora; family Mustelidae; genus Martes; species Martes martes. The sequence continues at coordinate 104,133,352 of NC_137894.1, read as the reverse complement.
CCACCCCACCCACTCATTCACTTGCATGCACACTCTCTCTGTCAAATAAATAAATCTTTAAAAAAAAGATGTAAGAAATATATGTAATATACTCAGTGTCACATTTAAATATCTTTTAACAACAAAATCTTTTCTTTTTTTTTAAGATTTTATTTATTTGGGGAGAGGAGGAGAGGGAGAATGAGCACAAGCATGCACATCAGCAGGGGAGGGGCAAAGGGGGAGAGAGAATCCTAAGCTGACCCCACGCTCAGCACAGAGCCTGACAAAGTACCCCAAGGCCCAATCCCACAACCCCAAACTCATGACCCTAGTGGAAATCAAGAGTCAGACACTTAACTGACTGAACCACTGGGGCATCCCAACAACAAAACCTTTTTAAAATACATTCCCATATAACAAACTTTTAACACAAGTTAATTAAGAAATTTTATAATGAGAAAAAGTGTTAAAATCAGTAAGATTTAAGTTAGTTTTACTGGAGTATAATTTATACCCAGTAAGATTCACTCTTGACAATCACATATGGTTACATAGCCACCACCATAATCAAGATCTAGAAGATCTACATTATCCCCACAGTTCTTCCTGCCACTTGTAGTCAAACCCTCCTCTCACTCCTCGGAAGCCATTGATCTGTTCTCCATATAAACACTTTTGCTTTTCCCCAAAATGTCATATAGCTATATTTGTCACATAAACACAGTATGTGGCCTTTTGAAGTTGGATTCTTTCACTTTATATAAAGCAGTGAGATTCATCCAGGCTTTTACGTCTATCAGTATTCCATTCCTTTTCACTGCTGAGTAGTATTCCTTTGTATGGATGCGTCATACCTTGCTTACCCATTTACCTGTAGGAGCACATCATGGTTGACTTCAGTTTTTGATAATCATAAATGAAACTGCTAAAAAATATTCAAGTACGAGGCACCTCAATGGCTCAGTCGGTTAAGCATCTGCCTTAGGCTCAGGTTGTAATCCCAGGGTCCTGGGCTGGAGCCCCACGTTGGGCTCCAGCCCCACGTTGGGCTCCCTGCTCAGTGGAGAACCTGCTTCTCCCTCCCCTTCTGCCAACCCCCTACCCCCAGATCCCCCACTTGTCCTCTCTGGCTGTCTCTATCCAATGAATAAATAAAATCTAAAAAAAAAAAAAAAAAAAATTCAAGTACAGGTTTTATGTGACCATAAATTTTCAGTTCTCTTGAGTAAATACCTAGGAAATAGACTGCTGGGTTGTATGGTAAATTTATATTTAATTTTTTAAGAAACTGCCAAACTGTTTTCCAAGGTGGCTGTAGCATTTTGCAGTCCCACCAGCAATGAGTAAGAATTAGAACTGCTACACATTCTCATCAACGCATGGTATTACCAGTTTCTTTGATTTCAGCCAACCTAATGGGTATTTAGTGGTATCTAATTTTGAATTAGCATCTCCCCATTTAAGTCTCTTGATTTCTCTCACCAGATATTTTTTGTAATTTTTAGCACACAAATCTTGCAAATATTTTATTAGATTTATACCTAAGTATTTCATGTTTCTGTTGCTATGATAAATTGTAGTTTTATTTTATTTTTTAATTTTTTAAAAGATTTTATTTATTTATTTTGAGAGAGAGAGAGCAAGAATGAGCTGGGGGGAGAGGCAGAGAGAGAGGGGAAAAGCAAACTCCCCATTGAGCAGGGAGCCAATTGGGCTCAGTCCCAGAACTCTGGGATGATGACCTGAACCAAAGGTGGACACCCAGGCACCCCTAAATTTTAGTTTTTAATTATAATTTCAAATTTTCATTGCTAGTTCAAAGAAATATCATTGATCTTTGTACACTGACATTGTAGCCCGTGAACTTGGTAAAATCATACATTGTTCCAGTAGGTGTTTTTGTAGGCCTTGTGCCATTTTTTACAGTCATGCATCAGTAAATTAGATTTAAATCAATCACCTTATTTCCTTTTTGTTCTTTTTGCTATTGTTAGCCCTTCCCCCCTAATTTTCTACCTGCTTTTGGAATAACTGAGTAGTTTTAATTTGGTATTACTTAAATATATTTTAAGGGTTACTCTGGAGTTTATAATATACAATGTCCCCTATCATCATCTACTTTCAAATCACATTATATCATAACATATACTGTAAGAAGCTTTCATCAGTATACATTCAACTCTTGTATCTCATTTTTCATGCTATCATTGTTATTTTTTATAGTCACTAAAAATAATATTTTTGTATTTGACAGTTAATTTATACCTTCACGTTAGCCAACTCAGAAGCTCCTCATTTCTTTGAATAAATCCAAGTTTCTGTCTGGTATCATTTAATTTCTATTTAAAATTTTCCTTTAAGGTTTTTTATTTGTTTGTTTGCTTGTTTGGGTACATGCTTGTCTCTCAGGTTTCATTTACCTGGAAAAAAAGTATTTATTTTGCTTCATTTTTGAAAAGTATTTTTGCTGGATATAGAATCCTGGGTCAACTGGGTTTTTTTGTTTTGTTTTGTTATTTCCCTTTCAGCACTTTAAAATGTCATTGTATTGTCTTCTGGACTGCATGTCTTACAATAAGAAAAATTGATGTATTTCTTATATTTATTCTTCTGTAAGTAATCTACCTTTTTTCTCTAGCTTCCTTCAATATTTTGTCTTTGGTTTTTAGCAGTTTGAATACAATGTACATAAGTATTTTTTTCTTTTAATCTTCCCTGAAGTTCCCCCAAGATTCTTGGACTTGTGGTTTAATATTCTTTGTTTTTCTTATAAAATTATTGGTCATTATATTATCAACTACTCTCACTGTTCTGTTTGCTTTCTCTTTTCTTACTGATATTCCAATTACATGTGTGTTTGGATATTTGATATTGCTCTTGAATGCTTAGATTTTTTTTCTTTCTTCTTTCTTTTTGTTTTTCGATTTCTACTGACTGTTGCCAAGTTTATTGATTCCTTGGCTGGTTGAACCTACTGATAACCCCACTTCAGTCATTCTTCATCTTTACCACTAGTTTACTACAACATTTCTTTTTGAACCATTCTTATAATTTTTATCTCTCTGCTCAAATTCCCATCTGTTTATTCATGTTTTGTCTATCTTTCTTACTAAGGCCTTTAACACATTGACCATAGTTAATTTTAAGTTCCAACATCTTGAGTCTTCTATGAGTCTTATCGTCTTGACTGCTTTGTCTCTTAAGAGTGAATGGTATTGTATTCTTGTTCTTGTTGTTGTTGTTGTTTTAAGTTTTATTTATTTAAGTAGTCTCCACACCCAATGTGGGGCTCAAACTCACAACTCCAAGATCAAGAGTCACACAGTCCTCTTACTGGGCCAGCCAGGAACCCCTTTTCTTGCTTTTTTTAATGCTTGAGCTTTTGACTGAATGCCAGACATTTCCTGTAAGACAACAGAGCCTGAGATATGAAGTATTTAAACATGGAAATGGGAACACTTTTTCTTCAGTTAAGCTATTAGTATGAGAAGTTGAGTAAATCAAGTCAGGAGTTAAGCTGGCTTTCAGTTTTATTGTTGCTGCAGTTAACTTTGGCATACAACCAGCTTCAAAATGCTCTAGTGTCACTTTGTGTTTAGCATAGGACTAGGATGCCAGAGTGTTTTTCTTAATGTTCCTTTTCCACTTCACCTTTCAGCCTTCACTGTGCATCTGTTCCAGAGAGGGAGTGTCTCTCTGCACTCTTGTGCCTTGACCATATTGGACTGCTGCTGTTTGTTTCTCACTACTTGTTGCTTACAACAAAGTAAGCAAAAGACAGAGTAGGGATAGTTTTCTGTTGTCCTGGTCCAGCCTCAGTCCCAGGCAGATCCCACATGCTCGGTCTTGTGGTGGGGGTTTCTCAGTGATCCTATCTCTCCTCCCTGTGGGAGCCAAATTCTGACTTGTCCCTTTAGCAAGTTTTATGTAGGGGAGTTTCCTACCCCTCTGCCAGGAGTAAGAGACTTTTAATGGTACTAATATAAGATTTTGGGCCTAAGACTATTTCCTTCCTCTTCACCAAGAGTGGATGGTTCTTTTCTTTACACTTCTGGCAACCATAGTGGGTTTTTACCTGTGCTCCAGAGGTGATGGATATGCTGCCCCTTTCCCAGTGACTTAAGAATTTTGTTCTTAGACACTTCTCCAAAGAAGACATACAAATGGCTAACAGACACATGAAAAAATGTTCATCATCATTAGCCATCAGGGAGATTCAAATCAAAATCACATTGAGATACCACCTTACATCAGTTAGAATGGCCAAAATTAACAAGACAGTAAACAACAAGTGTTGGAGAGGATGTGGAGAAAGGGGAACCCTCTTACACTGTTGGTGGGAATGCAAGCTGGTGCAGCCACTTTGGAAAACAGTGTGGAGATTCCTTAAGAAATTAAAAATAGAGCTACCCTATGACCCTGCAGTTGCAATTTGCAATTTGTAAATTGGTATTTACCCCAGAGATACTGATGTAGTAAAAAGAAGAGCCATCTGTACTCCAATGTTCATAGCAACAATGGCCACAGTCGCCAAACTGTGGAAAGAACCAAGATGCCCTTCAAGAGATGAATGGATAAAGAAGAAATGGTCCATATATACAATGAAGTATTATGTCTCCACCCGAAAGGATGAATACACAACTTTTGTATCAACATGGATGGGACTGGAGGAGATTATGCTGAGTGAAATAAGTCAAGCAGAGAAAGTCAATTATCATACAGTTTCACTTACTTGTGTAGCTTAAGTAGTAATGCGGAAGACATTGGGAGATGGGGAGGAGAAGTGAGTTGGGGGAAATCAGAGGGGGAGACAAATCATAGAGACTGTGGACTCTGAGAAACAAACTGAGGGTTTCGGAGGGGAGGGCGGTGGGGGGTTGGGCGAGCCAGGTGGTGGGTATTAAGGAGGGCACATATTGCCTGGAGCACTGGGTGAGGTGCATAAACAATGAACTTTGGAACACACAAAAAAATAATAAAATTAAATTAAATTTTTAAAAAAATTTGTTCTTACATGAAAAGGGTCCTAATGGGGCATCTGGTCTTTCTGTGAGTCACAGTCACTCTCTTCTTCCAGGCCTGTACCAGTAAAGGATAATCTCCTGTCTTCTACCCTGCCTCCCAAACTTTTTTGTTCTAGAGATCTGTGGAAAAGAGACTGCAAGTAAGAGTGAACTCCCCTTGTATCTGTAGCTATGATGGTTTTACACTTGGCCTTTAGCAACCCATTACAAAGTTTGTCCAAATATATCTTATCCACTTGTATGGTGCCTGGTGTGTCTTCCTGTGACTCTGCTTTGGCACAGTGAGATAGTGCTTGTGTCCCATCTCTTTGGAGGAGTCTGTATTTCCTGGACTTTAGGCTACTTAGTTGCTCTGCATCAAAAGCTCTTTGATAAGTTCAAGAAATGTTGTGATTTTGTAGTTTATCTGACATGTTATGATAGGGTGGAAGTGACACTCTTTCTCCTTCCCTCATCCGAGGCAGAAACAGAACTCCCCAATTCAGCAACATTTTAAAGTGAATTTCTGTTTAATTAATCAATAATAGCATGAATTTGTAAAAGACACATTTGCTCAGACAATGCTTATTAAACATTAGGATTTGTAGATTTCTGGCAAATGTATTAGTCTGTGTTCCATCCTGTCCCTATCAGAAATCTACACACATGATTTTGATATCCCTGTCATACCTGAAGAGGAAAAAATGAACTCAAACTTTTAATTGTGATTTTGAAATAATTGACATCAATTATAATTTTGACAGCTGTCACAATTTAGGTATATTTCAAATACAAAGGGAAAAAATGTACCACTTCATTAAAGAAAAAAAATGATTTCATTTGCACATGTGGTCAGAAATAGCTTCTAAATATAAATAAACTTTGAATTTTTTAATTCTTACATATTTAAATCATCATCACTGCATGTGAGATATAAAGGGTACTAAAATTGCTAGGATTAAGCTCAGGATATAATGTCAAAAATATCTGTGATACTTTAAGTATATTTCCCACAAAAATGTAACTTGATTCTGATAAGTTATTAAAATTAATTACTTTTAGCACTTTGATACATATTTATTGATCAATATATATAACTTACAACATAAAACTTGAGGAATACTGTGATTTTTCTTTTTTTTAAAGATTTATTTATTTTGGGCGCCTGGGTGGCTCAGTGGGTTAAGCCGCTGCCTTCGGCTCAGGTCGTGATCTCAGGGTCCTGGGATCGAGTCCCACATCGGGCTCTCTGCTCAGCGGGGAGCCTGCTTCCCTCTCTCTCTGCCTGCCTCTCTGTCTACTTGTGATCTCTGTCTGTCAAATAAATAAATAAAATCTTTAAAAAAAAAAAAAAAGATTTATTTATTTATTTATTTATTTTAGAGAAAGAGAGCATATGGTGAGGAGGGGCAGAAGGAGAATCTTAAGCAGACTCTGCGCATAGTACAACTTGGGGCTCAATCTCATGACCCTAAGATCATGACCTGAGCTGAAACCAAAAGTTAGATGCTTAACCAACTGCATCACCCAGGAGCCCCAAGAATGCTATGATTTTCAAGCAAACTGACAATTAATCTGCCCAATATTTAAGCACAAAACATACGATTTAATTTTCCCCTTTGATTAGAGTATGTAAAGCATGTTTGACTTTCCAATTATTATTTATTATTATGGTCTTAAAATTTTAAGAGAAAAACTAAAGAAGAAAATATTTTTAAGATTATTTCTTTGAGAGAGAGAGGGAGAGAAAGAATGAGCACGTGAGCAGGAAAGAGGAGCAGAAGGAGAAGCAGACTCTCCGATGAGCAGGGAGCCCGATGTGGGGCTTGATACTGAGACCCCGAGATCATGACCTACACCAAAGGCAGACACTTAACTGACTGAGCCACCCAGGCACCCCAGGAAGTAAACTATTTTATGTTGGGAAAACTGGATAGTTACATGTAAAAGAATGAAACTGGCCCACTTTCTAATGCCATATACAAAAACAAAAATAGATCAGACAAAAGTGTGAGGCTGAAACCATGAAAATCCTAGAACACAGGCAGTAATTTCTCTGACATCAGCCATAACAACATTTTTCTAAACATGTTTCCTAAGATAAGAGAAACAAAAGCAAAAATAAATTACTAGGACCACATCAAAATAAAAATCTTTTGCACAATGAAGGAAACCATCAACAAAACAAAAAGGTGACCTACTAGATGGGAGAAGGTATTTGCAAATGATATATCCAATAAGGGGTTAATATCTAAAATACATAAAGAACTTATGTAACTCAACACTGAAAAACAATCTCATTAAAAAATGGGCAGAGGACCTAAACAGACATTTTTCTAAAGAAGATGTACAAATGGTCAACAGAAATATAAAAAGATGCTCAACATCACTAATCATCAGGGAAATGAAAATCAAAACAACAATGAGATATGACCTCACATCTGTCAGAATGGCTAAAATAAAAGAGACAAGAAATAACAAGTGTTGGCAAGGATGTGGAGAAAAAGGCACCCTTGAGGGGCACCTAGGTGGCTCAGTGGGTTAAAGCCTGTGCCTTCAGCTCAGGTCATGATCCCAGGGTCCTGGGATCGAGCCCCACATAGGGCTCTCTGCTCAGCAGGGAGCCTGCTTCCCCCTCTGCCTCTCTGCCTACTTGTGATCTCTGTCTGTCAAATAAATAAATAAAATCTTAAAAAAAAAAAAAAAAGGACCCTTGAATACTGTCAGTGGGAATGTATATTTGTACAGCCACTGTGGAAAATACAGAGGTCCTCAAAAAATTAAAAGCAAAAATACCATATGATCCAACAAATCCACTACTGGATAGTTTACCCAAAGAAAATAGAAATACTAATTCAAAAAGATATATACAGCCCTGGTTTATTGTGGTATTATTTACAATAGCCAAGACATGGAAGCAACTTAAGTGTCCATTGATAGAAAAGTGGATAAGGAAGATATGATATGCAGGTGCACACACACACACACACACACCCCCCACAGGAACATATGTAGTCATAAAAAGGGATAAGATTGTGCTATCTGAAACAACATGGATGGCCATACAGGGTATTATGCTAAGTGAAGTAAGTCAAACTAAGAAAGACGAATACAATGTGATATCAGTCTTATGTGTAATCTAAAAAATAAAGCAAATGAATAAACAAACAAAAAACAGAATCAGACCTATAAATACAGAGAATAAACTGATGGTTGCCAGAGGGAAGGGTCAAGGGGAGATTGGCAAAACTGGTTAAGGGAAGTGGAAGATACAGGGTTCCAGTTATGGAATGAGTAAGTCACAGGAATGAAAAGTACAGCATAAGGAAGAGAGGCAAGATGGCGGAGGAGTAGCAGTCTGAAATGACATCAGATCCCAGGAGTTCAGCTAGAATAGTTATCAAACCATTCCAAACACCTACAAACTCAACAGGAGATAGAAGAGAAGAAGAGCAGCAATTCCAGGAACAGAATATCAACCACTTTCTGAAAGGGAGGATGTGCGGAAAAGTGAATCCGAAGCCACGGGAAGATAGACTGTGGGGGGAGGGTCCGAATCCCAACAAGTGGCAGAGCAGTGAAGCACAAAATCAGAACTTTTAGAAGTCTGCTCCACTGAGGGACATAGCTCCAGAGGCTAAACAGGGTTGGAGCCCTCACGGGGACAGTGTGTTCTCAGGTCCCATGGGGTCACAGAAAGATCGGGGGTCTCTGAGTGTGGCAGAGCTCCCAGGTATTGGAGCGGGGAAGCCAACTACAGAGACAGAGCCGAGGAGTGAGCTTAAGGTCAGGGTTACTTTAAACCGTGATCCAAGGCACAGTTGGACCACTGCTTTTTGAGCAGGGACTCCACAAGTGGCAGGTCCAGGGAGAAGACTCACCTTCCTCCTCTGGGAGGAACAGTGCGGCAGGAATCTGCTGGGTTGGAGACTCCAAACGGGGCCAAGCACCAATGATAGAAACACTTGGTCACAGATTGGATGAGCTCAGAGTATGGCCAGAGACCAGGGAGACCGGAGGGATTGACTGCTTATCTCTGAGGACACACTGAGGAGCGGGGCCCTGAGCTCTCAGCATCTCCAGGCTGGAGATTGGGAGGCCGCCATTTTCATTCCCGTCCTCCAGAGTGGTATGGAAAGCGTTCAGGGAACAAAATCTCCAAGAGCAAACGCAAGCAGATTACTTAGCCCAGTCCGAGGCAAGGGTAGTCCAATTCCATCTCAGGCAAAGACATTTGAGAATCACGGCAACAGGCCCCTCCCACAGAAGATCAACAAGAACATCCAGTCAAGACCAAGCTCCTGATCAAGGAGAACAGTGAAACTCCAGGGTTAGGGGAAAGCAATGCATAGAATTCATGGCTTTTTCCCACGATCCTTTAGTTTTGCAAAGTTAATTTCTTTATATTTTATTTTTTCTTATCCTATTTTCTTAACTTTTCCTCTTTCTTCTTTTAACATCTTTAGACTAGTTTATCTTAACAACACCTTTCTTAAAAAGAATCTTTTTACGCCTTCACTGTTATAGTCTTATTTTATCCCTTCATTGTATTTAACCTTATTTTTTGTATACATACAGGGTTTTTTTTTCCTAAAAAATTTTGAGATACAATTTCTCCTAATAGATCAAAATATACCCTAATCTAGCACATGGCTTTGTTCTGGTCTCCAGCCTAAGCACATTCCCTCCTCTTTTTTTTTTTTTTTTTTTCTTTTTCCAACCAACTTATCAATTCCTTTTTCAGAATTTTTTTTTTTTTTTTAAATTTTCATCTTGGGGCACCTGGGTGGCTCAGTGGGTTAAAGCTTCTGCCTTCGACTCAGGTCATGATCCCAGGGTCCTGGGATCGAGCCCCACATCGGGCTCTCTGCTCAGCGGGGGGCCTGCTTCCTCCTCTCTCTCTGCCTGCTTCTCTGCCTACTTCTGATCTCTGTCAAATAAAAAAAAATCTTTAAAAAAAATAAAAATAAAAAATAAATTTTCATCTTTACAGTCATATTCCATCCCTTCATCATGCTTACTGTTTTTTTTATATATACAAGTTTTTCTTTCTTTAAAATTGTGGCAGGTAATTTCTTCTAAGAGACCGAAATACACCCAAAATCAAGTGGGTGGCTCTGTTCTATTCACCAGTCTAATACATATATGTATGAATGTATGTATACACACACACACACACACACACACACACATATGTGTGTGTGTGTGTGTGTGTGTGTGTGTATATATATATATAAATATATATAAAATGTTTTTTTTCCTTTTTTCCCCCTATCTTCTCCCCCCAGTTTTTGGATCTCTTCTGATTTGGTTAGCATACATTTTTCTGGGGTCCTTTCTGGGGTCTTTGCCATTTTACTCTCTCGTTCATATATTCTTATCTGGATAAAATGACAAGGCGGAAAAACTCACCACAAAAAAAGAACAAGCGGCAGTACCAATGGCTAGGGACCTAAACAATATGGACATTGGTAGTATGTCAGAACTAGAGTTCAGAATGACGATCCTCAAGGTGCTAGCTGGGCTCAAAAAAGGCACGGAAGATATTAGAGAAATCCTGTCTGGAGAAATAAAATCCCTTTCTGGAGAAATAAAAGAACTAAAATCTAACCAAGTTGAAGTAAAAAAGGCTATTAATGAGGTGAATCAAAAATGGAGGCTCCTACTGCTAGGATAAATGGGGCAGAAGAGAGAATTAGTGATACAGAAGACCAAATGACGGAGAATAAAGAAGCTGAGCAAAAGAGAGACAAACAACTACCGGACCACGAGGGGAGAATTCAAGAGATAGATACCATAAGATGAAACAATATTAGAATAATTGGGATTCCATTTGCAGATGATATGATACTATATGTGGAAAACCCAAAAGACTCCACTTCAAATCTGCTAGAACTGGTGCAGCAATTCAGTAAAGTGTCAGGATATAAAATCAATGCACAGAAATCAGTTGCATTTCTTTCTTTCTTTTTTTAAAAAAATATTTATTTATTTATTTATTTATTTGACAGAGAGCGATCACAGTAGACAGAGAGGCAGGCAGAGAGAGAGAGAGGGAAGCAGGCTCCCTGCTGAGCAGAGAGCCCGATGCGGGACTCGATCCTAAGACCCTGAGATCATGACCTGAGCCGAAGGCAGCGGCTTAACCCACTGAGCCACCCTCAGGCACCCCTCAGTTGCATTTCTTTACACCAACAACAAGACAAAAGAAAGAGAAATTAAAGAATCAATCCCATTTACAATTGCACCCAAAACCATAAGATACCTAGGAATAAACCTAACCAAAAGGCAAAGAATCTATACTCAGAAAACTATAAAGTACTCATGAAAGAAATTGAGGAAGACACAAAGAAATGGAAAAATGTTCCATGCTCCTGGGTTGGAAGAACAAATATTGTGAAAATATCTATGCTACCTAAAGCAATCTACACGTTTAATGCAATCCCTATCAAAATACCATCCATTTTTTTCAAAGAAATGGAAGAAGTAATCCTAAAATTTATATGGAACCAGAAAAGACCTCGAATAGCCAAAGGAATATTGAAAAAGAAAGCCAAAGTTGGTGGCATCACAATTCCAGACTTCAAGCTCTATTACAAAGCTGTCATCATCAAGACAGTATGGTACTGGCACAAAAACAGACACATAGATCAATGGAACAGAATAGAGAGCCCAGAAATAGACCCTCAACTCTGTGGTCAACTAATCTTCAACAAAGCAGGAAGGAACGCCCAGTGGAAAAAAGACAGTCTCTTCAACAAATGGTGTTGGGAAAGTTGGACAGCCACATGTAGAAAAATGAAACTGGACCATTTCCTTACACCACACATGAAAATAGACTCAAAATGGATGAAGGACCTCAATGAGAAAGGAATCCATCAAAATCCTTGAGGAGAACACAGGCAGCAGCCTCTTCGACCTCAGCCGCAGTAACTTCTTCCTAAAGACATTGCCAAAGGCAACAGAAGCAAGGGCAAAAATGAACTATTGGGATTTCATCAAAATCAAAAGCTTTTCCACAGCAAAGGAAACAGTTAACAAAAGCAAAAGTCAACTGACAGAATGGGAGAAGATATTTGCAAATGACATATCAGATAAAGGGCTAGTATCCAAAATCTATAAGGAACTTCTCAATGCATCACCCAAAGAATAAATAATCCAATCAGGAAATGGGCAGAGGACATGAACAGACATTTCTGCAAAGAAGACATCCAGATGGCCAACAGACACATGAAAAAATGCTCCACATCTCTCGGCATCAGGGAAATACAAATCAAAACCACAATGAGATACCACCTCACACCAGTCAGAATGGCTAAAATTAACAAGTCAGGAAATGACAGATGTTGGCAAGGATGTGGAGAAAGGGGAACCCTCCTACACTGTTGGTGGGAATGCAAGCTGGTGCAACCACTCTGGAAAACAGCATGGAGCTTTCTCAAAAAGTTGAAAATAGAGCTACCCTAGGACCAGCAATTGCACTACTGGGTATTTACCCTAAAGATACAAACATAGTGATCCGAAGGGGCACGTGCACCTGAATGTTTATAGCAGCAATGTCCACAATAGCCAAACTATGGAAAGAACCTAGATGTCCATCAAAAGGTGAATGTATAAAGAAGATGTGGTATATATATACAATGGAATACTATGCAGCCATCAAAAGAAATAAAATCTTGCCATTTGCAATGACGTGGATGGAACTAGAGGGTATTATGCTGAGTGAAATAAGTCAATCAGAGAAATACAATTATCATATGATCTCCCGGATATGAGGCAGTGGAGATGCAACATAGGGGGCTTGGGGGGTAAGAAAAGAATAAATGAAACAAGATGGGATCAGGAGGGAGGCAATTCATAAGAGACTCTTAATCTCACAAAACAAATTGAGGGTTGCTGGGGGGAGGGGGGTAGGGAGAGGGTGGCTGGGTGATGGACATTGGGGAGGGTATGTGCTATGGTGAGTGCTGTGAAGTGTGTAAACCTGGCGATTCACAGACCTGTACCCCTGAGGCCAATAATACATTATATGTTTATTAAAAAATTAAAAATTTTTTAAAAAAAAGAATAATTGGGATTCCAGAAGAGGAAGAAAGAGAGAGGGGGCAGAAGGTATATTGGAGCAAATTATAGTAGAGAATTTCCCTAATATGCCAAAGGGAACAAAAATCCAGGAGGCAAAATCCAGGAGGCACAGAGAACTCCCCTCAGAATCAATAAAATAGGTCCACAGCCCATCATCTAATAATAAAACTTACAAGTCTTAGTGACAAAGAGAAAATCCTGAAAGCAGTTCGGGACAAGAAGTCTGTAACATACAATGGTAGAAATACTAGACTGGCAGGAGACTTATCCACAGAGACCTGGCAGGCCAGAAAGAACTGGCATGACATATTCAGAGCACCATGTGAGAAAAATATATAGCCAAGAATACTATATCCAGCTAGGCTATCATTGAAAATAGAAGGAGAGATAAAAAGCTTCCAGGACAAAGAAAAATTGAAAGAATTTGCAAACACCAAACCAGCCCTACAGGAAATATTGAAAGGGGTCCTCTAAGCAAAGAGAGACCCTAAAAGTAGTAGATCAGAAAGGAACATTGTATTGCCTGTAAGGCAATGTAGGCAACACAATGGCACTAAATTCTTCTCTCTCAATAGTTAACCCTGAATGTAAATGGGCTGAGTGCCCGAATCAAAAGACACAGGGTATCAGAATAGATAAAAAACCAAAACCCATCAATATGCTGTCTATAAGAAACTCATTTTAGACCCAAAGACACCTCCAGATTTAAAGTGAGGGGGTGGAAAACAATTTACCATGCTAAGGGACATCAAAAGAAAGCTGAGGTGGCAATCCTTATATCAGATAAATTAAGATTTTAAGCCAAAGACTATAGTAAGAGATGAGGAAAGACACTATATCATACTTAAAGGGTCTGTCCAACAAGAAGATCCAACAATTTTAAATATCTATGCCCCTAACATGGGAGCAGCCAACTATATAAGCCAATTAATAACAAAGTCAAAGAAACACATTGACAATAATACAATAATAGTAGGGGACTTTAACACCCACCCCCCACTGAAATGGACAGATCATCCAAGCAAAAGATCAACAAGGAAATAAAGGCCTTAAATGACACACTGGACCAGATGGACATCACAGATATATTCAGAACATTCCATCCCAAAGCAACAGAATACACATTCTTCTCTAGTGCACATGGAACATTCTCCAGGATAGATCACATCCTGGTACAGGTCTCAACCAGTACCCGAAGACTGGGATCATTCCCTGCATATTTTCAGACCACAATGCTCTGAAGATATAACTCAATCATAAGAGGAAAGTTGGAAAGAACTCAAATACATGGAGGCTAAAGAGCATCCTACTAGGGGCACCTGGGTGGCTCAGTGGGTTAGGCCTCTGCCTTCGGCTCGGGTCATGGTCTCAGGGTCCTGGGATCGAGCCCCGCATCGGGCTCTCTGCTCAGCGGGGAGCCTGCTTCCCCCTCTCTCTCTGCCTGCCTCTCTGACTACTTGTGATCTCTGTCTGTCAAATAAATAAAGTCTTAAAAAAAAAAAGAGCATCCTACTAAAGAATGAATGGGTCAACCAGGAAATTAAAGAAGAATTGAAAAAATTCATGGAAACAAATGAAAATGAAAACACAACAGTTCAAAATCTGTGGGACACAACAAAGGCAGTCCTGAGAGGAAAGTATATAGTGATACAAGAAGTTCTCAAGAAACAAAAAAGGTCTCAAGTACACAACTTAACCTTACACCTAAAGGAGCTGGAGAAAGAACAGCAAGGAAAGCCTAAACTCAAGAGGAGAAGAGAAATAATAAAGATCAGAGCAGAAATCAATGAAATAGAAACCAAAAGAACAGTAGAACAAATCAACGAAACTAGGAGCTGGTTCTTTGAAAGAATTAATAAGATTGATAAACTCCTGGCCAGACTTATCCAAAAGAAAGAGAAAGGACCCAAATAAGTAAAATCATGAATGAAAGAGGAGAGATTGCAACCAACACCAATAAAATACAAACAATTATAAGAACATATTATGAGCAACTATATGCCAGCAAATTTGACAATCTGGAAGAAACAGATGCATTCCTAGAGACATATAAACTACCAAAACTGAACCAGGAAGGAATAGAGAACCTGAACAGACCCATAACCCGTAAGGAGATTGAAGCAGTCATCAAAAATCTCCCAAAAACAAGAGCCCAGGGCCAGATGGCTTCCCAGGGGAATTTTACGAAACATTTAAAGAAGAATTAATACCTATTCTCCTGAAACTGTTCCAAAAAATAGAAATGGGAGGAAAACTTCCAAACTCATTTTATGAGGCCCCATTACCTTAACCCCCAAACCAAAGACCCCACCAAAAAGGAGAATTATAGACCAACATCCTTGATGAACACAGATGTAAAAATTCTCACCAAAATACTAGCCAACAGGATCCAGAAATACATTAAAAGGATTATTCACCATGACCAAGTGGGATTTATTCCTGGGCTGCAAGGTTAGTTCAACATTCGCAAATCAATGTGATACAATATATTAATAAAAGAAAGAACAAGAACCATACGATCCTCTCAATAGATGCTGAAAAAGCATTTGATAAAGTACTGCATCCTTTCTTTCTTTCTCTTTTTTTTAAGATTTTAAAAATCTGGGACCGTGACCTGAGCCGAAGGCAGAGGCTTTAACCCACTGAGCCACCCTGGCACCCCCCGCATCCTTTCTTGATCAAAACTCTTCAACATGTAGGGATCGAGGGTACATACCTCAATATCATCAAAGCCATCTATGAAAAACTCACATCAAATATCATTCTCAATGGGGAAAAACTGAGAGCTTTTCTCCCTAAGGTCAGGAACATGGCAGGGATGTCCACTATCACCCCTGCTATTCAACATAGTAATAGAAGTCCTAGCCTCAGCAATCAGATAACAAAAAGAAATAAAAGGCATCTGAATCGGCAAAGAAGTCAAACTTTCACTCTTTGCAGATGATATGCTACTTTATGTGGAAAACCCAAAAGACTCCACTCCAAAACTGCCAGAACTCATAGAGGAATTCAGTAAAGTTTCAGGATATAAAATCAATGCACAGAAATCAGTTGCATTTCTTTACACCAACAGCAAGACAGAAGAAAGAGAAATTAAGGAGTCGATCCCATTTACAATTGCACCATAAGATACCTAGGAATAAACCTAACCAAAGAGGCAAAGAATCTGTACTCAGCAAACTATAAAGTACTCATGAAAGAAATTGAGGAAGACACAAAGAAATGGAAAAATGTTCCATGCTCCTGGGTTGGAAGAACAAATATTGTGAAAATATCTATGCTACCTAAAGCAATCTACACGTTTAATGCAATCCCTATCAAAATACCATCCATTTTTTTCAAAGAAATGGAAGAAGTAATCCTAAAATTTATATGGAACCAGAAAAGACCCCGAATAGCCAGAGGGATGTTGAAAAAGAAAATCAAAATTGGTGGCATCACAATTCCAGACTTTAAGCTCTATTACAAAGCTGTCATCATCAAGACAGTATGGTATTGGCACAAAAACAGACACATAGATGAATGGAACAGAATAGAGAACCCAGAAATAGACCCTCAATGCTATGGTCAACTAATCTTAGACAAAGCAGGAAGGAATGTCCAATGGAAAAAGACAGTCTCTTCAACAAATGGTGTTGGGAAAATTGGACAGCCACATGCAGAAGAATGAATCTGGACCATTTCCTTACACTACACACAAAATAGACTCAAAATGGATGAAAGACCTCAATGTGAGATAGGAATCCATAAAAATCCTTGAAGAGAACACAGGCAGCAGCCTCTTCGACCTCAGCCGCAGTAACTTCTTCCTAAAGACATTGCCAAAGGCAAGGGAAGCAAGGGCAAAAATGAACTATTGGGATTTCATCAAGATCAAAAGCTTTTCCACAGCAAAGGAAATAGTCAACAAAAACCAAAGACACTGACAGAATGGGAGAAGATATTTGCAAACGACATATCAGATAAAGGGCTAGTATCCAAAATCTATAAGGAACTTCTCAATGCAACACCCAAAGAATAAATAATCCAATCAATGGGTAGAGGACATGAGCAGACATTTCTGCAAAGAAGACATCCAGATGGCCAAAAGACACATGAAACATGCTCAACATCACTCAGCATCAGGGAAATACAAATCAAAACCACAATGAGATACCACCTCACACCAGTCAGAATGGCTAAAATTAACAAGTCAGGAAATGACAGATGTTGGTGAGGATGTGGAGAAAGGGGAGCCCTCCTACACTGTTGGTGGGAATGCAAGCTGGTGCAGCCACTCTGGAAAACAGCATGGAGGTTCCTTAAAAAGTTGAAAATAGAGCTACTCCATGACCCAGCAATCGCACTACTGGATATTTACCCTAAAGACACAAATGTAGTGATCCGAAGGGGCACGTACACCCGAATGTTTATAGCAGCAACGTCCACAATAGCCAAACTATGGAAAGAACCTAGATGTCCATCAACAGATGAATGGATTAAGAAGATGTGGTATATATATACAATGGAATACTGTGCAACCATCAAAAGAAATGAAATCTTGCCATTTGCAATGACGTGGATGGAACTAGAGGGTATTATGCTGAGTGAAATAAGTCAATCAGAGAAATACAATTATCATATGATCTCCCTGATATGAGGAATTTGAGAGGCCCAGTGAGAGGTTTGGAGGGTAGGGAAGGAAAAAATGAAACAAGATGGGATCAGGAGGGAGATAAACCATTAGAGACTCTTAATCTCACAAAACAAACTGAGGGTTTGTGTGGGAGTGGAGGGGAGGGGAGTGTGGAGAGGGTGGCTGGCTGATGGACATTGGGGAGGGTATGTGCTATGGTGAGTGCTGTGAAGTGTGTAAGCCTGACGATTCACAGACCTGTACCCCGGGGCAAATAATACATTATATGTTAATAAAAATAATTTTTTAAAGTACAGCATAAGGAATATAGCCAGTGATATTGTAACAGTGTTGTATGATGACAGATAGCAGCTCCCCTTGTGATGAGCATAGCATAATATATAAACTTGTCAGATCACTATGTTGTACCCAGAAAACTAATGTAACACTATGTGTCAACCATACTGATAGAATGTAAACAGATACTGATAGAATGTAAGAAATAGAAAAACAAAGTGAACTATTATAATACATTACTTTATAGAATTTAATTGTTCCTGGGTTTATAACAAATAAAGTGGATTTAAAACTAGTCTCTCATTAATATGGAAGACAGTTAACTTGTATAGTAAAAGGTACAGTAAAAGTTAACTTACAATAGTAAAAAGGAAAAAAAATTAAATGGCTCATTAAAATCACTTAAATGATTGCTTTCACTATAAAACCATTAATCAGGACATAGAATCAGATAAGTTGTATCATGTGGTTGAAAATATACCCAATGAATTCAATACCAAATGAAAGAGTTTCACTCTTACATTCCAGAGACAGTCATCTCTCAGATCAAGTCAATTTCTCTCTTGTATATTAAAACCTGAAAGTCATAATCAAAGGAGGAAAAAAAAACAAGGATTTCACAGATTTCTTGGAAGCACAGTACTAGAACCCATGTCCTATCATATCTTTTGTCAGTATTTAATGATCACTGCAAGAGCTGATACTGCTAGTGAGCTTCTTGACTTTATATATACATATTAAACCACCACACATTTCAAAGTGAAATACATGATGCTTCCCCCTGAAATAGTCATAATTTGGGATTCAAGTATTCTTAGAAGCATTTATCCGTCAGAAAATACGTGGTTTTGATTCCCTTGTGATAAGGTTAATTTCCTTCATTTTCTTCAAGGCCTCTGTATGAGAGATAGGATTGAATTCCTTCAAAGTCTTGAGAGCCCTAGACGATGATTTTGGCATGCTGACTATCCTATTCTCTGAAACATTTGGCAATGTCTTAGAGTTTGATCAGAGGAAAAAAAAAATAAATCCCACAAAGTTTATGAGAAAAAAGTCATAACTGACTATATCTGCCAAGGCAATTGTATTCATTCAAAAAATTTTCAGTATAGAGATGTGTATCAATTATAGAGTGAAACACTTGGCTTCTATTTTAAAATGTTCTATTTATAGCTCACTGGGTATTTATTTGTCTCAGTCAAAACTGAAATAGGTCAGCTTTCTTAACTTCTGTATTACATATAAAGTTAAATGAAAAAAAAATTACATATATTAAGTCCAACTGTTCTGAATTCTTTCTAAATAAAACTTTCTTTAAAGGGCTAACATCTTGGGTTTTTTTATTCTTCTTATGATTTTTATTGATTTATTAAATGTTAATTAGACATTATTTAATGACATTGTACAGTCTGTTTTGAGTCCATAAGAATTTAACTATTGCCATCTTGTGGTCAACGTTTATAAATATGACACAGAAAGCAACGTCACGTTCCTAGAGAGATACTTTAAAATCTTACCAAACAAGTTTTCCTATCAATTGAGAAAAATGATCATTCCATTACATACAATATTTCCCAAAGAGACATAATTTATTAATAATTTTAAGGAATTATAATTTTTAAAAACCTAACTTTATGTATAGTATTTGACCATGAATGGTAACAGTACTCAGTAGGACATCAAGTCAGTCCCAATATTATCTTAGAAACATTCATTTGCTCCTATCTATATACGGTCATAATTAAGGTTTAAATACTATAAGAGTTTTACAGGCAAGTTTTCATGGGATTCTAAAACACAATATTAATACTACTATACCATGGTTAGGTTGAAAAGGTGGTCAGGAAGGCAAAGTTCTGAGAAGTTGGAGCAAGAGAGGAACAGAAAGCAGAAAAGTCAAAACCTAACATCTACAGAGCATAATTTCAATAATTATCTTGAGTACTTCCTCATTTAAGTCTTTCCTAGAAGGCTAACTGCTGAGTTACATTTGCAATTATATTGGCATTCAATAAATGAGACAGAAAACACACTTACAAAAGCAAAGAAAAAATGTTCTACTGCTCAAAACATTTCTAATACTTCTTCCTAGATTGTGGAAGTAAAGTTTTAAAACAGAAGATATCTTAATTTCTATTGCCAAATTTCAGAATTTAGGTTGTATTAAATTTAAATGACTAAGAAGTGGAAGGTAAATAAAGCACAAAGCCAACAGTCTTTCAGAAACATAAGGCAACATCAAACTACTGTGATGCTGATGGTAGAGATGAAATTCAACCACACAACTTTGAGCAGTACAGAAAAGGTCATTCATATTAACAGCATGTAACATGAGAGTCCTTAGTTTTCTTACATCGTACCTATTGGTCAACATCATCGATAACTCTAAATACCCTTTACAAAACACCTTTACAGACATAGCCCCTTGCCTTTATCATATTATAATTTTAAAATAGAAAACTATGGCACAGATATAGGCCTATATATAGATAAAAAGGCATCCAATTGTACAAGAACTACTAAAGGGTAAAATTAAAGGAAAAACACTACCTAAAAGTTTTAAAATTCCATTAGAAATAGTGTTTTTTGGTAAAAAGAATACACATACAGTCAAATATGATACCAGATTCTTTATCCCAATGGACCAAGAGAAAACAAAAAGCCTATGGACAAGAATGAGATGTATATAAAAATAAAGAATTCTCATTATATACTTATTCAATATTAGGACAAGTATCAAACTATTATATTAGAAGAAAACTAATCTTACCTTGTTGCTGTGAAAGTGAAGTATCAGATTTATTTCTTACATGTATTAAATGACTTTGTGCTGGCCTGTGTTCAACTTGCTTAACATCTTGGTCATGCTTTTGTTGGTACTAAAGAATTTAAGACATGAAGTCATAATACTGCTTTTAAAGTTACTTTAAAGACTTTTGAGCAAGAAAATTATTTAGATGTTTCTTATATAAAATTTGGATATTATGCATGCTTTCTAATTGCTAAATGGGTGATAGAGTACATATAACTAATGAAAAGATATTGGAAATAAAATTTTGGAAAAGATTTGGATAATATACACAGATTTCAAATATTCAAATTATTTCTATTTTTACTAGAGAATTCAGAGCTCCTTATAAATCAAACGATCTTAGATATATATACATAATGGATTTAGACAGGATAAAAACTTAATTTGCTTGTAAGCTCTGCCATATAACCACTTTTACATAAAACGAAAATCTGCATAATGCACTGCAATTTTCGAAGGTCTTTTATATATAGTAACACCATTTAATTCTCACAAGATAGTAGGTATTGTTATCCTCCTTCACCATTCAAGAAATGTATATTCCACCATAAGCCCCATCATCTCTCTTTCTTACTTATAACCTAACCAAATTTGAAACTGACTAGTATTCACACATTCTTTCACAATCACACATCACGAATTAGGAAGACATTTTCTTTCTTCCTTTTCCTGCTTTATGGGCCTAATTATGAATGAGTTCCTGAAAACATCTATCAGATATGCTTTGACAAGAATTTAAAAAGCTATCTCTGGATTCTTATCAATGACAGTTGACCCAGAGGCTGAACCCAGTCAATCCCAGGCTCCTTACTTCCTCCCTGTCTTTGGAATATACATCCCACCTACTATTTGCATACTAGCAGATGTTCCAAGGACATAGCCTTGAGAGAGTAAAGTGTTCCGAGAGTTCATCTGGACTGAATATCTGACTGAACCAAATGAAGGCTTCCATATAAACTTTTAAGATTCTAGTGGGTGGGTACAGAGATCTACTTGTCCTACAGTTGCCCAAGACAAGCCTCATCAATAATAAGTTCCCTTAATTACTGAACCTGCCACCTACCACTCTGAAGTGGTCTGTCATTATTCGGTCTCTCCTTGCTCTCCGTGCATGGGAAGCCAGTTTTGAATTTCACTCAGGAAACTCCTGAGGTGGCCAGTAATACCAACACTGTGCAATGCTATACAATACCATTCAATAAATACTTAGTGAATAAATGAATCAACAGTGAAAAATGCATTGCTATTACACAGATACAAAACTGTTATGTTGAAGAGTAATTAATCTACTTTTTCAGTACACAAGATTACATGGGCCATTGGCCTAACTAAGTATGAAATTTTGTATGCTTTCATGTTAACAACTTTTGCAAATTTTAATATAATAAATAATTCTTGAGTACCTACTACAGTAAATTACTGAGCTCGATATTGCATGGGTATACAAAGTATAAATGATAATAGCTACCTAACTAGATGACAAACACTTTATATGTGTTATTTTTTAATTTAAAATAAAGATAAGGAGACTGAGGCTTAGAAAAAGGCTATGTGCTCAAGGTCACAGCTAGAATCCTAAGAGCTAAGATTTGTATCCAGGCGTGAATCAGTAAATAAAGGAAACATGACTACAAAGACTATATGCTCCATACAGTATACTTATGCTAAGACAATATTGTTCCCATTCTCATTCTAAGTAAAGTACAAGAGTTATTAATTGGGCACCTGATGAATATCTTCAGCAGCTCCTGATAACTTAACATTATTTTCTTGTGCTATCAGAAGTGTTGTGGGAAGTGCAGGATTAGAATTTGGCTGCAACTCCAATTCTCCCAAACTCATTGGACCATGACTAGCACACAAATCTTCATAACCACCACCTGTTATCAAAGATATAAACAAAAAGTAAAAATTGTTTAATTTATCTTAGAAAAGGAACAATTAATTGGCTAAAATTACCAATATTTCTCACTGCTGAATAAGAAGTAGCAGTGTATCTCGTCTGATCTCGGAAGCTAAGCAAGGTCGGTCCTGGTTAGTACTTGGATGGAAGAAGTAGCAGTGTACTTTAACCAAAATAATTTGGTATCAAGTCTTCATTGCAATCAAAACCAAAGCTTGTAGAGAATGCACAAAGTACCTAGGTGCAGACAAGTCTATGGACTATTCTAAGGTTCCAATCAACAAGTCGCTAATGCAGTCTACACCCAACCCCACTCTTTCACATCAACTCTTAACATTCCAGCTTACCTTTTCTATCAGTAAGAGTCAGTAGAATACTTTCTCTAATATGCAGTGTGAAAACAAGGGGAAATTTCCTAGCTAAAAAATGTTAGTATTGCTTAGCTCTGTTCTATAGACATTTTTCTTCAAATGATCAAGTTCTTTTCCTCATCCAAATGGCATCTCAATCAAATCAATATAAAGAAGGAAATAGGAGCAGAGCTACCAATGTATCTAATAATATCATGGTATCTTATACTCCAAGCACTTTCACATACATTATCATTTAATCTGAATATTACAATCATTCTGTTAGATAGGCAGGTGAGATAGTTTTATCCCTATCATTTACTGACAAAGCTAAGGCTCAGGGAAGTTAATGGACTACCCAGAGGAATTAAAATCCTCATTTTCCAGCTCCCATTGTTCTTTATTTTACATTCCTGCTCAAATATCTCCAAGAAAATTCTGTTTTTCCTAATTAATGCCACCTTTCAAATATTTAGCACAATATAGTATATCTCATTGTAGTCAACAGAAATAGATCTATATCTGAAGCATCATACATAAAATTCTTTCAAATGAAATAATATCTTAAAGACATCATAAATATTTTCCATTCAAAGTCAGTGTATTTAAAAAAAAAGTCAGTGTAGTGGGTGCTTGGATGGCTCATTTGGTTAAGCATCCACCTTTTGATTTCGACTCAGGTCGTAATCTCAGGGTTGGGAGATGGAGCCCCTGGTTGGGCTCCATATGGAGCCTGCTTAAGATTCTCTCTCTGACCCTCCTCCCACCTCTCCCTCTCTGAAAAGGGAAAAAAAAAAAGTAAGTGTATTGACAATTTCTTAGGTACAGCAAATAAATTACCCTCCGATCTTTTATATTAATCTCTATTTTTAGGTGAGTTTTACATAAAGCAAAATATACACCTTGAGTTTTAATTTTTACCTTTCCAGATTCAATCTGTACAAAACAATTTCTCAAAATTATTACCTATTCTATTGTCATTTAATTATCTAGCATATGATATGATTAACTTAATAATGATAACAATACCCATCACTCAGAAAAACTATTGTTCCAAGCCTTGTATATTGGCTTTTTTATATTCTGATATGTCTTATTCTATTCATATGTCACTTTTCCAAGATTTTCCTAAGGCGGGCAAATGAATTAAGATAAAAGAATTAGCACAAATAATGTTAAAAGAGAAGATACTAAAAACTGTGCTAATAATATGGTTATATAGCTAGAAAAACAAGAGACTCTAGTGAGGAAAAAGAACTATTAAAATTGAGAAGAGAATTTGGTAATATGACTGAATACTAAATAAATATATAAAAATCATTGGTTTTTCTCTATATTATACCAGTATCCACCTAAAAACAGAAAAATAATCCTTTACTATAGTGACCAAAACTTTAAAATAATTAAAAATAAGATTATTAAGAAAAGCATAGAATCCTTATGATGAAAATTATTACATCTTATTGACAAGAACAGAACAAGATATGAATATGATATGATATATCATAAAAATATTAATTCTTCCAATATTAATACATAACTTAGTAAAATTCCAATTAGGGTGTTTTGTTTTGTTTTAGATTTTATTTATTTATTTGACAGACCGAGACCACAAGTAGGCAGAGAGGCAGGCAGAGAGAGAGGGGGAAGCAGGCTCCCCACCGGGCAGAGAACCCGAAGCGGGGCTCGATCCCAGAACTCTGGGATCACAACCTGAGCCGAAAGCAGAGGCTTTACCCCACTGAGCCACCCAGGCACCCTTAGGGTGATTTTTAACAGAAAAAAAAGTTTTACACTTTATATGGAACAAATTCCTGAGACCTGCCAACAAAAGTATGAAAAAATTTTTGAAGGGGAAACTTGCCCTATCAGATAACACAATGTGACATAAAGATACAATAGTCTAATGTTTTAGACCATAAAGAATTCAGATTACTTATAATAAAGAATCCAGAAAAATATTCCCATCTCTATGAGAATAATATACAAACTGGTTGATATTTTAATTCAGTAGAAAGGAAAACAGCTTATATATTAGTTGATGCTGACCCAACTAGCTATTTATGTGGAAGAAAATAATATTGGACTTCTACCTTACATCATTTGAAAAAGTCAATTCCAGATAGACTTAAATATAAATACACTAAATAATGAAAAGCTCACAAGAAAATCTACAAGACTACAGGTATAAACTTATGTTAGGAGAAACCTAATCAAGCCATAAAAACACATAAAGTATAGAAGATAGAAATAACTATATAAAAAATTCTGTTATGTATATGGCAAAGAAAGACCATGAATAATGATAATGAATTCAGTATAAATTTGGAAAAAGATTTGCAATACAGGTGATAGAAAACATCTAAAATATAGAAATAGTTATTGCACGGTTTTAAGAAAAATTCAGACCCTAACAGATGGAGAAAGAACTTAAGTAGGTAATTGACAATTGAAATAGTTATTACATGGTTTTAAGAAAAATTTAGACCCTAACAAATGGGGAAAGAACTTAAGTAGGTAATTGACAAAAGAGCAAATCCAAATGGCCAACAAACATGTGAAGACAGAAACGCATAGACAATCAGAGACTTGTAATTTCCATTGGATTTATTGTGTAAAAACAAATGCAGGGAAGTGGGCATGATATGATCTCAACTTGTAAAATAACAGCACACACACATATCATATATATCTACCATGTATACTATACATGTGAGTGTGTCTATGGACAAAAACAGAAAGATTACATGCCAGAATCTTAACGTGAGTAAGCTGGGGTAAGCCGAAATATGGGAGAGGAGAAAATGTGAGGATGAGGAATGGATGGAAGGCACTCTAAAAAAATAGTCTATAATTTAATATATGATATAATCACATTTTGTTTTATGTAAAATTATATGTGGTTAATGTATGGTATAAAGAAAACATTCATTAAAAAGACACAAAGTAAATTCTGATAAAAGACCTAAATGTAAAAATCCAGAAGGTATATAATCAACTATCTCCCCAAAGAGTTTAAAGCATGTAATAGCTTTCAATTCATAGAAGACCCTATCATTGAACATATATTTACTGACTATGCCCTAGGTGCTACAGACTCTGTTAGATGACAGGGATAGGCCAGTGAACAAGATAAGGTCTTGTTAGATTACAAATTAGATTACAGATCAGTGTGACAAAAGCAAAATTAGGCAGGCAACGTTAGAGGACTATACAGAGAGCATGTATGACAGGTATATAACCCAGTAATAAAGGGCCAGGAAGGAATTCCCTGATAGCTATCATAACAATGCTAAATTTGCTCAACACCACAAATGGTGTCACTTCTAAGAAGCATGCTCATTGAGTGTGGGTGTCTTGTCTGTATAATGTAACTTAGCTCTTTGTAACTATTATACCATTCACATCAAATTTATCTTAACTTGAAATCCCTAATTTTACTCTTCTAGAATCTTACTGCAATAAAAAAGCAACCTTAGACACTTAAGACTTTCAGAGAAGACTAAGTCCACCCAAAACTGCCAATGCCAGCAGCAGCTTTGGGTTTGTCAAATCTAATACATTTTTTCCATTTGTATGAAACCCAAAGGTGCCTCAAATTCAACATGCTTAAAGGCCCATTCATCCTTATTTCCTCCTAATTCTATCCCTTCTCCATAGTCCCTCTCTCTCAACTCAGTGAATGGAAATTCCATCCATCCAACCATATGGATAGGTTTTCCTTTCTTTTGCTTTTCTCATATTCAAACTAAGTCTTGTCCATTCTCCTCCTTGTCTTTCAAATCTCCCTTTTTATATTTTCTCACTCTTGAACAATGTTTCACCAGCTTTACCATAATAGCTGTCCAACCAGGCTCCTTGCCTCTAGCCTTAATCCTTTCCAATCTTTTCATCACACTGTACCTCAGATGATCATGCTAAATAAAAGACAAAGATCATCATATCAGTCATTTACTTATAATCCTTAATGGATCTGTGAATATCATAAAACATTCAGAATTGATAGAAATTCAAGACTGAATTTTTCATGGGCATAAATATAAAACAAGATGGGCATTATTTTCCATTTGGTTCACAAATGGATCCCTATCATCTCAAGAGTAAATCCAAAAACTATTTCATATATTATTCAGGATTTTCTAGGACCTAGTTTGGGCTCACTACTCCAATCTCATTGTATCCTAAGCTCTAATTCATTGATAAGGTACTTATATTTCCCCGATAAAGTCTTGCTATTTTCTTTTCTTTTTCATTGTCTCACTGCATATTTGGCCCACAAGGTCTTTCATTTACTACACAGCAAATATCTGTTCATCTTCAAGAATCCATTTCATGTAAGCCTCCTCTCATGTACAAAGTCTTTTCTGATTCCCCTCTCCAGATACAAGTGACCTGTACCCCATTCTATACGAACTTCAAAAGAACTACAATTCATTGCATGTTTATGTCCTCTTATCTATTACTTCTACTAGAGAAAAAAATTCATTATGGATAGGATCTAATGAGGTTTTATATTCCTAGCCCCCAGAATATGGTTAGAGTATAGTAAGCACTCAAAAAATATTTTCTGAATGAATAAGTAAATGAATGAACTGGATGCTTATTGTACTCCACCATTAAGATTCAATTTCATATCAACTTGTGGGAAACCTTCTCTGAGGCTTCATGTATGGGTAGAGTCCTCCCCTGCAGTCCCACAGCAATGTGTATTGTACTAATCACACAGTTCTTTCTTGTATTTCTCCTACAGTAGTTTGTAAACTTCATTGAGAGTAGATGCCTATCATCTCTGTATCTCAAGTGCCTAACACCATAGTAATATAATATAGTTCCGGATACATAGTAGTATCCAATAGAAGTTTTCTGAATAAATGAGAGTTATAATTGGTAGTGTATTCCAGAGTCCTCACAATTCACTCAAAAAATACCAGTTTACATATTAGGGTTCTTAAGGCAACTCTTCAAAACTAATTTTGTATCTTTTTGTTACTCAACCCAAACTGAGGGCCTCAGGATTAGGAAGAGTGGTAGGGAAATATAGGTTGCAAATAGGATACTTTCTGAAAATGAACAGAAGTGGAGATATGCAAGGTAAGAACTCATGAGCCTCGACAGGTAAAGTTATTTAAGAAACAATATAGGGACGCTGGGTGGCTCAGTCGGTTAAACGTCCAACTCTTGATTTTGGCTCAAGTCCTGATGTCAGGGTTGTGGGATCAATGCCGGCATCAGGCTCTGTGCTGGCATGGAGCCTGCTTAATTACATTCTCTCTCTCTCTCTGCCCCCTCCACCTCTCTTTCTCTAATTAAAAATATATATGTACATATATAAGGCATGAGATTAGCCACCAGCAGAAATAATGATACATGGTATTCATTCTTCTATAGTAACCACTATGTGCCAAAACACTTAAAACAAGAGGAACAAGTTAGTTCTCTACAGGCATAGTCCTTCTAGGCAGCTGTGGATAGTCTATTTCTATTGAATCCCTTTAAGAAGGTATTTTTACATACTCTAGTCATTATTAAAGAGAACACCACTTACCATGTGGTAAGCACTGTGCTGACTACTTTATATGCATTGTCATTTACTATTCCTAATAACCATAAAGGGTGGACACTATTTGTGGTAACCAGCCTCCAAGATGGTGTCCTGAATCCTGTCTCCTGGGGTTCATACCTTTCAGTCATCCCCTACTATATCTTATTCCAGGATTGCTCTGTGTTATTGATAAAATGTGGAAGGAACGATGACATGTCACTTCTGAGATTAGGTTATGAAAGACTTTGTGGTTTCCATCTTGATTGCTTAGTTTCTTTCAGATCATCTTTGTGGGAGGCCAGCTGCTAGGTCATGAGCAGTGGAACTGGGGCCTCCTGCCAGCAGCCATGTGACTGAGCTTGGAAAAAAGATCCTCCAACCTTAGTGGAAGCCTTCGGATGACATCAGCCTCAGAAAACAACTTGACGGCAACTTCATGGGAGATCCTGAAAATTACCTAGCTAAGCTGCTACCAGATTCATGACTTTCAGAACTGTGTGAGAATATAAATGTTTCTGTCTTTGGCTGCTAAATTGTGGGGTAATTTGTTAAATAGCAATAGACAACTAATACACTAATATCCCCACTTGATAGATGAAGAGACTTGGGCTCAAAAATACATATTTTTAATTTTACTTTTTTTATTATTTGGAAACTTCTAAGGCAGACATTCTTCCTAATACTAACTTTATTTTATTTATTTTTTTTCAAGATTTTATTTATTTATTTCACAGACAGAGATCACAAGTAGGCAGAGAGGCAGGCAGAGAGAGAGGGAGAAGCAGGCTCCCTGTCAAGCAGAGAGCCCGATGCTGGGCTCAATCCCAGGACCCTGGGATCATGACCTGAGCCAAAGACAGAGGCTTTAACCCACTGAGCCACCCAGGCGCCCCCCAATGCTAACTTTAAAAGAGAGCCTCAGTTAACAAATGGAACACACAACCCATAAACAAAATGAATGAGTAGGGTTTTTTTTTTAGTGAAATAAGAACTGTAGTTTCAACATCTAAACCACTATCGAAAATATTTTTAATCTGCAAAATGCACAATTGCAACAGCTTTCAACTACAGCTAATTCACAGTGCAGTATAACTGAAACACACTGGGGGGCCCCATAATAAATTCTGAACATTTTCTTATTTGGTTTTTGTAAATTAAGCAGATGAATTCTATCCCCAAGCATATAGGAAGCAGACAAATGAATTAACTCAAAAGGTCATTGACAGATTGCTTCATAAAACGTTGCTGTTTTGAAAAGAATTGTGATCCATTCATTTACTTCATTATAGATATCTAAGACAAATCACACTGTAATTTACCAATATATTCTGCTTATATCAATCTAACAGAAATACAGTCCCAACAAAATTACTGGGCTCAAAGATAGTAAGTTACTTGCCTCAAAGTACACAGAGCTGGAACTCAAACTGATATCTGAAACTCCAAAAGCCCAAATTCTTAGCCACACTGTGCTAAATTGCCTCATCTATATGCTCGATCTTATATTATGACACATAACTTACTGTTTTTCCCTATTAAACAAATACCTGTAGTGTACCTACTACTATAAGTCCATTGTATGGTAGATAATATGCTAGGTGCTAACCAGAGGAATAAGCAGGGACTAACTAGGATATATCCTCATGTATTTTATTCTATAATAATGTAACAAGTACCTAGTTTTTCTGAAGTACCTAGCAGCTCTCAAGTGATCTGTGAGAGCCACCTAGTGTCAATTCTGTTTAACTGCAATTTGCAGATAGCGAGATACAAATACAAGCTAAGGAGAGGGGGAAGAGGAGCAAACCAAGAAACACACTCATAACACACTCATAACTACAAAGAACTGATGGCTGCCAAAGGGAAGGTGGGGAGGGTGGTGATGAAACAGGTGATGGGGATTAAGGAGTGTGCTTTTTTTTTTTTTAATTTTATTAACATATAATGTATTATTAGCCCCCGGGGTACAGGTAAGGAGTGCACTTGTGATGAGCACCCCTGATATATGGAAGTACTGAATCACTATATTGTGCACCTGAAACTAATATCTCATTGTATGTTAACTAACTGGATTTAAATAAAAACTTCAAAAAGTCACATTTTATGCCATTTTAAATACTACTAATTTAATCCCAAAATCAACAGTTGCAGTGATTTTGTGATCATTCACAGACATGGGTAGACTAAAAAAACTTGCATCACCCATTTACTAGCTGAGGCTGAACCAAGGTTCAACTCTTATACTATAAACAAGGGCCCCTTTTGCTGTCTATCTACTGTCTGTTCACATCTTTGTGCTTTTTGTTGGTGATCTGTGGTTTCAAGTACCCCACTCAGACTGCTGAAGTGCCATCCGGTGTCTTAAGTGCACAAAGCTCTGACAGGCCTTAGAGAGAAAATAAATGGATTCCAGAAGCTTTGATTCAGGCCTGAGCTACAGCGTTGTGGACCCTGAGCTCAATGTCAATGCACCAATAATATATATTATAATAAATTTCTTTAAAAAGAAACACATATTAACACAGTTACACAGTTGACAAAGATGTTATGATCAGAGGCTTGCAGGAATCTAGGCCATATTTTCCCCGAGGAGCAATGGGTCAGTATTTACTAATTCAGTGTTTCTGATGACTCCACAGGTAGCACAGATAATGAGAATCAACCGTATATGCTAGTGATCAGTATTCTCTCTTCTATTCTTTTTTTTTTTTAAGATTATTTATTTATTTATTTATTTATCTGATAGAGATCACAAGTAGGCAGAGAGGCAGGCAGAGAGAGAGAGGGAAGAAGCCTCCCTGCTGAGCAGAGAGCCCAATGCAGGGCTTGATCCCGGGGCCCTGGGATCATGACCTGAGCCGAAGGCAGAGGCTTTAACCCACTGAGCCACCCAGGCGCCCCTCTCTCTTCTATTCATATTTCCAAAGTGTTATAGCAGAAAGTCTGGCTAATGAGGTTCTAAACTAGTCATGAATGCACTGAGCACTGTGTCAGAAATCCATACAGCATAAAGAATGAATTTCTAGAGGATTATCTAATTTAACCTTGTCCTAAACAAGATCTGTTCTGTCACAGTTTGGTGTTCTAAATTATATTTTTTCTAATATATAGTAAAATAAAATAAATAAACAGATAAAATATATCACTATTAAAAAATTTTAAGTATATGTATGCCTATTACCAAAATTATCCCATGCACCAACCAGTGGCTCATGTACTAACACTGATACCTGAATAACACCTGGGAAAATATATAGATCACAAAAAAAAGTCATTACTGAACTTTTCAATAATGAAGACCCTTTTTAATAAAGAAATTTTGCCCCTACCTGAAAATAGCAATTTTCTTAATTCAGATTAGGATCACTATCACAATTATAACACAAAACAGAATATAGCATTCAGCCTGGAAACAGTACAAAGGAAGTGTGATGGGATTCAAGTACATTCTAATAAGTGCTGCATCAAGAAACAATATTTTGGTGTATACCTGCAACTGTGTCAAATTGCTGAGATAATGGCTGAGGAGCACATTTTTTATCCAAAAACTCTGCATTAGTGGCAGGTGACTGCATAGAGACAGACTGTCCCAGTAAGATGTTCTCTGCTGCTGCTGTCAGCCTGGGCCTTTGTCCTTCACTAAGTTCACCTGCACTGTTTTCCAAGTCCTATAAAAGGTAGCAACAATTGTTAAAAACACTATGTTAAAATCAAGTCAAAAGAGCAAAAATTTGTCAAATACCATGAACCAAAGTACTTGACCACTTGAAAGGTATTTTAGGAAGTGCTTATTATCACACACACACACACACACACGCACACACACTACTGAAAGACAGGCTTAAAAAGTTCGCTGAATCAGGCATCTAGCAATAGGCTTTGTTGCCAATATCTCATTTTTTATGAAGTTAAATAAGCATTATCCTGCTTTTCAAACTCCAAATTAGATAGCAAAACACCTAAGAAAAATTTTATGATTTAAACTAAATAATGGCACACATTGCATATTGTTCATACAGCTTCAAATTAAAATAATAGAAAACTTATTTTTCATTCTTCATTAACAAAAACTGCCTGAACTTGTTAGGGTGAATCTTACAGTTCAGTGACATAAACATTACCCTTATCCAAATAATTACATTTTTTATAAGTACCTAAGTTGAAGAAGACTACTTTCAACATATTAATAAAGTTCTTCCCCCTCAGAAAGTACACAAGTACAAATACATTTCTTTATCAAATATATAAAATAAATGTAGGGTGCCTGGGTGGCTCAGTTGTTAAGTGTCTGCCTTCAACTCAGGTCATGATCCCAGGGTCTGGGATCAAGTCCTGCATGGGGCTCCCTGCTCAGTGGGAAGCCTGCTTCTCCTTCTCCCACTCCCCCTGCTTGTGTTCCCTCTCGCGCTATGTCTCTCTCTGTCAAATAAATACAATCTTTAAAATATATACACATATATATAAAAAATAAATTTTACAACTAAAAAAATTAATACTTCTATTTTCTTTCTATATTAAAAATTATGTATGTGATCACTACCACATTTTGTGACTTAGAAATATTCTATGAGTTTACTTATTAAGAACCGAATAAAAATTCCATTATCTGAAAGCTCTCATGTTTCTCATTGAAACAGGATTTAATTTCAACCAAGTGTTTTTCTAGAATATATGAAGAAATCACTGCTGAAACATCTTCGATGTTAACTATAAAATTAACTATGGCTCTGTTAACTATAAAGTAAAATCTAACTTCTTAGCTCAACATTCAAGATTTTCTATAATTTTCCCAAATTCTTGTGTATTTCTATCTCCTCTAAGGCCCTACTGTGACTTTTGTTTAGGAACATCAATTACCTCAACAACCTCTAAATAGAAAAGGATTGTTTTGCAATTAATATAAAACCTTTGGAGACTCTTTGGCAAAATTTAGAACGATGGCAGATACACTTTCCCTAGAAATTAATTAGGAATATTTCAGAGTGCCTCTCTTACTCTGCCACTACCATATAAAATGTTGGGCAATAAACAGTACCTTCTCTATTATGAATCAGTTTTCTAGGGTGCTTGTAATTGCTGAGCTATTTAACACCTTAATACTCTAGGACTCTACTGAAGCATTAGCTTGCCTACTCACAAAATGCTCTCATACTCATAAGTATCATTGATCTTGGCAACAACCCAGACTGCAGACACTGGTGCCCCAGACTAAGAGTAACATCAGGGAGCACAAAAGCCCATCTAGAATGAAAAGGTGCAGCTGAAACCGGATCAGGATTCATTCCTTCCCCTCTTTCCCTCCAAACACCAGGACAGGATTATAAAACCTCCAAATTCCTTCCTAAGTATCATACCTTGTGACCTCCTTGCCCAGAATATCTTAGCAGCCTCTACAGTGCCCAAGCCTTTCCATGGCTTAAACGGTTCTTTGTGATCATCTGGTTCAACCAACTTCTCCAGACTCTTCTCTTTATCCAAAGTGCTTGTCACACTGAGTTATTCAACACTTTCTAAATATTTTGATCCATTATTAACTAGAGAGTAATTGTTAAGCCCTTTTCTCCCTATAGGACTGTGAGCTTCCTAAGGGTAGGGTCCTATCTCCTTCATCTTTATACATTTTTCAAGACTGTGTCTGGCGCATAGTAGATATTCAGTAAATGGCTGAAGAAAGAAAGAATGAATGATCCTCACAAATCATTTAAATGGGCTTCGGTTTTTTCAACTGTAGAACAGGAGGGCTGGAGCAAATGGCCTAAACTCTAGAGCTCTGATTTCAGGTTAAAGTTACTATAAAGTTGACCCCTGAATAAGTTGAAGAATTAGCAAGCTTTCACACTCTAAGTAGGAATATTTTTGTTATTTTTCCTGTATTTAGACCAAACCAAAAGAAAACAAAAATTATTAAGGTTAATAAGTACCTCTGAATGATAGACTGCTTGCTGTGAAACCAAGGAGTCCTGGTTTTGTTTAGCAAGAATTGAAAGAATTGCGTCTGCATGAATTTTTTTATGGGGCATCCTAATCACTTGTCCTTCGCTGGGAGGATCATCTTCCTGAATGAAATATAAAGACAGTTAATATAACAAAAAATCCTATGAAACACTTGCATTTTTCTTGATTTATGATTAATGAAATGTAGCAGCCATCATGAAAATGGTCATATTAGCACTTTATGGAAAGAGGTGGATTCTATTTTCATCTAGTTCTCATTTTCATTTGACCATACTAACAAGTCTTTAGTATGCCTCAAGTAGAAAAAACAATATAAAATAATTTGGTTACACTTCAACTGGACATTTAGTATAATATACATGCAAATTGGACCCTTGCTCCGAAGTGACTGAGTTATCATGATTCATAAATGTTTTATGTAGGGCCATCAAGTTTTTGGCTTACACATTTATGTGTATATTTATGCAGCACCCAAAGCAACACCACGGTGTGGTGATGGGGACAGAGCACTGGAGGGATACTGAAACCTGGACCACAGGCAAAAACGAAAAACTGCAGAAATATGTTAAGGCACCTATAGACCTCTGATTGTCCCTTTGCCTGTGAGCTGACCTTTGGTACTTGGCTAGGGAGCAGGTACTGCAGCCCTCCCTGGAGGAGCCAAACTAGGCTTCCTGGTACCTCAAATAAGACCTGTCCCAAATGGGGCGCCTGGGTGGCTCAGTGGGTTAAAGCCTCTGCCTTCAGCTCAGGTCATGATCTCAGGGTCCTGGGATCGAGCCCCATGATCTCAGGGTCCTGGGATCGAGCCCCGCATTGGGCTCTCTGCTCAGCAGGGAGCCTGCTTCCTCCTCTCTCTCTGCCTGCCTTTCTGTCTACTTGTAATCTCTGTCTGTCAAATAAATAAATAAATAAATAAATCTTAAAAAAAAAAAAAAGACCTGTCCCAAAGATGCAGGACAGTGTGGGGCTCAGAGTCAGAGAAACTGGATTCCCTTGTAAATCCAACAATTTTTTTAAAAAGATTTTATTTATTTATTTGACAGAGAGAAATCACAAGTAGGCCTCTGCAGGCAGGGGGGGCGGGGAAGCAGACTTCCCACTGAGCAGAAAGCCCTATGCTGGGCTCAATCCCAGGACCCTGAGATCATGACCTGAGCTGAAGGCAGAGGCTTAACCCACTGAGCCCCCAGGCACCCTGTAAATCCAACTATTAACAAGATTTTTAACTCCAGCAGTGGTACTTTTTACTTAATATTTTACTAGTAATGAGATAAAGTTTATTAATCCCAGATTACTGTCAGTCTTTATCCCCCAGCTGTATATAGATAAATGTCTGTTGGTGACATGACTTAAGTTGTTCTTGGATTTTTAGGATTGTACTTCTGCACTTGACTTCATTATGAATTTGTAGCATATCTGGGGCACCTGCGTGGCTCAGTTAGTT
Source organism: Martes martes (assembly GCF_963455335.1). NCBI lineage: Eukaryota > Metazoa > Chordata > Mammalia > Carnivora > Mustelidae > Martes > Martes martes. Next base: position 104,097,361 of record NC_137894.1, on the reverse strand, counting down.
AAGCCTCTGCCTTCAGCTCAGGTTGAGATCCCAGCGTCCTGGGATCAAGTCCCGCATCAGGCACCCTGCTCATCAGGGAGTCTACTTCTCCCTCTCCCTCTGTTGCTCTCCCCACCCCACACCCTCACTCTTGCTCTCTCTCTCTCAAATGAATAAATAAAATCTTTTTAAAAATGAATTTGTAGCTTATTTGATTTAGGCTTACCAAAAACATTAAGAGTTCAGTTTCAAATGAAGAAAAAAAAAAAGATGTTATCATTTAGTCCCATTGGGGTTTAGCTATTATTTTAAACAAACTTACTATAAACTTAAACATGCTCTGGTCCATGATAAAGTTCTAAGAATGGGTAAAAATACCATAATGACATATTAAGTAAACCAAATGTCAGTTTAATGCTTCTCTGAAAATAAAGACATCTCATTTTTGCCTTCCCCACATATTATTTAATAAAAGTGATTTTCACTCTCTTCCTAATGGACTCAATTACTTGCAATAGATAATTACTGTTAGACAAGTAATTGTACTATTAAAATCTTACCAAAAAAATCTCCTTAATGCATTATTTTACACCCCTGTATATAGTAAAGCAAATTGTTTTTAACAAATTTTATTACTTGGATATATTAATTTCCAGATTCAGCATCATTATACGATTAACGATATTAAGTATCCTTAATAACATAAAGATGCTACCTAGCCTCCAAAGCTGCTTATGGACTTGAGAAATCTCCACCACACACAGCCAGTCCCTTGTAACTTAAGCTTTAGGATTCAGATAGCCCCAATTAGAACTCAAAATATACAGTTAATAGCTTAAAATGAAAAGTAAAGGTATCACATATCTATGTAAAAAGAGTTGTGTATCTGTCACTGAATAGCTATGTGACATGGACAAGCTATTGAACCTCACTCAACTTCATCTGTAAAATGAGATGTCACATATAACAAAGGACATACATGAGAACACTGGGAACTTTTTCAAAATATATAGGTCTAGGCTTCTAACTGGCCACACTTGCACACCATATTAACTCTCATGGCCTACCAAATCCATCTATCAGAGGCTGGAACCAGCATGCATATTTTTTTAAAACCTCCCCCAGTGAATTTAATATATAGTCCTAGTTTACATCACTTCAAGTGGTTGTTTCACAGGAACTTCTGGCATTATGATTACAAAGGGACAGAAGGACATGACTTTTCAAAAGTACACCAATCTCTCTGTGTTCATCATGATCATGTATAATGGAAAGATACTAATGCCACCAGACTTTACTTTCAGATTTACCAAACTCTTTGAAATGGAAAGAATTTGGAATGGAAAGATACTAATGCCACCAGACTTTACTTTCAGATTTACCAAACTCTTTGAAACTACTAAAACATGGACAAAGTATATGAAAATTTACATTTTAAGACATGGGACATCAGGTAACAAAAGACAGTGGTCCCTGAGGGATGGAAACGAATCAGGAGAGCCCTGTGACTGCTCCAGATCACTGCCTGTGGGAGTTTCCAGGCTGCGGCATAGGAGAGAGAACGCAGGCAGAGCTCTGCAGCCCCCTGAGCTGAGAAGACAGGACTGAAACTCAAGGAAGTGAAGACAGCTAGAATTCGTAAGACAGGCTCCCAGAAAAGTGAAAGCTGCACAAGGAGAGAACTCTGGAGATCTGCAGAGGGTCCACTTTGAGCACTGAATACTGATCAGCACATGCATGTGAGGTAACCACGTGAGGCTAAACTAAAGACTAGCTCCAACAAGTGCCCAGGGCACGTACACAGGCTAGAGTAATAGCTGTTCCTACCAAGCGGGCTGGAAAACCACATTTAATGAGGCATTGGCTAGAGTGCCTACAAGGGTCTTGCCTCCACAGCAGGGAACGAATAGCCTTAGAGTGAGTACTGCTCTGGTCTTGCCTCATTAATCTTTAAAGCAAGACTCAAAAGGGTAAAACTGTCTTTAGGCAATTTAACCATATGCCTGAGGAAAGCCCAAAACTCTTTGCAGATTCCTGTAATTCCTGTAAAACATAATTCCTATAAAACTAGATGCAAAAGCCAACACAAAATTTTAGCAAATCAAATTAAACAGCTTTTCTTTAAAAGTTTACCATATACCTACCACATATCTATCCATTCCACTCCTAGGTATTTGCCCAAGAGAAATGAAAGCATACGTCCATATAAAACTTGTACATAAATGTTCATAGTTGCTTTATTTGTGATAGCCAAAACTGGAATCAACCTAAATGTCCACTGACAGGTGAACAGACAAATTGTACATCCATACAACACATTACTACACAGCAATAAAAAGGAACTAACTATGATACACACTACAACATAGATGAATCTCAAAATAACTGTTCTGAGTTCAAGCAACCAGAAAAAAAGAATATATACCATATGATTTCATTTCTGTTATTTTGGAAAATGCAAATGAATTATAGCTACAGAAAGCAGACCAGTAGCATGGTAGACATGTGGGTGGATAAGAGGACTGATAAGAGATGAGAAGGACAAATTACAAAAGGGCATGAGGAAACTTTGGGGAGTGATGGATGGTGATATGTTCATTATCTTGACTGCGGTAATGGCTTTACAGATATATACATATGTCAAAAATTATCAAACTTTTTTAAAAAGAGCAAAAATAACAGCAATGCTTAGCAAAAGCTATAGATAAAGGTAGATGAGAGTTGAGTACAACTGCCTTCCCTTCCTTGGGTGGTTAAAAATATAAAAAAGGGGTGCCTGGGTGGCTCAGCTGGTTAAGCATCTGCTTTCAACTCAAGTCATGATCCCAGGGTCCTGGGTTTGAGCCCCATGTTCTCTCTTCCTCTGCCTACTGCTCCCTCTGCTTATGCTCTCTCTGTCAATAAATAAATTAATAAGGGAACCTGGGTGGCTCAGTGGGTTAAGGCCTCTGCTTTCGGCTCGGGTCATGATCCCAGGGTCCTGGGATCGAGTCCCGCGTCGGGCTCTCTGCTCGACGGGGAGCCTGCTTCCTCCTCTCTCTCTGCCTGCCTCTCTGCCTGCTTGTGATCTCTGTCTGTCAAATTAAAAAAAAAAAAAAAAAAAAAAAAAAGCTTTAAATAAATTAATAAAATCTTTTAAAATATATATATATAAAAAGATTGCTATTCCTTAGTAATATTTCAAAAGAAAATTCCTATCATCATTGCTGTATTATAGTTATATGTGGATATGTAATAATTGATATTACATATATTATAATACTAATTGATATTACACATATTGCAATAATTGTAATTATATATATAATTTAAACACACACATATATGTAAGTAAATATATACATATTTAAAATATATATACCTATTTAAAATATATACCTATTTTATTTTTTTTATTTTTTATTTTTTTTTAAATAAACATATAATGTATTATTGGCCCCAGGGGTACAGGTCTGTGAATCGCCAGGTTTACACACTTCACAGCACTCACCATAGCACATACCCTCCCCAATGTCCATAACCCCACCACCCTCTCCCTACCCCCCTCCCCCCGGCCACTCTCAGTTTGTTTTGTGACATTAAGAGTCTCTTATGGTTTGTCTCCCTCCCGATCCCATCTTATTTCATTTATTCTTTTCCTACCCCCCAAACCCCCCATGTTGCATCTCCACTTCCTCACATCAGGGAGATCATATGATAGTTGTCTTTCTCCGACTGACTTATTTTGCTAAGCATAATACCCTCTAGTTCCATCCACGTCGTCACAAATGGCAAGATTTCATTTCTTTTGATGGCTGCATAGTATTCCATTGTAAAATATATACCTATTTTAAATATATATATATATTTTTAAATAGGCTCCATACCCAGCATGGAGCCCAATGCAGGGCTTGAACTAATGATCCTGAGATCAAGACCTAAGCTGAGATCAAAAGTTAGCCGCTTAACCAACTGAGCCACACAGGAACCCCTGAAATAATATAAATACTTTCTTAAAGATTTATTTATATATTTGAGAGAGAGAGAAAGTCTGTGAGAGAGTGGGAGGGGGAGGGACAGAGGAAGAGAGAGGGAGTAAGGGAAAGAGAGAGAGAGACACAGAGAGAGAGAGAATATCCTCAAGCAGGCTCCCCACTGAGCATACAGCCCAATGCAGGCCTCCATCCCAGGACCCAGAGATCATGACCTGAACCAAAAATCAAGAGTCAGGCACTTAACCAACTGAGCCACCCAGGAGCCCCCATAATCATGTTTTTAAATGGCAACTTCTCCTTCCACAGAGCTAGGTAATAACTAGGAAGTACCGGTATTACTATGTCCTATTTCAGTTTCTTTTTCTTATACCAAAGAATTCAATTATTTTTAGCACAAAGAATTATAATCCTGATTAGGGAAAAATAACAAATATATCATAAGAAAGCAGGTTAAACAGATAAAGCCCTGTTTGAAATATTATAAAGGCACTATACCATATGACAATTTGACTGGGCTTGATTTTCATTACTTAATTACATTAACTGTATATTTTTCAACTACTGGAGACACAGAGGTTAATAATTTTCATTCTCATAATTATGATAATGAAACATACAAAAATGATAATGAAATGTGCAAAGCTTAAATTCCCTCATGGATATTTTATTAAATTTTATACCTGTAACTCAAATATCTGAGAAAAAACCCTGATTGATGGCAACAAATTCATCAAAATATATTCTTTGTGTCAGAATTCAATACAGAGCCAATAATTTCTTACCATCTCAAGGGCGTCTTGCAGAGTACTGGATAAGCTATCATTTAGGTTCATCAGATACAGTCCTTCCTCTCCTAAAACTACAGGTTACATTGTAAAAATTCAGAAAACAGAACATGAACTTAGTAAATAACCTGACCACAAAGCCATAGAACATTACATTTAAACTTACACAAAATACCGTTTGTAAATAATACTGTTCATAAATAATAATAATTCACAAGCTACTCAATCTCACATTTTTTTAAAGTACATTTTACAACAAATATGAGATTTTCATTTTACCTACCAGGTTGTCAGAAATTAAAAAGAACTATAGATATCAGTGGTAACTATGAAGCTGAGAAAGAGGCATTCCTAAATACCATGATGTAAGCTTTCTAAAGAGTATGTTGGTAATGTACCACTATTTTAAAGGTGCATATTCTGATTCAGCAATTCCACTTCTAGGAATGTATTCAAAGGAATTAATCAGATAGGTGCACAAAATGTGTGTGTAAAAAATGGTCACTGGAGAGTTAGTGTAGTATGGAAATACTGAAAGCAATCTACATGCCAACCACTTTGGCATTGTTTTAAGAGACCACACACAACTAAAAAAAAATGAGGTATGGTTAGACATATTGATATAGAAAGATGTCCACAATATCTTATTAGGTAAAAAAAAAATTCAGGCTTCAAAACAACGTATATAGTATGATCTTATTTTTAAAGGTAAAAATATACCCCCACACATACATACATACATGTATTTATGTATCTACATATGCATGTCCTTTATGGAAGGACATACCCTAAACTATTAAGAGTGATATTATTTCTGGAAGGTGAAATTTGTGAGCAAGATTTTACTTTCTCCTGAAGTTAAGGCATAGAAAAGTTAAAGTGCAGAGTCCACATTCTTTCTATTATACCATGTTTAATCTGGAAACTTAAGTAAAAACACTTGGCATAGAAAAGTATTACTGAGGAATTATCATAATCTAACCAGTGAAATCAACTGATACAAGTTAACTTACTCTTGGGAGTCACTCTTTGACCACAGTTAAATAAAATCTCTCCTTCAGAGATGGGTCTATCTAGAGTCTCCGTTTCAGTGATAGTAACACTGAAGGTGCTCTCCGTTGTTGATGAATCAGAACCTGTCATCTGTGTGGGGGAAGAGGCCTTGGTGCCAGGAAGAAGTGGGGGCTCTGGAAGTGCAGGCTGAGCAGGGAAATCCATACTCTCAGGTTCTTCCTCCTTGGCCACAGACATTACACTAAAAAGAAAAAGACATATTTTGAACTTAGGCCACTGAAGGCCTATGTTAATTTTTATATTAAAAAAAACAGATTCAAAGGCTTCCCTTAGCAAACTATTTCTATAATCTGCACTACTATAATTACCAAGATTTATTTTTCTAAAATTGTTTTCGTGCTTTAATCATAGACCATCTTGAAAGTTCTACCATCTCTCAAATAAATCTGTATAGTAATATAAAAGTTAACCAATCAGTGTAAATGAAGATTTGCTCTAGGGAGAAATCATTTTCTGTTTTACAAACAATATTATGACAATATATAGTTTTAATCTGTTTCACAAGAAAATGTTTTTTAAAAAAACTGAAGGCATAAGTAAATCTGGTGAAAATTTTAAAAATTTGAAATTTTCTTCCTACGAAAGTATAAAGTAGCTTGTGGTTTATAAAGCTTCATCATTTCTGATGTTTTTAATGGATCATATACGTCAACGTAAGAAATGCAGTTACTGAAAGGGAATATGTCCTCATTTACATAGCTCTCGGATGAAGTTCTTCTTGAAGAGAGCTCGGATTCTCTTCTTCCAGTGGCAGGTCTCCATCACTCCATGGCTTAGGAAGCTCTGGACCTGATGGCTTCACTTTATCAATGGAAATCTCTGACAAAGTTGGGGAAAAAGCCACTGCAGGAGGAGGGGTAGTAGCAGGGGTAACCGCTGGAGTATTAACAAGTGTGATGGCGGGCGTTTCATTTCCTAAAGATTTTTTGTTTAAAAAGAAATCGAAAGATAAAAGTCAATAAACAACTCCATAAGAAGGCAAGCTATGTTGCTTCAGGAATTTCTTAACATCTGGGTGTATAAATAATGCAATAATAATGATGATGATGATGATGGCCATTAATGGGAAAATTCCCAAATTAATTTAGTAAAGTATAAGAATATAATCTTGAAAAGACCCATCAATTTTACACTGCCATGAACTTAAAAGTAGTATTTTTTTTTAAAGATTTTATTTATTGGGGTACCTGGGTGGCTCAGTCATTAAGTATCTGCCTTCGGCTCAGGTCATGATTCCAGGATCTTGGGATCAAGCCCTACAACGGCCTCCTTGCTCAGCCAGAAGCCTGCTTCTCCCTCTCCCACTCCCCCTGCTTGTGTTCCCTCTCTCACTGTCTCTCTGATAAATAAAACCTTAAAAAAAAAAAAGACATGTATCTTTAAAAATATATACATATTGGGGCACCTGGGTGGCTCAGTGGGTTAAAGCCTCTGCCTTCGGCTTGGGTCATGATCCCAGGGTCCTGGGATCAAGCCCCATATCGGGCTCTCTGCTCAGCGGGGAGCCTACTTCCTCCTCTCTCTCTCTCTCTGTCTGCCTCTCTGCCTACTTGTGATCTCTATCTGTCAAATAAATGAATAAAAATCTTTAAAATATATATACATTTATTTATTTGAGAGAGAGAGAGCACGAGAAGGGTAAGGGGCAGAGGGAGAAGCAGACTCCCTGTTAAGCAGAGAGCTCAATGTAGGACTCTGGGATCACGATCTTAGCTGAAGGCAGATGTTTAACCCAGTGAGCCACCCAGGTGCCCCTGAACTTAAAAGTGGTCTAAGTGTGTATAAGATCTTATACTTTTTTAAGCTTTTTTTTTTTTTGTAAGATGCTTTATTTTTTTAAGTAATCTCTAAGCTCAATGTGGGGCTTAAACTTACAACCCTGAGATCAAGAGTCACATGCTCTACTGACTGAGGCAGCCAAGCACCCCTAGATCACGTACTTAAAAAAGTGGCAACCAATTTCTTAGTTTCCTTGCAAGAAAGTATGATTTACTAAAACCTAGTAAGCAAAAGGTATGTGCATATTAATTTACAAAACATCTTATAAAATAAACTGTGTAATCTTATATAATAGTTATCAGATGAAAACTGATGTATAGAAATAAGGTTTCTACCTTTTCCAGCAAATACTTCTTCTGCAGGAATAGCTATATCATGATCTGAATCACAGGGAGAAGAATCTGGAGTTTTTACTAATACACATTCCTTAGGAGGTGACGAAGGTGAGTGAGGAGGAGTTGGCTGTGGGGTAGCCACTGGGGTACATACTCTTGCCTAAAATAAATAAAACAAGGTATCGATAATCACCCAAGATCATATAATCACCCAAATACCGATAATGTCCAACAATGAAATGAGCTCATTCAAGATTACAGAGAATTTAAATGAATGGGGAAGAAATGGAGCCCTACCTTGAACTTCTAGCTGTGAGTTTCAAGACTAGCCTGCAGAGAGCCTCAGGCTACTGCACTAGCTCTGCCTCTGAAGTAGGCCCCAAAGAAAGCTAAGGCTCCCTCTTCTAACATAGAGAGGAAGACACAGTGAATATATAGCTGAAGATCAAATGCAAACACAAGCTGGGGAGGCCATGTAACAGAAAGGAAGTGTTTTAACTGACAATATATCAAAGAGCAGCTTTTTAGCACAAAAGAACAGAGCTTGTGAAAAGTAATGGAAGGATAAGAAAAAGTGGGGGTGGAGGGGATGAAATGAAGACAATGTGGAGATGGAAAGTACTGAAGAAGGAAAAAGTAAACACTAGCGCGAATTAAGTCTCCTTTCCTAGCCATATCTTACCTACCTAATTCCCTTCCCCAGAGTCATCAAACGTAATTTTGATTGAAGACATTTCGTGTGTGTATAGATTATGTGTGGGATAACTTCCTAAAAGTGTGATTGCTTGGTTAAAGGGTTAACTGCTTTTTTAATTTGAATACATATCGCCATATTTCCCTCTGCAGGGTTATATTATTGTACATTAACCACAAGAAGATATGAGAATTCCCATTTCCCCAAGGTTTTCTACACAATGTCATTATATAAGTAAAAGTGAGGTTTCAGTGATATTTTTTTCCTATTATCAGTGATACTGACCATCTTTTTATATGTATATGGGCCATTTGTATTTCTTTTTCGTGTGTGAACTGGCTAGACATGTCTTTTAGCTATTTTTCAAATACACTATCTTTTTTCTCCTCATTCTGAAACATCTGCATAGAGGAGGGTAATTAGCCTTTATTCTGATTATGAGTTGAAAATTGATATGCAATTTTAAAACCATGAAGCATATTAGAAATTCTATGGCACTGCTTAATAATTAGCATATTCTCAGCCTTTATTTCTTTCCTCTTAACTACACAAAACTACAGCATAAGAGCACTGTTTTCAAATATAATGCTATTAACCTTCATTATCAGAGAATCTGAAGGTATTCTAATTAGTATTGGTAATGGACAATGATGATGAACAATTAAGTTAATGAGTGCCAAATTCCAGGCACTAGATGAAGCTCTTTACATTCATCATCTCACATCATCATAGTTAACATCTTGGCTAAGATGTTAACAGTATCATAAAGATGTCAATTTTCTCCAAATTAAACTAATCAAAATCGGATCAATTCTCATAAAAATTCCAACAAAATCTTTCATGGCACTTGAAAACTAAATTTTAATGTATATTTGGAAAATCAAAGTATCAAGAAAAGTCATGACAATTCTGGAGATAATGAACAATATGGCAGTGAGAGAAGGGAGCTAGATTCTGGTGAAGTCCTGATAATTTAAACTTTATGTGTTTTCTCTATTATACATATGAAACTAAAGCAACAGAGCTGACAGTTCAAATTCATATCTCCCCAACTCCATACTCTTAACATTGTATAGACTGCCTCTTTACACTGATTTTTCTACATTTTCTCATGCAATTGCCCTCACAAGAGTATATGCAGTATATGGGCAGAAAACACACCAGCATTAATTAGGACAGAGAAATCCATAACGCTGACAACATCTGCATTGCATGCATGACCAAAGGGCTGAAAAATCACAGACCAAAACTATGTCCTAATTTCTGGCTCACTAACCACAACACGCCAATTACATTATAGTAATCTCTATAAAATTCAAACATGTAACTTTATGTTTATACCTCAAATGAGGTAGTTTAAATGTTTCACCTATATAAAATGATGCCTTCATGATCTATAGACTCAGAAGTGACCATAAAGTTTTAAACAGCTGGTAGTAGTAGTATAGAGTCTATTTTGGTTTTGTATAATTCCACGTTCCTATAATAGATTAGAAACTACTTAGCAGGGCGCCTGGGTGGCTCAGTGGGTTAAAGCCTCTGCCTTCGGCTCGGGTCATGATCTCAGGGTCCTGGGATCGAGCCCCACATCGGGCTCTCTGCTCAGCGGGGAGCCTGCTTCCTCCTCTCTCTCTGCCTGCCTCTCTGCCTCTCTGTCTGTCAAATGAATAAATAAAATCTTAAAAAAAAAAAAAAAAAGAAACTACTTAGCATAGTAAGGCTGATGAAACAAACAACAGAAGTGCCTAAAATATATTTTATCTTTTAATATATTAATTTTAATATAATCATCTCATCTTTTAATCTTAAAGAGTAAAAATATCAGTTTATATAATAACCCAAAGTAATGTGTGAACATTGACTATATCTTGAGTTTAAAAAAATCTACGAAGGATATTTTTTGAACAACAGGGAAATTCGAATATGGGCTCTATATTATGTAGTATTAACATATCAATGTTAAATTTCTTCAGGAGTATAATGATGTCATTTTGATTACGTAATAAAGTATCTTATTCTTAGGAGATAACTGCTAATGCTTTCAGAAGTGAAATGTCATAATATCTGCAACTTTCAAATGATTTTTAAAGAATATATAACATATAAAGACATAAAATTTGTCAAAAAGTTATCAATTGGTAAATATTAGGTAAAGGTAAACAGACATTCATTGTATTATACTTTCAAGTTTTCTATAAATTTAAAAGCTTTTAAAGTAAAATGCTAGGGAAAATATTACTATAATATCATAGCAAGAAAAAAAATCATTCTCCACCACAAGCTATGATCTTATTATGATACCTAATTTAAAATTTGTCCATCTTACTGTTTTTTAATAAATGTATCAAAAACTCCCCAGGACTCCAAGTCATGAGAGGAGAGTCACTCCTACCGGCAAATATGTGTTGTTTGCTGAAACATCCCCAGAAACACTTGTAGCAACAGGACCTTGCTTCTTTGCTTCTCTGTCACCCAGCATGACAGCTATGGTCTCAGCAAGAGCCTCATTCACAAAATGGCTAATCATATCTGAATTAACAGGAACCCCAGCATCAACAAAAAGCTGGAGGGCACCATTGCTTGTTCCTTCCACTAAAAAAAAAGAAAGAAAGAATTTCAGAATAAGTGTGTAAGAAACATGCCTGCAATCCAAATCTTAGTTCTTAAAATTTTAGAGATGAAAACATACGTGTATAAGGAAGTAAGAGGAAGAATAAAAATGAAAATAAAAAATATTACAGAGTCCATAGTCTCTCATGGTTCACAACCTGAGGGTTTTGAAGGGGCGGGGTGGGAGGGTGGGGGAACCAGGTGGTGGGTATTAGGGAGGGCACAGATTGCATGGAGCACTGGGTGTGGTGAAAAAACAATGAATACTGTTACGCTGAAAATAAATAAAAAATTAAAAAAAAAATTACAAAAGAGAATACGATGATAACTGACATATGAACAACCTTTTTAACAAATCATAAAGAGGAGGAAAACACCCAGATGAAAACTTTACTTACATGGTCTCTTCCTACCACTTCAGAATTTAGTGATAAAAAGGACTTGCATCCACCTGAAATGTTCTCATCTGAAAACAACCCATATTTCTAAGAACAGGGCAACAGGAAACCCTATGATAGATCTTGGTCAAAACACCAAGGCACAGGGGCACCTGGGTGGCTCAGTGGGTTAAAGCCTCTGCCTTCGGCTCAGGTCATGATGCCAGGGTCCTGGGATCGAGCCCCACATCAGGCTCTCTGCTCAGTGGGAAGCCTGCCTCCTCCCCTCTCTCTCTCTCTGCCTACTTGTGATCTCTGTCTGTCAAATAAAAAAATAAAATCTTTAAAAAAAAACACCAAGGCACAGGGGTACCTGGGTGGCTCAGTTGATTGAGTGTCTAGCTTTGGTTCAGGTCATGTTCCGAGGGTCCTAGATCCAGCCCAGAGTTGGGTTACCTGCCCAGGGGAGAGCCTGCTTCTCCCTCCCATTGCCCCTCCCCTCCACTTGTGCTCTCTCTCTCGTATGCTCTCTCTCTCTCAAATAAATAAAATCTTTAAAATAAATAAATATATAAATGAGTAAATAAAAACCAAAGCACAAAGACCCAATGACTGCGGGGGGATTTTAAAGAAATAGTAGCTGCTTCATAAATACAAAGACAAAAAGTTCCTTCCTTCTAGTTTCAGATACATCAGTTACTAACATTATAGGCTACTCCTACTCACTTTTGTAGTACTTTGCATGCTTGATATCAGAAGCTATATATATATTAATATTCCAAATAGGTTATAATTTTTCCCTTGTATGAATGTACATAAAATTGAGAAAAACTTCAACAGACTTTATTAGACTTCAAGTGGGCTATATTTCTAAAGCTCTGTGTGGAAAACATGTAAACAATGATAATACAATTTGATGGAGATGTAACCTCTCCAAAGAAGTACAACTAAAAGAGCAATATCCACAATTCCTTAAAAAGTGGTTACAGGTGTCTTAGGATCACCTGTTAAGGGATAAGTAATAGCAATTTACTCTGAAGTTACCATAGCAATGACTACCAAATGTCAAATTTGTATTTGACAGTGTATGTAGATACTTCTCCTTTTCAGTTCTCATAATTTATTGTTTTGGTATGATCAGAAATTAGAACGTTTCTATTATAAAGGCCAAAAAGCTCTACCCAGACATAGGCAAAACAAAACAAACACATATACTTTTAAATAGAAGAGAATAGAATTTAAATGCCCAATTTGGAAATTTTAAGATTTCCATTAAAAAAAAACCCATAAATTTCCTCATAACTTTGTTGATCATTTTTTCCCTTCTTTCCAAAAAGTGCTGAAAGAAAACCTGGAGGGGGGGGAGACAAGATGGCGGGAAAGTAGGAGGAGGCGCCTTTTCAACCTGTACCCTAAAGTGTGCTGATTACCTACCAAAGAACTCCGATCACCCATGAAATCAGCCTGAGATCAGAATTATACACGTCTGGATCTCTACGGGGGCCAGAAGACGCCAGTGGGCAGGTAAAGTGGAGTGGGAACGTCGGACTGATATCGGAAGAAAACCTGGAGGGGGTAGCAGTGGAGCAGGCATTCAAGTTATACTAAACAGGAAGAATTAACTAAATGCAACAATAAATCATATGGAGTGAGGGAACAGGCTATGGCTAGGTGGAGATGAGGAAAAACAAAGAAAAGAAAATAAACAATAACTCCAAAGCTTTGGGCAGGTTGGGCTAGAAAAACTCTGGACATGTCAAGTTTTGGGATGCCAGTGGAGAGACACAACTGCGAGGTTGCAGCTGAAGATGTCAGCCTTAGGGGTGAGCAACTGATCAGGAAAAAAAAAAAAAAGATGATGAAATAAAGTCCTAAAGAAATAAAGAAGATAGCAGGAACAACAGCAGAATGGATTCTAAGAAAACAAAATGTGTAGGACATTTTAAGAATTAGAGGTGGTCAACAATGCCCATGCTAAAGCCACGAGGGAAGATAAGGATTTGGGAAAAAAGGTTATTCTTGACAACAAAATTCTGTGAGAGAGGAGTTTCACTAGGAGAAGGGCAGAAAGCTCCATGAGGACTAAAAAGAAAGTAGGTAATGAAAAAGTATAAGCCAGAAATATAGGCTGGGAAGTCTAGGATTTGGGCAGTTAGAGTCTATGGAAGAAGAAAAGTAGGTAATTCTGGACTGGAGAGAAGGCAAAAAAAAAAAATAGAAGTAATGATACAGAGGAATGTTTTAAAAAGAAGAACAAGGGGTGCCTGGGTGGCTCAGTCAGTTAAGTGTCTGACTTTGGCTCAGATCATGATCTCAGGGTCCTGGAATTGAGCCCCTCATTGAGCCCTGCTGCATCAGGCCCCTGTCAGGCTCTGCGCTCAGTGGAGAGTCTGCCTGTGTTTCTCTCCCTCTGCCCCTCCCCATGGTCATGCTTAGGCACACACACCTCTCTCTCTCTCTCACAAATTAATTAATTAATTAATTAATTAAATCTTTTAAAAAAGATTTTATTTATTTATTTGACAGACAGAGATCACAAGTAGGCAGAGAGGCAGGCAGAGAGAGAGGGGAAGCAGGCTCCCCGCTGAGCAGAGAGCCTGATGTGGGGCTCAATCCCAGGACCCTGGGATCATGACCTGAGCCGAAGGCAGAGGCTTTAACCCACTGAGCCACCCAGGCGCCCCAATTAGTTAAATCTTTTTTAAAAAGAACAAATTTGGAGAACTTATACAATCCAATTTCAAGATATTTTTAAATTACAATAAAGTATGGTATTGACATAAAAATAAACTTACAGATCAAGGCACAGAATAAAAGCCCAGAAACAGATTCATACATATTTAGCCAACTGATTTTCAACAATAGTGTCAGAGCAATTCATTGGGAGACAGGATAATCTTTTCAACAAATAATGCTAGAACAATTGGATATCCATACACTGAAAAAAAAATCTTCGTATATGGTGCAAAGTAGGGATCAAAATTAACTCAACATGTACCACAGACCTCAATGCATAGTCTGAAGCCATACACATTCTAGAAGGAAATATAGGAGAAAAGCTTAATGATCTTGAGAAATAATATACCAAAAAACACAAACTATAAAAGGAAAATTGATAAATTAAAATTCATCAAAATTAACCTTTTGTTTTCTTTTTCTTTTTAAAGATTTTATTTATTTATTTGAGAGAGAGCAAGAGTGAGAGATCATAAGCAGGGAGAGCCACAGAGGGAGTGGCAGAGAGAGAAGCAGGCTCCTAACCAAGCAGGGCTTGATCCCAGTACCCCAGGATCATTACCAGAGCCAAAGGCTTAACCTACTGAGCCACCCAGGTGCCCCAATCTTTTGCCCTGACCCATTTAAAAGATAATGCTGAGAAAACAAAAAGGCGAGACACAAACTAGGAGAACATACTGTAAAGTATATCTAATAAAGGACTTGTATCCAGAATAAAGAACTTTTACAACTCAATAATAGGAAGACACAAACCTCAATTTAAAAATGGGCAAAAGATTTAAAGGACATTTCCACCAAAGTAAGCGTACAGGTGGCAAATAAGCACATGGAAAAAATGCACATCATTAGTCATTAAGGAAATGTGAAAAATGAGATCTCGCTACGTGCTTACGGAATGTCTGTAATTAAAAACACTGACAACACTGAGTGTTAGTGAGGCTGCAGAGCAACTGGAGCTCTCAGGCAGCGCTCGCTGGGAATGCAAAATGGAACAGCCTCTCTGAAAACACGCAGCAGTTTCTTGTCTGTTTATCACAGCTTTATTTATAGTAGCCCCAAACTAAAAGAGTACAAATTTCCATGAACTGGTAACTGGATTAACAAATTATGATAGATCCATACTGTTACTATAGGCATAAAACATCACTGTCAAAGCTTTATGTTAAATAAAGGCCAACACAAAAGGCTATATATTATATGACTACATATATATAAAATTCTAGTAAAGACAAAAATACAGTAATAGAAAGCAGATCAGCGGCTGTTAGGGCCCAGTTGGCGTGGGAGGGGGTGAGGAACTCACTACAAAGTGGCATAAGTGAACTTTTTGGAACGATGGGAGTGTTTTTTATATTATGATTGAGTGGCTAATGCACAGTTCTATTGATCAAAACTCATCACAATATACACTTAGAACTGGCAAACTTTACGGCAAGTAAACTATACCTCAAAAAAGCTAATGGAAAAAGAGGAGGTGAAAGAGGGGGAAAAGGAAGAAGAAGAAAGGGAAAAATGATAGAAGAGGAGGAGCAGGAGGAAGGATGAGAAGGAGAGAATGATTTGGGTTCCATAAAGAGGCTTGTCCATCCATTCAGTGAATACCTAGTCTTATTAGGTGTCAAAGGCTAGGCACTAAAGGAGAAACATCCGTAATCCTGAGTAATTTATAGTCTAGTGAAACAGATAATGTAAGCCAATTGTAATCCAATCTGATAGTCCCCCTAACAAAGATATCTACAAAGTGCTACGGGAAGTAATGGAGAGATTTGGGATGGGAGGGATGGAGGGATAGAATAATGTGAACACCTCAGTATGAAATACAGAGGTGAGAGAAAACTTACCTCCACTATAGAGAACAAAAGGGAAAGGATATTGGAAGTAAGAGCCTATCTTTTGTCAGCTGAGGAATACTTGACCTCTAAAATACATAAACCCATGACTTGAAGGTTTTATCTTTTTTTTTTTTAAGATTTATTTATTTATTTATTTGAGAGAGAGAGCGAGCAAGCACGTGTGCACACACATGTGCAGGCAGGGGCAGAGGGAAAGAGACTCTGAAGCAGACTCCCCGGTGAGTACAAAGCCCAACGTGGGGGTCTATCCCACAACTCATGAGATCATGACATGAGCCAAAATCAAGAGTCAGATGCTCAACCAGTTGAGCCACCCAGGTGCCCCAAGGTTTTATCTTTCAATACCAAAAGAAAGTAAAAGGTTCCATTTCACTTACCGATGTCAGAAGTCAATGGTTCACTTGCCTCACTGACTGAAACACTGACATTAGGACTGGCCTGTTGCTGGATTGGAAAGAGCCCAGAGATAATTCTTGACATTATCTCTTGTTCTACCCTGAGGAATAAAAGTTGAGGATTCCTAAATTTGATTGAATGTACAAAGTGTTAGAAATAACACCCCTAAAAATAAACTTTACCCATGGACACAAACATTTACACATCAAAGCAGTAATTCTGAAGGTTTAATCTGGAAAGAAAAAATAAAGGTATCTCCCAGTTAAATAAACCACATGAAACAGAATCACCATGTGGGAGGCAGATTTAAATTTGATTTAATAAACTTGCAGATTAGCCTAATGAAAAGTGTAACAGACCTCTTAAATTCATAATAAGGTTTAGGTCAAGGATTATTGGACGTATCGTGCACCTAAAATGTTGGGTTCCCTACTTGGAAAGCACCCATATAAAAGCACACAAGATCAGAATTAGAAAAGAAGTCCAGCTGCCCTCTCTTCAAAGAAATAAATATTTGGACTACAATACAGGTAGTTTTCCTCTTAAAAAGGAAAGACAATTTATTTCCAAGGTCATTTTTAAGAAATGAAAGAGGAAAGAGAGAAGGAAGGAAAAGGGGAACACAATAGGAGATCACTTCTGTACATTTCTTTAGAGCACCCAGGAGGCTGATGAAAAATTAGTATACACGTATAGATAGTCATTGTAGAGAAATTAGAAAATATGTAAGTTACAAAAATAGATACGGCTCACACATAATCTCAGACTCATGGATAAACACAACTAACCATTTGGTATATGTTTTTCAATTTTTTTCCTATGCACATTTATTTTTGGTTTTGTTGTTGTGTTTTGTTTTGTTTTGTTTTGTTTTGAGAAAGAGTACATGTGCAAGTGGGGGTGGGGGTTAGGAAGGGGCAGAAGGAGAGGGGGAGAGAGAATCTTTTTTTTTTTTAAGATTTTATTTATTTGACAGAGAGATCACAAGTAGGCAGAGAGGCAGGCAGGTGGGGAGAGAGCAGGCTCCCTGCTGAGCAGAGAGCCCGATGTGGAACTCCATCCCAGTACCCTAAGATCATGACCTGAGCCAAAGGCAGAGGCTTAAGCCACTGAGCCACCCAGGTGCCCCGGAGAGAGAGAATCTTAAGCAGACTTCACACCCAGCATAGAGCCCAAAGTTGGGCTTGATCTCACGACCCTGAGATCATGACCTGAACTGAAACCAGAGTCAGATGCTTAACCAACTGCACCACCCAGGTATCCCTGCATATTTATTTTTGAGTGCGGTCTTTTAATTCTTAATATCATTCAACATCATTAAATATTCTTCTAAGTGCAATCTTGATAAGTATTACTATTAAGTTTAGTTTATGCCATAACTTCCTTAAAGTTTCTCACAGGTGAAAACAGGGATAAAAACAGAATTCAGGGGTGCCTGGGTGGCTCAGATGGTTGGGCATCTGCCTTCAGCTCAGGTCATGATCCCAGGGTCCTGGGATCGAGTTCCACATCGGGCTCCCTGTTCAGCAAGGAGCCTGCTTCTCCCTCTGCCTGCTGCTCCCCCTGCTTGTGTTCTCTCTCTTGCTCTCTCTCTAATAAATAAATAAAATCTTTAAAAAAAAAACAGAGTTCATAAGTGATAGAAATAACAAGCAGAACAATGCCTTGTTTACGGTAAGCACTGTATGTGCTAAGTAGTCTGTGGCTGAGTAGCAGAACCATAATTATTTCCTTAGGAATTTCTGGAAGTGAATCATGGGATTAAAGAATATGTACATTAAAAAAAAAAAAGAATACGTACATTTTGAAGGCTTTTGTTACTTAACAGCCTCTTTTGCCATAATAGACAGCCTAAATACAAATATTCAAGAAAAACAATACCTTCAACAACTAGTTAAACCCTCACATCACATCAAATAGTTCCCAGTGACTATAACAAAGGAGAAGTTTAATAAACAAAAGGAGACAAGGAAGATTTTCAACTAAAATTCAATACTTTCTATTTCTATCTGCTACTATGATTCTGTTCACACCAACACCACTGTAAACTCACCACTGAATTAAGCTATTTTCCAATGTTTCTTTTCTCTGAATTACTTCATCCAGAACATTAGTGGTGGGCTGAAAAGTAGAAGCAACTGGCGGAAATGGAGGACCATTATATTTTGTAGAAACAACTTTAACACTTCTGTTAAACTCCAGAATTGGTTCAGAGTGTTCTGGAATTTCATCACGTTTTTCCTCTTCCTGGTAATAATAAAAACAAAACTATTATATTCACATATTTGTTTAACATTTACCGAATGATCAGGGTAGGCATGGAACTTAGGTTGGTAAATTAACCAACACTTCTACATTAATCAATAGCATTTCTAATTAGGTGGCATCATGTTATTTACAATATATACATTTGTCATACAAATTGCCTTGAAGAAACATTAATTATACAATTATTTTGTCTTTTTATTTTTTATTTTATTTTTTTTTAAAGGTTTTATTTATTTATTTGTCAGAGAGAGAGAGAGAGAGAGAGCACTGGCAGATGGAGGCAGAGGGAGAAGCAGGCTTCCTGCTGAGCAAGGAGCCCGATGTGGGACTCGATCCCACGACGCTGGGATCATGACCTGAGCCGAAGGCAGCTGCTTAACCAACTGAGCCACCCAGGCGTCCCTATTTTGTCTTTTTAAAACCCACTATTCATTTTAAGCAGTCGTAAAACAAACTAGATAACTTGGTTTTTCCTACATAAAACATTAACACTTCTCTCTAGAAATTTATTATTATAATAAATTAATGCTTCTAAATATCACTGCTTCCTCTTTCTGAACCTATAATTTACATTTACAAATGCAGTTAGGTTATCTTATACATTATTTGCACCATCATATGATCAAAGGAATAATTTCTGAAAATTTTAAACTTTTCATTATGAAAATATCAGACATGTTTAAAAGAAAACAAAATAGTGCTCATATACTATATTGGTTATATATAAATTATGCATATCCCATTTACTTGTTCCCAGCTTTAACAAGTATCAACCCACAGCTAATTTGTGTCACCTATACACACCCCCATCTGCTTTACCTTTCACATATAATTTTGAAACAAATCACAGATCTCATTTTACCTGTAAATGATTTAATATGTATCTCAAAAAAATTAGAAGTCTTTAAAAATTATAATTTGATTAATATTCTCCCATCAAAAAATTAACTCCACAACTAATAAGTGGCAGAGCCAGGATTGGAACACTTGGATCTGACTCCAAATTATGTGCTATTTCTACAACTGTTTCTTTCACTTGCACATGGGGAAAAAAAAAAGTTGTCAAATGTCTTTGCCAGGCATTAGAAATATAAAGATAAGTAAGATTCTTGCCTTTGAAACATTCATGTGTAATTCACATGAGAAAACATGCCAGTGAACAAAAACCTTTAATATAGTGCATATCTCTTAATATTCTAAAATAGGGTTTGATTTTATGATGAATAAATCTGGCCTTAGTAGTGAAAGTTCCGAAAGATGAATAAATATCTTGAAATTGTAGTCATTTTATTATTCAAGTAGCTTCTATGTTCTATGATCTTTTCTCCCATCCTTTATATTTTACTTCTTCCTATTTTTCCCCTTCTATTTTTACCATTTCTATAGCTCTTCCTGTTATACGCACTCTTCTCTTGGATTTTAGACCCCTCACAACTTTTTCCCTTAATATGAGCTAACTGGTGATCTTGCCAATAATCCAGAAGTCAGACAGACAAATGTTTAACAGAATAAAGAAAGGATAGATTGGAGGGAGGGAAGCCAAAGGAAATGGAAAGGAGGAAAAAAACAGGAAGCAGGAAAGATGAGATGTAGATGGGAACCAGCTGATAATCATTAAGTTTCATTGAGGCAGCTAGAGGATACAGATGAAAAGAACACTATACTATAGAATCCTAACTTCATAATTTTAAAATAAAAATATATTTAGCTCAAAAGTAAAGGGAAGTTTCTCAAAGCACTGTAACATAATATTGATGGTGAAAACATACTCAACTATCAGGAATAAGGCAAGCATGTCCCCTCTTACCATTCCTTTTCAACACCGTACTAAAAGTCCTTGCTAATGCAAGTAGACAATAAAAGGAAATAAAAGGTGTTTGGAAGGAAGAAATAAAACTGTCCTTGTTCGCAGAGGACATGATTGTCTATATAGAAAATCTGGAAGAATTGACCAAAAAAACCCCAAACAACTCCTGGAAACTTGATTATAACAAGTTTGCCAACAATGAACAAGTGGAAAATGAAATTAAAAGCACAATACCATTTACATAAGCATCCAAAAAAAATGAAATACTTATGTATAAATCTAACAAAATATGTACAAGAACTTTTTGAAGAAAAGCACAAAATTCTAATGAATGAAACCAAAGAACTAAATCAATAAAGAGATATTCTATGATATTTTTTTTTGTAGAGTTCAGGGAGAGGGAGAGAGAATCTTATCAAATCAAGAGTCAGATGCTTAACCGACTAAGCCACCCACATGCCCTGAGATATTCTGCGTTCTTAGATAGGAAGACTCAATACTGCCAAGATGCTGGTTGTTCACAACTTGATCTATAAATTCCATGCAATTCCAATAAAAATCTCAGCAAGATATTATGTGGCTATCAACTAATTGACTCTAAAACTTATATAGAGAGGCAAAAGAACCAGAATAGCCAACACAATACTGAAGGAGAAGAATAAAGTTGGAGGACAGACACTATTCAACTTCAAGACTTACTATAAAGCAATAGTAATCAAGCAGTATGGAATTGATGAAAGAACAGACAAACAGATGAATGGAACAGAATAGAGAGCCCAAAATTAGAACCACATAAATATAGTCAATTCATCTTTGACATAGAAGCAAAGGCAATACAATGGAGCAAGGATCATCTTTTCAACAAATAATACTGAACTGGACATCCACAGGCAAAAAAAACTAACCTAGCACAGACCTCACACCTTTCACAAAAATTAACTCAAAATGCATCAGAGACTAAATGTAAAACACAAAACTATAAAACTCCTAGAAGAGAACATAGGAGAAAACTGAGATGACTGTGGGTATGGCACTGACTTTTCAGATGGGTGATCCATGAAAGAAATAATGGATAAGCTGGACTTCATTCAAATTAAAAAATTCTGCTTTGTGAAAGACAACATCAAGAGAATTAGAAGACAAGCCGTAAATGAGAAGAAAATATTTGCCAAAAGACACATCTGATAAAGAACTGTTATTCAAAATATACAAAGTACTCTTAAAACTCAACAATAAGAAAACAACCCAGTTTTAAAAGTAGGCCGAAAACCTTAACAGACAACCTCACCAAAAAAGATATACAGGTGGAAAATAAGCGTATGAAAAGATGCTCCACATCATATGTCATCAGGGAAATGCAAACTAAAACAACAAAGAAATACCACTACACAAAATCTGGCCAAAATCCAGAATACTGACAACAACAAACACTGACAAAGATGTGCAGCAGCAGGAACTCTCATTTCTTACTGGTGGTAAAGGAAAATGGTACAGCCACTTTGGAAAAAAGTTTACTGGTTTCTTACAAATCTAGACATACTTTTAACATACAATCCAGCAATCATGCTCCTCGATATTTACCCAAGGAGATGAAAACACGTTCATGAAAAAAAATCTGTGCACAGATGTTCATCACAACTTCATTCATAACTGCCAAAACTCAGAAACAACCACGATATCCTTTAGTAGGTGAATGAGTAAATAAACTGTGGCACATCCAAACAATGGAATATTATTCAGCACTAAAAAGAAATGAGCTATTCAGTCATGAAAAGATATGGAGGAAGCTTAAATGCATATTACTGAGTAAAAGAATCCAAAAAGGCTACACACTGTATGATTCTGACTCCATCACATTCTGAAAAAAACAAAACTATGGAGACAATAAGAAGGTCAGTGGTTACCAGGGATTGGGGTGAGTTAGGGAAGAATGAATAGGTAGAACACAAAGAATTTTAGAGTAGAGAAAATACTCTGTATGATACTGTAATAATGGATACATTTGTTCAAGCCCATAGAATGTACATAATCAAGGGTGAACTCTAAAGTAAACTAAGGATGTTGAGTGATTATGATGGGTCAATTTAGGTTCAACAATTTTAACAAATGTACCACTCCAGATGCTAAGAGTTGGGGAGGCTATACATGTGTGGGGGTAGAAGGTATATGGGAAATCTCTGAACTTTCATCTCATTTTTGTTCATTTTAGAAACTAAAACTGCTCTAAAAATTATATACAGATACATATATATAATTATCTTTAATTACATGGAAGAATACTGCTAGAAAAATATTTTTTCACATTTTCTAAGCTTTGTTACCTGTATGATATCGATTACTTCATCAAAGTTCGTTCCTGGAAACTTGACCTCTTCTTCATCTACTGTCATAAGTTCTGGGGTCTAAGAAAGCATTTTCAAAAAGATTTTGTTGTGCTTAATATCTTTTAAATTTATACATAATTTACCATATTTCCACCCATAACATAAACTTATAATTACATAGCTCTATTTTTTTATTTTAATATCCTACTTAGAATTGATTTCACTAAAAAAAAAGATAGTACCTGAGCCATCAGGTTTCATTTTAATAGCTCTCAAAAATTAAATATAAGTTTTTGTCAATGACTCCATCAACAATGCAACTTAATCCAACCAATCAAGTTGCTAGGATTATGATTTCTCTCCTACAGTTGTGTTTATATGTTAGATATGTAAGTATACATATATACAAGTACACAAAAAGACAGATACAGTATCAAATAAATTAGAAAGTTATTATACTAATTTAGCCTGTAGGCCTCACTTGATACAATCTAGTCCCCAAAACCACATTAGCCCCTCCCTGAGAGAAGAATGATAAACAGTCCAAAAACTTATTTGTAACCATATGTTTTAATAAACTTTTGATTAAAAAAAAAGTTATTGATGAAAAAATTAAATTAGGCACAATTGCCATCTAGGGTCAGTTCTATTTTACTATTTTATTTTAAATATTTTATTTATTTATTTGAGAGAGAAAGCATGCAAGCAGGGGGGAGAGGGCAGATGCAGCTGGAGAGGCAGGCTCCCCACTGAGCAGGGAACCCAACCTGGGGCTTGATCCCGGGATCCCAAGACCACGACCTGAGCCGAAGGCAGATGCTTAATGGACTGAGTCACTCAGACGCCCCTGTTTTACTATTTCTAATCATGAAAAATTGTTGGTGTTCTCCCTCTCCTTAAACCTATATCTGCTGCTTACAACAGATGAAAGCTGGGGACAGCTGCAGTGTTATTCAAGTGCGTAGTAAAGTTAGGGCTTCATTATTGAATAGCAAATAAATACTAGGGAGAAATGCCTATTTTTGTATCATGTCAATACTATATTGACCAAGTAACATCCCAAAACATGAACTCTAAACATCACTATGAAATTCATATTCAGGAAAACTATAATTTGATTCCTGTTTAAATCAAGCTTTTTCTCCAAAGAGACAGAAATCCTCTCTTCACATATGAGACAACTTAAATTACCCAAAAACTACACTAAGGATTATCACTTTCACAATGTTTATAAATGTAAGAATCTTAAACAAACTTTCTTTTTCAAGTTTATCAGCAATACTAGATTCATTCTGAAACTCTTCCTTAAAACCTAAATTATTATAACATATTATACAATGGAAGACTTTGCATGGAATAATATTAGTTAAACTTCATAGTCAGACATTACACAAAACTATCTGATAAATTTCTGAATACCTGTATCCAAGTTTTCAGAGGAGGACATGCTTCTTTGGGACTAGGCAGAGATAGATCGACATCAGCACTACCATTTGAAATGCTATCAATATCCACATTGGGTAATACCTAAAACAAAACACAACATCCAGCTTTCTGTTCATCATTTTGACTCAAATATCTGTCAGTCTATACATCAGTAACATATTTTTAACTTTTTATAAAGAAGTCAATGGATAATAATTTTTTAAGTTATGATAGAGTATTTTATAAAATTTAGAAAATAAAGGGGAACACATAAGACCCTATTAAGATAACTTTATTTTCAATCTTCCCTTTTCTTTTCTTTTTTTTTTTTTTAAATATGGAACGCTTCACGAATTTGCGTGTCATCCTTGCGCAGGGGCCATGCTAATCTTCTCTGTATCGTTCCAATTTTAGTATATGTGCTGCCAAAGCGAGCACCCTTTTCTTTTTACTATCCACTTCTTACTATTTCTGATTTTTCATCTTAATTAGGTTATAAGCACCTTTCATACTCCCATATAAACTTAATCATTATATTTTAGATATATAATATTTCAATAATGCCTTAATTATTTAACCATCTTCCTGTTGGCAAGCATTTATGACATTTCTAATATTTCTGTTATTATATCACCACAAAAAACTTCTTCATATATATAGGGTTTTCCGCCCTAAACTTTTTTCCCCCCTAAACTGGCATTATTTAATTATGCCAGATTACTAGATACTAGATTAACATAGAGCATGAATATTTAAAATTCTTGATAATTAATGCCCAAATGCAGTCCAAATGAGTTCTATTCATGTCATCAAAAACATAACTGTTTCAACAATAAGTTTTTAAATAGAGGTATATTATTGTTATTTTAATTTGGATTATTTTAGTAACTAGAAAGATTTAAAGTATCCATTTTCTTGCTCATAAACTGTATTTCCTCTTCTGTAGGATACTATTCAGGTTCTTTGAATATTCCTGGATTTGCACCTTCCTTTTTATTAACTTACAGAAGTATTCAGATTTAAGAATTAATCCTTTATGGCATAGTCCTTTCATATATTCTAACTGTATGTTTCCCTTTTTACATATGAATTTTTTATATTAGCTTCAGTTTAGATTTTATTGATTTTATAGATTCAAATCTATTCTTTTATTATATGTAGGTTTTCTTCTCTCATATCTGGACTTAGCTTCAGCTTTGATAAAGATTCTATTTGATAAAGATTCTATATAATTAACTTCTCATCCTGCTGCTTTTACATTTTACAGTTAAACTTTTGCCTGTTGCCTATTTAGAATTCATGCACCATACAGTGGGAGGTTAGAGTCTAAAACTGATCTATTTTCCACATTATTAACCAATTACAACATACATTATTTCACTTACAAGACTCCTCTTTCCTACTGATACGTGAAGTAATTACTACATATTACATTCTTTTTTTTTTTTTTTTTTTTTTTACAGAGAGCAAGACAGCACAAGAGAGAGAGAGCACTCGAGTTGGGGGTGGTGCAGAGGGAGGGAGAGAATTTAAGCAGACTCCACACACAGCTTGGAGCCTAATATGGGACTCAATCTCACAACCTTTAGATCATGACATGAGCTGAAATCAAGAATTGGATGTTTAACTAAGTCACCCAGGTGTCCTATATTACATTTTTTTTAAACAACCAAGGCTATTTCTGAAATACTTCATTGTACAGGTCCAGTACCAAAAAACCCTTTATTCTTTCAAATATCAAAATGATCCTTAAGTTAAAGAAAACAAACAAAAAATTAAGCACATGGTCTGTGTGGGTAGGGGGGCTAAATTACAATTTGACTTAAATTATATATTAACTTAGGAAGAATTGGCAACTTGAATATTTAATCTTCACATATAAGCTCTCTTTCCATTCATTCAAATCTTATATATATTTAAAGTCAGACTCATTCTTTTAAAATTAATTGTAATACACTGTTCAGTTGTTCACTTTGGAATATCATCATGTCACTTGGACATGAGCCACTGGCTTAGAAAAAGCTTAGATCATACAGAACAAAGATAGAGATGTTACATTAATATCACAGTTTTAAAAAATAAAAGACCCACAATGAAAGTAAAGTTTTTATGAAGCAATGTAATAAATTTTAAGTGCTAAAGTTAAACCGAAGATTTTTTCTTCCTTAAAATTTTCTATTCATGCACCCTGACATACCTGTACAGTAAGCTGAGGAGGATCCTTTTTTTCCGACTTCATTTCTATAATTGCGACATTAGGTTTCTTTATTCCAGTTTCCATTTTTCGAGATGATGGAGGAATGGAAGTAGTCACTGTTATAGGGTGTGGCTTGTTTACAATTACTCCAGTGGGTGGCATGGAATCACTCTTACTTTGGGTTTGTCCTAAAAAGTTTGGGGAAGAGATGAGTCAACTATTTCAGAAATGAAGGGAAAAATCAAATACACAACTGAGATCTTTATGGCTGAATTCTCTCTCAACTGAAAAGGAAGCGCCATCTGCAATCATCTTTCCTTCTATTATCACTACTGTTGACATACTCACCATGTCATCCTTTCAGCAGCAACTCACACTTATCAGGCACTCATGCATGCCAGACACTTCACATACACTATCTAATTTAACCCTCAAAATAAGCCTCTGAGGTATTAATATTATCCACATTTCACAGTTGAGAAAACACCTTTAGGAACAACATAATTTGCCAAAGGTCATAACAGTAAGCTGCAAAGCCAAGACTAAAGTGTAATGTGTTATACTGTGTTATTTTTATTCTCAAAACTTTATATAGCGGGGCGCCTGGGAGGCTCAGTGGGTTAAAGCCTCTGCCTTCGGCTCAGGTCGTGATCTCAGGGTCCTGGGATCGAGCCCCACATCGGGCTTTCTGCTCAGCGGGGAGCCTGCTTCCCCCTCTCTCTCTGCCTACCTCTCTGCCTACTTGTGACCTCTGTCAAATAAATAAATAAAATCTTAAAAAAAAAAAACTTTATATAGCAACAATGGACAGGAATAAAACCAACAACAAAATACTAGTGACTCACTACCAATAAATAGCATGTACTCCCACTGATAGCAATTACCATAGCTATCAGAAACTTAGCTTGCACTTCAAAAGTTCCATTTAGGGGCATCTGGCTGGCTCAGTGGGTTAAGCCTCTGCCTTCGGCTCAGGTCATGATCTCAGGGTCCTGGGATTGAGCCCCACATCGGGCTCTCTGCTCAGCAGGGAGCCTGCTTCCTCCTCTCTCTCTGCCTGTCTCTTTGCCTACTTGTGATCTCTGTCAAATAAATAAATAAAATCTTAAAAAAAAAAAGTTCCATTTATTTCCTATATTTCAAAATAAAGAGGGACAGAACAGGGCACTCTAAAAGCATAGTCTGACTGGGTTTGAATCCCAGCTCCACTCAAGTTACATGGCCTTTGACAAATTTCTTCATTCCTCTGTGCCTTGGTTTCTTTATCTATAAAACTGGTACATTACGATGTGTTTTATAGGGTGGACTAAATAAATTCATATATGTAAAGTGCTTAGATCTGTACCAGGTACACAGCAGGGACTTTATAAGTATTAGCTACTCTACTAACAGAAGGTATGTTTGAACAGACACAGTTACCAGGTTGACATGCTCTTAACCCATAATATCAAAAATTCTCTCTTCTGCTGGAAAATATAAGTCCTTCATCAAATTTAAGAAAGAAGAGCAAAGACAGTAAAAGAAAAAAATAATAGCTAACTAGATTTGAAGAGCTAGTGTGGAAGCAAAAATGATTTGTCGAATTTTTACAATGAGTCTGAGAGACCTCAAATAAGTAAATAACCAACTACTGTGTTTTAGAATACCACACAATTTTTACTTACCACAGCCTAGTTCAAAAGTACATACAATTACTTCAAAGTACTTTGCTGGAGACAGGACATTAAATCACTTAAAATTTTTGAATTCTTTCATTATTATGAAATCTATAACATTCTAAACTTTTTTTTTTACTTTGTCTCCTCTATAGCAATGTATTCTAAAATACCAAAGGAATGTTTCCTGTGAGTGAAACTATAGTGGGAGTCCATTATTTAAGAGATTGCTATTACATGGAGTAAGACACATTCTGAGGCCCTGCCCACAAATATCACAGAGAGAGGGAAAGGTAGGAGACTATCACGTCATTTTGAAAGTTCTGCCACTGCTGACAAGAATTTAAAATTGGCCCTGTGTATTTTGCTGAGACTTACCTAAAAGAATGGCCATAGGAATTAGATGACCTTCCAGTGTACCGGAAACAGTAGGCATTTCTCTGCTCGGGCTGAACAAGTACTGCTGATCACCGGGAGGCATCACAGCAGGCACAGAATGTTGGGGCTTAGAATCCATTTTCACAGGTTTTGTTGCATAAAAGTCAGTTTGTGTTCTTATTGACTTGACTTTAGTGCCTGTAATAATAATATTCAGTGGCAGAGATTTTAAAATATTGTTGGGGGGGCACCTGGGTGGCTCAGTGGGTTAAAGCCTCTGCCTTCGGCTTGGGTCATGGTCTCAGGGTCCTGGGATCGAGCCCCGCGTCGGGCTCTCTGCTTAGCAGGGAGCCTGTTTCCTCCTCTCTCCCTACCTGCCTCTCTACTTGTGATCTCTGTCTGTCAAATAAATAAATAAAATCTTTGAAAAAAAAAATTGTTGGTACACCTATCCAGCTAGAAATACAGTAACTCTTCTTTACAGAAAGATCTTATTCTATATAATAAGGTGTAATCACAAGGCCTCAAAACAGAAGTAACACAGAAACCAGGGGCTGGCAAAAACGTTCTGTTAAAAGGTTAGATAGTAAACATATTAGTCTCATGGACCTTGTGCTCTCAGCTGCAACATCTTAATTCTGCCACTAAAACATGAAAGCAGTCATGCTACAGTCACAAATAAATGAGTGCAGCCAGGTCCCGATATTACTTCTAAGAACAGGCAGCTAACTTGCCATGGTTTCTGAGCTCCTGAATACTTGTAACAACTTGCACAACTACTATGACAAAACAAATTCAGTGATTTAATGATTAGGGAAGAAATGTTGAATTAAAGATTAAGAAGACTACTCAGATTCAGACCGTACTATTTATTTAACTCATTACGTTTTTTTCCCTATGGGTACAAAAAAGTTAATGATCATATTTGGTATTGGATTTTTTCCCTCTCATTACACCTTTATTCATGACATAATTCTGAATAACCAGCCTTTATCCTTTGAAATTATGCACAGATAGTCAAATTCTATACCTATTAAAGCCTTACGGGAGTTAATATCATTGTATTTTTTCTATTCTTATGAATTAAATCCATATAGACATTAAATCTGAATCCTTTTTTTTAAGTTTATTTGTTTGTTTATTTATTTATATATTTTAGTAATCTCTACGTTTAATGTGGGGTTCAAACTCACAATCCTGAGATCAAGAGTTGCATGCTCTTCCAACTGAGCCAGGCAGATGCCCCTGAATCCTGAATTCTTAAAAACTTAGAAATTTGTCTGATTTCTATGGAACCTGAGGAAAGTGAAGAAAAGTAAAAATATAAAGGAGAAGAAGCTATCTTCTAAATAAACTCCTGACATTACTACATTTTTACTTTTAATATGGGAGTAATTTTATGAATCTAGACTTTTAAATATAGCTCCATGATGCCAGGAAGAAACATTTTAGTACCACATCTGTATTTTTTTTTCATTCTGTTGTCTTGTATTCATTCATTCAATTAAATGAATTTTTCTTGAGTATTCATTTAAAATATTTGTTTTCAGCATTTCATAGGCATTGCTCCAGACACAGGAAATACAGTACTGAATAAACCATCTGTATTCATAGAGTTTACAGTCTAGTAAGAAAAACAATCAATAAACAAAAATATAACACCAGGCCTTTTTCCAAAGAAGGTATACAGATGGCCAATAGACATATGAAAAGATGCTGACATCACTCATCATCAGGGAAATGCAAATCAAAACTACAATGAGATTATTACCTTATACCTGTGACAATGGCTAAAATAAAAAACACAAGAAATAAGTGAATGTGGAGAAAAAGGAACCCTCATGCATTGTTAGTAGGAATGTAAGTTGGTATAGCTGCTATGGAAAACAGTATGAAGTTTCCTCAAAAAATTAAAAATAGAAATACCATATGATCCAATAATTCCACTATTGGGTATTTACCAAAGAAAATGAGAACACTAGTTCAAAAAAGATATATGGAAAAAAAAAATACATGCACCCTTATGTTTACTGTAGCATTATTTGCAATAGCCAAGATATGGAAGCAACTTAAATGTCCATTGATAGACAAATGGATAAAGATGTGGAATATATATACAGTGCTTTATTACACAGTCATAAGAAAGGAGATTGTGCTATCTGAGAAAACATGGATGGACCTAGAAGGTATTGTTCTAAATGAAATAACTCAGACTGAGAAAGACAAATACCATATGATTCTACTTATAAGTGGAATCTAAAAACAAATAAAACAAAAAGCAGAATCAAGTCTGTCAGAGAAAGACAAATAACCTTTGATTTCATTCATATGTGGAAATTAAGAATCAAAACAGATGAACATAGGGGAAGGGAAGGAAAAATAAGATGAAAACAGAAAGGGAGACAAACCATAAGAAACTCTTAATTATAGGAAACAAACTGAGGGTTGCTGGAGGGGAGATGGGTAGGGGATTGGGGAAACTGGGTGATGGGTGTTAAGGAAGACACTTGATGTAATGAGCATTGGGTATTATATAAGACTGATGAATCAATGACCTCTATTTCTGAAACTAGTAATACAGCATATGTTAACTAAATTGAATTTTTAAAAAAACAAGTAAACACAGAAGAAAAGACCAGAAATTTACCAGATTTTGTAGTGAGATTACAGAGAACATAAAGCTTAAAAGGTCTTTTTCTGTATTTTTAAAATTTAAAATAATAAATAAATTATAAATTTTTAATCTTCAGTTACATCTATAGCAAGGATAGTTGAGGCCTCTATCCCATATAAAAATGTTTATTTTTGCTTTGAATGCTCAATAAATACAAGTTTTCTTTGTTAAAAACAAACAAACAAAAAAACCCTCAATAAACCAAAACACAGAATCAGACCTATAAATACAGAGAATAAACTGGTAGTTGCCAAAGGGGAGGTAGATGGGGGCTGGACAAAATGGGTGAAGAGGAGAGGGAGATCCAGTCTTCTAGTAAAGGAATGAATAACTTATGGGAATAAAAGGCAGAGCATAAGGAATACAGTCAATGGTACTACAATAGCAATCTAACAGGGCAGATGGGAGCTACCACAGTTGTGGTAAACAAAGCATAATGTATAACCTTGTCAAATCACTAAGTTATACACTGAAACTAATGTAACATTTGTGTCAACTATACTCAAATTTTAAAAAAGCACATAAAAAATAAAAATTAAAAATCATATATATAACACCAGGTTGTGAAAAGTGCTATGAAGATCAGTAAGGCAGGGCAAGAGGATAAGAAAAGTGTAGGAGGTGGGGCACCTGGGTGGCTCAGTGGGTTAAAGCTCTGCCTTTGGCTCAGGTCATGATCTCAGGGTCCTGGGATGGAGCCCCGCATAGGGCTCTCTGCTCAGCGGGGAGCCTGTTTCCTCCTCTCTCTCTGCCTGCCGCTCTGCCTACTTGTGATCTCTCTCTCTGTGTCCAACAAAGAAATAAAATCTTAAAAAAAAAAAAAAGAAAAAAGAAAAGTGTAGGAGGTTATTTTTTGGATAGCATGGTCAGGGTAGACCTCTCTGAGGGGCGAACATGTAAGAGCAGCAATCCAAAGAGCTGAGAGAGTAAGCCATGCAAATGTTTGAGGGAAAAGCTCTCTAAGAAGAGAAAATGACAGGCACCAAGGCCCAAGAATAAGCATGTTTCCACAGTTTCTTAGTCACCTCCACCATTAAAAGGGTTACTTAAAATTATTTTTGGATTTTTAAATATTTTAAGACCTCAAGTTATTTTTTGCATAGGCTGTCAAAAGCCCAAATATAATAGCAAAGTGCCAATAAACAAGCAGAAACAACAAGTATCATCCATAAGATTTATACTTACTAATACCAGTAGGATTTCTAGATAAACTGACACCCTATATGATCACCTAACTTTTAAAAATGAAAGGAATGAGAAGTGAGTTGGGGGAAATTGGAGGGGAAGACAAACCATGAGAGACTGTGGACTCTGAGAAACAAACTGAGGGTTTTGGAGGGGAGGGGGGTGGGGGGGTTGGGTAAGCCTGGTGGTGGGTATTATGGAGGGTATGTATTGCATGGAGCACTGGT
The DNA here is from genome assembly GCF_963455335.1 of Martes martes. Taxonomy (NCBI): domain Eukaryota; kingdom Metazoa; phylum Chordata; class Mammalia; order Carnivora; family Mustelidae; genus Martes; species Martes martes. The sequence continues at coordinate 104,064,629 of NC_137894.1, read as the reverse complement.
GTGGTGCATAAACAACGAATTGTGGAACAATGAAAAGAAATAAAATAAAATACAATGAAAAAAAATGAAAGGAATGGAAAACTAAAGCAATGCCACAGCTCCAACTTCCAGAAAGGATAAGAAACAAAAATGAGTTGGTATCCACTAGTTATCACATACTGTTGAAGCTTACTGGCTGCCAGAGTACAAGCTGAGAAATTTCAAAATGTAACCACAGTCAACAGACTCCCTATTTAATTAAGAGTTACATTTATATATTACTAGAGAGGAGTGCCTGGATGGCTCAGTCGGTTAAGTGTCCGACCCTGATTCAGCTCAGATCATGATCTCTGGACATGGGATCAAGTCCTGCAGAAGGCTCCACACTCAGTGGGTAATCTGCTTGAGGATTCTCTCTCTCTCTCCCTCTCTCCCTCTGCCCCTCCCCCAACTCATGCATGCACATGCACATGTGCTCTCTCTATCTAGAATAAATAAATCTTTAATAAATAAATATACTAGATGAGTAAAATAGTAGATATGAGTCATAACATACAGTAAAAATGAAGTTATTTTTAGTGGTGTACAAAAGTACCAAAAAATTTTTTTCACCTTTACTATATAAATCCTTTTATGATCATTTATAGCATATGGCTGATCTTCATTCTTTCATAAAGAACATGATAGAACAATATCCCAGGGAAATGTCCACTTCCCCTGGATTATGATTTAAATTGTTCAAGATATCATCTCATAAATGCAAACTTTATCATGCTTTATATGAAGATACCACCTAATCCTATCTTATCCCACTTATTCCTATCTTGTGCCTTGGTCTATATTTTTTCCCTACTTATTCCCATTTTATGCCTTGAAATAGTCTATTTCTTCCTACTCTTAGAAGGATTGTTTTCCATGCCTAAGCATTATATAATTTGAACTGTATTTATGAGTCATAAAAAAGAAAAGAAAAAGTTAAACATTATATATTAAACTGACAGCATAAAAAATAAGGTCTACCACAGAAAAATGAGGTTCCTTACCTTTAACTCGTTCTATTACTTTCGGTCTCTGTGGTTTGGACTTAGGAGATGGAGAATTAAATCGGAGATATGGTCCTTTTTTAAGAGTGCTGCGATGGCCCTGATAAATTGGTTTTCCATAAATCTGTAACATATAATCCTCATCTTGTACCACTGTGGTTGCTTTCAAAAATCCCTAAGCACACAAAGTTATTCAACTCACCAAAAAATAGTCACCAAACAGACCTCAATTTTCTAAAGCTTTCTTATGCCAGCTTAAGTATGATAATAAGAATTATCAGATCAGGAAAGTCCTCTATTTTAAATGGCTCTTAAATTCTAGATACAATTTTCAAACTATAGTTTTAATGTTTTATGGTTTTCAAAAACATGAAAGGTAAATATAAAAGCCATCCGCTCAAAAAACATAAAGGTTCTTATACTACTAAGTATATTTTTAACCCCACAAAGTAAGGTTTAAACACATTTTATATAATTATATTCAATCACAATAATATAACATAAATCAAGTCTTTAAATGATTTTTTATATTCTTAATTCCACCTTCAATCTTTTAGCATTTTTTGAGGATCTACTAAGTGCTCAGTACTAAATTAGACGCTTTATTGATGTGTCCAACAATCCATGTTTGGTATTAAGAAAGTTACAGCCTAATGAGAGCAGCCAAAAACATACCCTCCACAGCATCTAGTACCAAATCTCACAATCACTAGGCACTAGACATATTCACTAAACTGGAAAATAAACAAAAAAAAATGTATATTCACATATATACATGCAAAGACGAAATACAATTTTGAGTAGCACAAATAAGAGAATCTAATTTTTGGACTACATGACCTCTAGATATACCTGCTACAACTAAAATATGATGATTCTAAGTGTGAGACCTCAGAAGGAAGAAATTATGTATTTTGTGCACTGCTTTCCACATTATGAATTCCCAAAACCCTCAATATCAATAGTTTAAATATAGTTTATTTTTATATAGTCCTTCATATTTTTAAAACATTCTCATATTCAGTTATTTATAGCTTAAAGGAAATGAAATAATTAATTATAATGCAACCTTCACATCACAAAACCAGAGTAGGATCTTACTTCTTTTCTCTCTTTCTGTAGGTTTGAAGCAGGCATGCTCTTCATGGGTGGATTTCTAAAATGTTCCTCTTTTTGCTTTTGAGAATGTTTTCTATGAAGTACAGAATTTTTTACTGTTTTGTCTTGCATGTTAGTTTTAATATCTTTACTCATATTCTGAGCTTTCTTGGTCCTTTGAGTCTTCTGATCAAATCTCTTTTGTTCATTATCTTTTCTTGCCAGTTCATCCTTAACAAAAGCAAAATTTAAATTACTTAAAACATATCCAAATAGTGCTTTCACAGCTAAAGTATCAGAATTTATTTTCCACTATTATAGAAATATACTTTGGCAGTTTCAAATACTTTGTAAATAAATTACATTGGCTTACATATGAATAAAAACTCTCTAGAAGAATAAAGAAAAACTAAAAAGATCACTGCCTTATGGAACAGGGGGAATGAGAAATAGTATTTGAGATACAAGAGTAGGAAGGCAAGTTTTCATTATAAACCTTATATTTTTTGATGTTTGAACCACAGGACTAGAGTAAATGTTGAAAAGTTAAATTTAAAAAAATAAATTTTAAAAAGTAAACAACTTTGTAATAAAACTCTGTAATAAATATTTATAAATTAAAATAGCTTGAAGAGTTAAACAAACATACTTTGGAATGAATTCACAGTAACAGAGTGACATATATTGCCAATTGTCTGCAAAGCCAAAACTAACCTCCAAATCTTCTATTTAATTTTTTTATTTTTTGGTGCATCACATAATACTTCTTCATAACATTAGAGATATAGATTCTTAAACAACAAAGTTTAAAAATACATTTTAGCATTTATTGCTGTGGCAACCAAACCAACACATCGTCTTGCTATGATTGTGAGGAAGCATATACACACATCTTACAGCCAGAAAAAAACACTTTGCATTCAAAGATGAAAATAACAGGGTTGCTTTGTCTAGTTCTGTTCCCTCAAATGTATACATTTTAAGAATTTCTTTTAAACTACTGACCCTCTAATTAAAACTCTCCTAGATTTTTGCAATGCTAATCTCTGAAGATCCACCCTGAGCTTTGGGATGTGATAAAGTGGTACCTGTTCCATCTGGAACTGACTCGTGTAAACTTAGTAACCTTAGAAATCATGTGGGGTATTTTCCTTTACATAATGTTGTTGTTTTCACTTTGGCAAGCCAGTGCTTCTAAATCTGCAGTCTTGAAATGTTTTTTAAATACTTTTTTCTTCTTTAAATGCTTTTGTTAAATTTTCTTTCAAATTACTCATATTTTAGTTACTGTCCAACAATTTGCCACATAAGAGCCCTAATTTATGAGAAGAAGCACTTGCTAAGTAAAATGAAACTCATTACTAAGAATAAAAGTACTAAGTAAAGAGTAAAGAATGAAATGAAAAATTATAAGTAGACTTATACATAAGGAATGTTTTGAGAGTAAGTATGTACTTAGAAATTATCACTTGAGAATTCTCTTAATTCTGTTTTTTCCAATACCTACCTGAATTTCTGCAGAAATAGTTTTAATCCACTCATCCACTGTCTTTCTGATCCGAATCTTCTCTGACATCTCTCTACAAAAGGGAAAAAAAGAATTGTCTTAAATTAGCATTTAATGTTCTGAGAATAGGACCTAGATCAGGTCTCTTATCTAGTTTAAATCTACTATGTAGCCCAATAGCCTTCATCTGAAAAGGAAAAACCAACGTTAATAGTTTTCATCAAATGTTTGAAGGATGTTTGAACAGATCCCAGAAGATACATATCATAGAGAGAAAAAAAGATTTAAAGGAAAATTTTACATCTGTAAAAAGAAACAGCCACATGTATATATCTAATTATATTGAGTCCACATTGTCAAAGGAAATAAAGAACCTTTTCAAAACACCAAAACACATTAAGCAAAATGAAGCACATAGAAAAACAATTACGAAAGCCTATGCAGGGGCATCTGAGTGGCTCAGTCATTAAGCGTCTGCCTTCGGTTTAGGTTATGATCCCAGAGTACTGGGATAAGCCCTACATTGGGCTCCCTGCTCAGCAGAAAACCTGATTCTCCCTCTCCCGCTCCCCCTGCTTGCGTTCCCTCTCTCGCTCTCTCTCTCTCACTGTCAAATAAATATATAAAATCTTAAAAAAAAAAAAAAAAGAAAGAAAGAAAGAAAGCCAGCCAGACAGCCTATGGGGCTGGCAGTTTCATAAATAACCTTGGGATGCCAACATCCTATCTTACCTGTTAGTAGACAGAGCATTGATAAACGAATACACGGCAGCTCCATCTTTGGCACGAATAATAGCTTCCAGGTTTTCTTCAAGCACTTTTTTATTGTTTTGTACTCCCCTCAAAATCTTCTCAGCATCTTTCAAGATGGATCTTTTATTGGTTGTTTGAAGCTTAATGGAATTCTGTGAAAGATCAGCAAGCCTTGACATAATCAGAGATTCTTTTGGCTTAAAAGAAAAAAAAGCAAAAATGTTACCATATAAAGTTCATATTCATTATTTTAATGCAAATGAGAGCCATTACTATAGTTGGGGCCATATACTATGCCAAAATATTCCAAGGACTCAATTTGTCAAATTAAAGAGCTATAAGAGAGTCCTTGCCTGATGTTAACTACACTTATTATGGTTAGCATTTCATAATGTATGTTTGTTGAACCTCTATGTTGTACTCCTGAAACTAATATTGCATGTCAACTATACTTCAATTAGAAATAAAAAATTAAAAAATAAAGTTGGCAATTAAGGTTTCTTTCCATTTAGAAGTACTAATGTGAACGTTACATGAAATAGGGCTGGAAGTCCACGGAAGTGCTGGGCAGTCCAGGGGCCAACCAAAGTTATTATCTGGGAAAGAAAGCTAAAACAATATAAGAGCAAGCTGGCTCAGGTAAGCATAACAGACACTTTGGACTGGATAATCGGGGTCATTCACAGGTCTCTCTCCCCTTTTTCTCCTCTCTAATAGAAGCTGGAAAGCTAGCAGTGACCAAGGAGTCATGAGTAGAGACCACTTAGTGAGGTCTTCTGGAAAAGTTTTGTAAAAGAGAACAGACTGGGTTAACATGTCTTTTTCAGTACTTTCTCTTCATCTTTCTGCTTGCTTTCTGTCGTGATAACTGTTATATTTCTTCATAATTTTTACCTTTACTAATCATCATCAATTTTAATATCCTGTTTCCACTTTACCTGGAGTATACCATTTGGTTCTTTCCTTTTTTGGCCAGGATCATGAGGAAAATCATCAAACCTCTGTACAGTCAATTTAGCTGCTCTTGGTTCTTCAGAGGAAGGAAATCTTGGAGAGGATAAAGTGTCAATGCTATGAAAGATTTAAAAACAAAGTTTCCTAAACTGTCATAAATTCAGTAAACATTTGAATACATAAATCTGAGATATCTTCTTAGTTACATATTACTAAATGGTATATTATTAAATTGTATAATGAAATTAAGTGATTAAACATATCAAACACAGAAAAACACAAGATACAAAATTACTCTGACCAGACTGGGCTAGGCATAGTAGGAAAAGAGCAGAAAAAGGTTTTGCTTTGAAGAAAAGAACATCCAGAAGCTCTTCTAGAAGGGTGGAGTGGGCGCCTGGGTGGTTCAGTGGGTTAAAGCCTCTGTCTTTGGCTCAGGTGGTGATCCCAGGGTTCTGGGATCGAGCCTCATATTGGACTCTCTGTTCAGCAGGAAGCCTGCTTCCCCCACTTTCTCTCTGCCTGTCTCTCTGCCTACTTGTGATCTCTGTCAAATAAAATAAAATAAAATAAAATAAAATAAAATAAAATCTTTAAAAAAAAAAAAAAGAAGGGTGGAGTAAGAGCTCTAAAAATCTACTCCTCCTTACGAGCAAAGAGAACACTAGCAAAAATGGTCAAAATCAGCTTTTTCAGAACTTTGGAAATGAAAGGACAACAACTAAAGGAATATTTAATCAAGAAAATGACTGACTTTCAGAGTGCCTGTGTGGCTCAGTTGGTTACGCGTCTGCCTTCGGCTTGGGTCATGATCCCAGGCTTGTGGGATCTAGTCTCACATTGGGCTCCCTGCTCAGTGGGGAGCCTGCTTCTCCCTCTCTCCCTGCCCCTCCTCCTGCTCATTCTCTCTCTCTCTCAAATAAATAAAATAAAATAAAATAAAGTAAAAAAGAAAATGACTAACTTTCAGTAAGAACAGCAAGCTCTATGGCATTTTTAATTTGTCTCACTCCAAGAACCCTTTCCCCAACTCTCTGGCAGCTTTGAAAATTAACAGCTTCACAACCCTTATAGCTATGAAAACCAACAGCCTAACAACAGCTCAAAAGAGCAGAACAGGTTTGGAGCTCCTTAGAAAGTCCCACTCACAGGGTTTCTCTTTATTTGACCTGACTCAGAGCTAGCTCAGTGAGAAACCCTAACTGCAGGTCAGTTTTTGAAAACAGCAGCAAGTGTTTAACACCTCAGCAGCCTGAGGTGGCTATAGCAGTTGAGGCAACAAGAGGGATGCCAATAAACTAAAACTCAGGGGAATGAGATGTCCACAGTGGAGCTTGAAGGGTCCTAACACGTTACCGGGGATCTAGAATGCCATGTGCATGTACAGGGCTCTGTGAATGTCCAAGTAAGATCTGAGAAAAGCCTAATCTCTCACATCTGGCTGACACTGAGGCTTTGTGCAAATCGGAAGTTAAGGTTAAGACAGACTTATTAAGTGCCAGAACACTGAAGGTATGCTCCAACACCACACATATGCATATGTGCGTGCACACACACACACAGAGCCCCTTGACACTGAGAGAGAGACTTACAGGTTCAAGATAGTTAAGGAAGTCTCTTTCTCATTAGCAGACTTAACTCACCAAATAGAGACCTACCACACATGACAAAGAACACACACTTTACAGAACTCACCCAGGAAAGTCACTAAACAAACAGCAACAACACACCCTAGGGGATGGAAGAATCTGATTTTCAGAGTTGCCACACTGTATTATTTGAAATAGTCTAATTTTCAACAAAAAGTTATGAGACACACAAAGAAACAAGAAAGTATAGCTAAACAGGAAAAAGCATAGTCAATACACACTGTGCTAGAGGAATTCCAAATATTGGATTTATTAGGCAAGAACTATAAATTAGCTATTATTAAAGGAAACTATGTTCAAAGAATTAAAAGAAAATATAAGAATGAGGTCTCACCAAGTAAAGAATATCACTAAAGAAACAAACTATTTAAAACAAAGAACATATAAACAGGAATTCTGGAGTTGAAAAATATAACTGAAATATAAACTTCAATAGAGGGCCTAAACAGCGTATTTGAGTTGGCAGAAAAAAGAATTAAACAGCTTAAAGATAAGTTATTGAGATTATCCCATCTGAGAAACAGAGAAAAAAAAGAATGAAAAAATGTAAGAGGGGTGCCTGTGTGGCTCAGTTGGTTAAGTATCTGCCGTTGGCTCAGGTCATGATCTCAGGGTGCTGGGATCAAGCCCCACATCAGGCTCCCTGCTCAGTGGGAATATGCTTCTCCCTCTTCTTCTGCCCCCTTTCCTGCTGTACACACTCTCTCTCTCAAATAAATAAATAAAATCTTTTAAAAAAGAGAAAATTTAAGAGCCTCACAGACCTGTGAGATATCATTAAGAATTCCAATAAACAACATAGTCCTAGAAGAAGAGAAAGGTTATGTGTACTGTTTAACTATATAAAGAAATGGTGGCCAAAAAAGCGCAGAAAATAACTCAGAAAGTATAGTATAAGAAACAAGAAGATTAATGTCTACTTAATATAAAAGAAGACAACATGGAGGAATAGTGGAATAAAAAAATACATAAGACAATAGAAAACACATAACAAGACAGACATAACTCTTTTATTAGTAATTACATTAAAAGCAAATGGCCTAAGACTGTATTCTTCACATAAAAACAAATAAAACTGTGGCCTACTTTTAATTTTTATTATCACAATTTATATGACATTCAAGATAAATAAAAATTTATAAATTAAATAAAATAATATAATATATAATATAATAAATATAAATAATAATGCATAAATATAAATAATAAATATATATATTTATTCATAAATAAAATTTATTTTATTTATAATATATAGTATAATATATAATATAATAATAAATAAATAATGAACAATAATGAATAAATATACATAATAATAATAAATATAAATATTTATTTATAAATAAAATGATATTCACAAATATTTATATTTATTATTATTTTTATTTGTTATACTATTGATATCTATTGATATTTATAAATAGAATATTTATTTATTTATAAGATAAATAAACAAAATTTATTTTATGTATCTAGGTCATGACCTAGATGTACTTGATTTTTTAAAAACTATGAATGTAAAATTTCAGGCATACACAAAAGTAGCAAGAACAGTGCAATGACTTCCATACACCCTTCTTTATATTAATCAGTAACTCATGGCTATCCTCATTTCATCCATATTCTCAACCCAGTTTCCCCTATCCTGCACTGGATTATTTTTGAAGCAAATCTCAAATATCATTTCATCAGAAATAAATAATCTGGGGCACCTGGGTGGCTCAGTCAGTTAAGCGTCCAATTCTTAATTTTGGCTCAGGTCAGGATCTCAGGGTCAGGAGATGAAGCCCCTCTGGGGGACCCATGCTGGGGGTGGAGCCTGATTAAAATTCTCTCTCTCCTTCTGCCCATCCCCTCTCCCCACCTCATGCTCGCCTTCTCTCTCTCAAAAAATAAGTAGAAATAGAAATAAATAACTGCATTCATTAGAATTAATCTGCATCTTGAGAAATTAAGATAAATTCAGTTTATAACTATAGTAAAGGGGTAGATATATTAACAGCAGAAAATAGTAAATCTAGGATAACTTTTTTTTTTAAGATTTTATTTATTTATTTATTTCAGAGAGAGAGCAAGTGAGAGAGAGAAAGAGAGAGAGCACATGAGTGGTGGTGAGGGGCAGAGGGAGAGAGAGGAGTGGACTCTCTCTGAGCAGGGAGTTGGATGCTTGATTCCAGGACTCTGAGATCATGACATGAGCTGAAGACACTTAACCAACTAAGCTACCCAGGTGCCCTCTAAGGTAACTTTTTAAAAGCAATGCTATACATTTATCAAAATTTCTAAAGAAATTTTCAAAATAAAAACAAAGTTCTTAAAAAAAAAAAAAAAGATTTATCTGAGAGACAGACAGTGAAAGAGAGCACGAGTGGGTGGAGGGGTGGGTTGTGGGAGAAAAAAGGTAAGGTAGCTGGACACAGCTTCCATCCCAGGACCCTGGGATCATGACCTGTGCCAAAGGCAGACACTTAACTAACTGAGCCACTACACAAAGCTCTTTTCAATATAGCTTTTACTCCAATGTTGTGTTTTTTTACCTGTCACTCTTCTCAACATTCCATCCTATTTTTGACCTAGTTAGTAAGGTTTTATCTGAAGATTCACTTTTTCTTGTTGAAGAATCATGGTTATTCAAAATCTGTTCCAATAGTCTTACATTTCCTGTAATAAAATAAATAAAGTATCATTTTTCAAGTACGAAGTCATTTCCTTTTTATACAATAGCTCACATATATTTGTACTCTATTAGCTTCTTTGGATGATTATATATCTACTCAATTCACTTTAAAATGTCAATTTTAAATACACTCATCCAATAAAACTAAATATTTATAACTCATGTAAACTACACTAGTAAAATTTTAGGTCTGAATTTATTTCCATCACATAAAAAAGGAATTTGATGAGCCATGACATCATCAAAAAACCCAGTAAACTGCATGATTTTTGTCAATAGTTAAAGGGAGATTTGACTGTTTCTTTATAGCAACTGTTGTTAAATCTTCCCTTATAACCTCATCTTTAATAAAGTTACATAATAACTTTTATCTCTAGGTGAGGTTGGTTTATTAAAGATTTTAGTATCCTTAAAACTCTTTAAATGCATCCAAGACAAGACTCAAATTCATATAAGTAATTCTAAGAATAAAAGCTTATATTTAACACTTTCACTTCTTTACTAGAAGGACTTTAAGGGTCTTTAACAAATTATTTCTTCAGGTCACTTATAAAAGTTCTTGTTTCCTATTAAATAGTAATACTCTAACACTTTTTCCAACTGAACACAGTAACAAATGTTAAATTTCTCTGAGTTCCACTACTGAAATTCACACCTAAAAACAAAATAAGGAAACATGCTCTAAAATGATCAGCTTTTACCCTATGACCCTGCAATTGCACTACTGGGTATTTACCCCAAAGATACAGATGTAGTGAAAAGAACGGCCTTCTGTACCCCAATGTTCATAGCAGCAATGGCCACAGTCGTCAAACTGTGGGAAGAATCAAGATGCCCTTCAATGGACGAATGGATAAGGAAGATGTGGTCCATATACACTATGGAGTATTATGCCTCCATCAGAAAGGATGAATACCCAACTTTTTTATCAACATGGACAGGACTGGAAGAGATTATGCTGAGTGAAATAAGTCAAGCAGAGAGAGTCAAGAACCATATGGTTTCACTTACTTGTGGAGCATAAGGAATAACATGGAAGACATTGGGAGATGGAGAGGAGAAGTGAGTTGGGGGAAATCGGAGGGGGAGATGAAGCATGAGAGACTGTGTACTCTGAGAAACAAACTGAGGGTTTTGGAGGGGAAGGGGGGTGAGATGTTGGGTATTAAGCCTGGTGGTGGGTATTAAGGAGGGCATGTATTGCATGGAGCACTGGGTGTGGTACATAAACGATGAAATACGGATCACTGAAAAAAAATAAAATTTAATTTAATTTTTAAAAGTTAATTCACCATAAAAAATGATCAGCTTTACTGTAGCAAAGCGTTATTTTTTATTAATAACAAAACTTGTTCATTATAAGTTTAAGTAATAATCTATAGAAAATAATCAGAATTATAACTGTATACCTCTACCTCCTGCAAAGAATGTAAAGAAGCTTGATTTGCCCAGTAAGTATCATTTAAAGAAAAATACTAAAAAAAAAGATTTAGTTACTACTAGGCACATAAGAAAATAATAAATCAGGAGTATGGAAATCTGTTCCTAATTTGTAAAAGTAGTAGATGCTAGTTATGATTGCTTTATTACCTCTATGACCTGACATCTCCATATTTTCTTTCTCTTCTTTAGGATTCTCCCTCTTTGATATTTTATCATCCTTTGAAACAGGTATAGGAGCAAACCTGCGAGGTGCTGGTGTCTCCAAAGGAGATTTCTGTTTATCAAAACCTATATCTTCAACCTCTCTAAAAGGTGCTTCAATAGAAAATAAAGAAAATAAATTCAACTTATTTTTTTAAAAAACATTAATATATAGAATATTACTTTCCCCCATATTTTAAAAATAAAACTAAAATTATGTAGGATATACAAATTAACAAGTACATAGAAATAGCTCTCAACCAGAATTCAAAATATAACCCATAAAAATTTTACACTTACAGCTAATAAATAAGAAAAAAATCAATATGACAATATTCTGTGCTATTTAAGCTATGGTGAAAATGGCATAGCCAGACACTACTCATGGCAATGAAAACTAATAAAACCATCTGGCACTAAGTATAGGAAGTCTTAAAATGTTTATATATTTTGACCTAGTAATCTTACTCTTGGGAATTTATCCTAAGAAAATAACCTAGAAGAAAGAAAACATTAAATACATGATGATTTATGGGGCGCCTGGGTGGCTCAGTGGGTTAAAGCCTCTGCCTTCGGCTCAGGTCATGATCCCAGGGTCCTGGGATCAAGTCCTGCATTGGGCTCTCTGCTCGGCAGGGAGCCTGCTTCCACCTCTCTCTCTCTCTGCCTGCCTCTCTGCCTATTTGTGATCTCTGCCTGTCAAATAAATAAATAAACTCTTTAAATACATACATACATACATACATGAATGATGATTTTATCACAGTATGTTTATAAGGGAAAAAAAAAAACTAAAATCTGCCTAAATGCCCAAGAACAGGATAAATGCCCAACAAGTAAATTATGACTATGCTTTTATCATTAAAAATTAATATTATGGGGGCACCTGGATGGCTTAGTTGGTTAAGCAACTGCCTTTGGCTCAGGTCATGATCCCAGGGTCCTGGGATCGAGCCCCACATCTGCTCAGCGGAGTGTCTGCTTCTCCCTCTGCCTCTCCCCCCTGTCACTTGTGCTTTCTCACTCACTCTCTCTCTCTCAAATAAACTCTCTTAAACCTACACTGGTGGGAATGCAAGCTGGTGCAGCCACTCTGGAAAACAGTACGGAGGTTTCTCAAAAAGTCGAAAATAGAGCTACCCTACAACCCAGAAATCTCACTACTGGGTATTTACCGTAAAGATACAAATGTAGTGATCTGAAGGGGCACGTGCACCCAAATGTTTATAGCAACAATGTCCACAATAGCCAAACTACGGAAAGAACCTAGATGTCCATCAACAGATGAATGGATAAAGAAGATGTGGTATATATATGTATATATATATGTGTATATATACAATGGAATACTATGTATATATACAATGGAATACTATGCAGCCATCAAAAGAAATGAAATCTTGCCATTTGCAATGACATGGATGGAACTAGAGGGTATTATGCTGAGCGAAATAGGTCAACGAGAGAAAGACAATTATCATATGATCTCCCTGATATGAGGAATTTGAGAGCCAGGGTGGGACGTTGTGGGGGCTAGGGAGGGAAAAAATGAAACAAGATGAGATGAGGAGGGAGAAAAACCGTAAGAGACTTTTAATCTCACAAAACAAACTGGGGTTGCTGGAGGGTTGGGGGGAGGGGGAGGGTGGCTGGGTTATGGACATTGGGGAAGGTATGTGCTATGGTGAGTGCTGTGAAATGTGTAAGCCTGATGATTCACAGACCTGTACCCTTGAGGCAAATAATGCATTATATGTTGATAAAAGCAAATTTTAAAAAACTAATATTATGAAGATAATTACATAAAACATGGGAAATACTTCTGATATGCTAGAAAAAAGCAGTATAAAATAATATTTATGCTAAATTGCAGTACATAAAAATAATGTATGCCCAAGAAAAAGTATTGAAAAATAAAAAGTTAAACTTGTTGAAGTTTAAATTTACTCATTTTTTTCCTTATATTTCTTTTACTGTTGCTAAGACATACAAAGAAAGCAAATCAGTACACAACCAATAAAACATACACTTTTCCCCTTAAAATTCAAGTCTAAAAATAAACAAAATTATGAGCAATTAAGTCTTCAGAACTGAGTATGAAGTAAGTGTCCATGTCTATGGCTGGAGCATACTAAAACCTGAGTTGTGGCTGTAGCTCTGACAAACCCACTCTCAAGTACAGTGACCTGGAGCAGGCAAGTCACAACCTCCCTGTGTTTCATCTTCTTTGCTTTCAACTTAAAAACTGACTCATGCCACTTTCACAGTTTTGTAAGGAGCACTCCTTTGCGGAAAAGCATAAAGCAACTTACAACTATAAAGAATCTTCGGGCGCCTGGGTGGCTCAGTGGGTTAAAGCCTCTGCCTTCAGCTCGGGTCATGATCCCAGGGTCATGGGATCGAGCCCCGCATCGGGCTCTCTGCTCAGCAGGGAGCCTGCTTCCTCCTCTCTCCCTGCCTGCCTCTCTGCCTACTTGTGATCTCTGTCTGTCAAATAAATAAAATCTTTAAAAAAAAAAAAAAAAAAAAAAAAAAGAATCTTCAATATGTCTATAAAACAATGGTCGAACAAATCAAATGTTGGGGATATTGTACTACATGGATCTGGCTATCATTAAAGGGATAGCCCTTGATTTTCAATCTATTCATTCAATAATTTAGAAACATATTTGTTCATTTGGTTTTTGTTGGGTTTTTTTGGTTTTGGGGTTTTTTTAATTTTTGTTTTGTAAGTAGGTGCCACACCCAGCGTGGACCCCAATGTGGGGCTTGAACTCACAATGCTGAGATCAAGACCTGAGCTAAGATCAAGAGTCAGACGCTCAACTGCCTGAGTCACCAAGGGCCCCATTTATTCATTTATTTTAAATTCCAGAGGTTTAATACAAATACACTATGTACTTCCTTTGTTACTATAAACAAAGACTTTTAAGATTCTATTAAAATAGGCAAACTTATATTACTAACTAAAAATAATGTGAAATAGTTTATTACTGTACACAGGTCATTTCTCTTCTCACAGAATCAAGAAAAATGGAAAATACACAGTTTGTCAGAGAATTGGAAAACTGATTACAAACATTGATATGAGATGAGTAAAATTTTTCTAAACTTAGAAGTGCTTCTGACAATTTGTGAAGGTTATTTATTAAAATCATTAAGTAGGAAATGATCCCTAACTAGACAGAACGAATTTTGAAATGACCTAAAAATTACCTAACCTAAAAGAAAACTAATTTTATAAAACAAAGACTTAGTCTTCTACTGCCTATTAAACAAGTTTTGGGCTGACATATTATAAAGAACATTCGTAGGTAACATTTTTCATTCACAGAGAACTAGACATTTTTACCTTGTTTGGAAGCAAATGTGTTCTGTGAAGATAGATCACTGCCACCATGATTAGAAAAGTCTGGTTTTCCAGAATACTCTTCCATTGCTCTAGAAGGGGGCATAGCAACAGGCTGAAAACTACTGGTCTTGAGCGCAGCACTAATGAAATGAGTCTGGAAGACATACAATTATTTTATTAATTTCAAATACCATTTGAAAGAGTTAGATGACAAACTACACTGAAATTTATTAGAGGACTTGAAAACAATATGTTAGATTTAATAAACGATAAGAATACATACATTACATGTAACTATCCACTGTAGCAGTGATGCTACTGGGTTAAGCCTGGCTCTGTAGTGTGACCTTGATCATTTGAGTTAGCTATTCTAAACCTCGGTTTCTTTCTTTCTACTTCAGAGATGGCTTGGGGACCAGTGAGGCATGCTAGGAAATGACCAAAAGGAAGGGGCTCTAGTCCTAGACATCTACTTCAACCAAAGAATTTCAAACCAAAATTTCTCCTCTTTTATATCCTGGATGATTTCATTTGAAAGGTTAAAATCCTTGCTAAGAAGCACTCAAATTTGTAGTATTAATAATATATATGCATTTAAATACAAATGAGAGCTAAAATGACAACAATTTTCAGCACTATTTATTAAAATATCTAGAAATTATATGTATCTAATAAAACTGATTTCAAAAGAGTCTTATGAGGTAAAGGAAAATCTAAAAATATTTACAGTTTTACAGAAGTCTCAAAAATATGTAGAGAGAAAAAAAAAATGTAGAGATCTGGGGCGCCTGGGTGCCTCAGTGGGTTAAAGCTTCTGCCTTCGGCTCAGGTCCTGATCCCAGGGCCCTGGGATTGAGCCCCGCATCAGGCTCTTTGCTCAGCGGAGAGACTGCTTCCCTCCCTCTCTCTCTGACTGCTCTCTGACTACTTGTGATCTCTGTCAAATAAATAAATAAATGAATCTTTTAAAAAATGTGTAGAGATCTCTCTACATAAAACAAATGGGACAGACTCAACAAATTTCATTTTATTAAGCATTTATTGAACTACTAATATACCTATTATGTCACTAAAGCTTCAATTTTCAAATTTCAAGCTGTAATTATAAGGTTTATAAATAAGATGTCTGCATTAGGAAAGATCCCATTCTTCCAAACTAAGAAAGTCAATGAATTAAAAAAAAAAGTCAATGAATAATGGACTTATAAAAAAATGGATAAATAACAGGCAGGTATATAGTACAAGTAGGACCCTCTCTTCAAGAAATCAACGTACTTTTCAAATGTGTCATCTTTTACCTGAAGAAAAAAACAAAATGTTTTACAGGTAAAGAAATCAAGGCTCAGAAAAGGGCAGTTATTTGTAG